>NC_061119.1:208792873-208831042 GCF_002878395.1 Capsicum annuum | reverse complement strand
CATATCAATAATATGTCTATTTAATATATTTTTATTTGTCATCTGAATTATCACCATATTAGTTTGCAAACTTTAAGTTTCCACTTGACGTCCTCAACACTTTTGTGTGTAGGAGTTGATTGAAAATATAGCAGACTGTGATGTAGTCTTGCTGGATTGTAATTCTTTACTTGGTAACCAATGAAAGCTGTTAGTTACCAATAAAAACACGTACAAATGTACAATCATGATAGGTTGTATGCCTTCGCTCAATGAATTATATTCTCTCTCTCATTTAAGTATATATGGTGAAGATACATTCAAAGAAGAAGAAGACGACAACAGAGGGATGGGGATGAGTTTGCTAGAATATAATAAACTCAATCATCAAGGGTGGCTATATATATAGAATAACAGAAGTACAAATCACTTTCTGGAGAGAATACTAATGATTTTAGACATTGTTACATCACTTACATTAACAAACAGACAATAAACTACATTATTTCTTAAGGACCAAATCACACTCTATATAATTTAGTTGTGTTTTAATGGCAATAGGACATTTTTGCGGTATTCTGCCAAAGCCCACAATGGAAATATATTTCTGTATGCTGCATAATGCAAGTTGCAATTCTTCATGAAAGCTCCAGTAATTTCCTATACAATATATGAAGTGAAACATAAGTCAGATAAAAGCTATATTTTGATAAAACTGGTTGTAGTAATCTCTGTTCTTTTATATATTGTTTTGCCAGTTTGAAAGAGCTTGTTTTTTAATATTAATTAATAAGATGATGGTAAAAGACGCTTGAAGTATCATTTTTTTTCTAGTTTCAAACATGAACTGTCAAATGATTGCATTTACTTGTTGAACTATCGTCAACTATTTACTTAAACACACCTCGAAGCTAACTAGACTATTGGCACCATTTTTAAACAACAAAAGAAGAGTGTATACCACGCACCATCAGATACTAGTTGAGGTGTGCTTTTGAAAAATAGTTGGTGATAGTTAGGTAAGAAACTCACAGTGTGCTTCTGACTGTTGTATAATGTTTTAATGATGTTCAATTAACATTGGAGGACCAGGTCCCGTGCATATTCTGGTTTGGTACAACTGTCACATCTCTTCTCTGCACAGTTTTGTCTGCTAATGCAACGAACTATGTAGGTGTGCAGTGTACCCGATTAGACACCTGGTCCAGTCAAGATTCAATCCTGATTTCCACATTGCTATAAATAGAAAAGGATGCTTCTCATTCATTAGTTTTTTGCAATTTGCTAAAATCCATAGCAACGACGAGAACTCTTTAAAGCTCAAGTTCAAATCTCTGTGTGCTTAAGGTCTAGGCTTTCTTGAGTCAAGTTTGCTTTGTAATCGATTTACTTTAACTTATAAGAGTAAAGTTTTCTTTTGGCATCAGAGTTCTTAGGTAGAGTTACCTAAGGTCCTTCGATTAGAGTTAATCATTTGTGAAGAGGCTGGTTTGTGTAGTGACAGTTGTAGTAGAGCTATTACAACTAGAAGAACTTAGAGTTCTTGGAGTCTGCAATCAATAAGTTTTGATTATAGTGGAGGTTGAGTGCTTGTGAGAGCAAGCCGTGGCTTTCCTCCCTTGAGTAATGAGATTTCCACGTAAAATCATTGTGTTCATTTAATTTCCGCAAGTGTTTGTTGATTATTGTTTTATTGTTCATTCTCCTAATCTTAGGCACCTGGTCCCTTGTTGGTTGGTGGACCCTAACACTTTAACAATCTGTATCAGAGCGAGGACACTCTTAAAGGTTAACACCTAGAGTGATTTCTTGATCATGTCTGCTCCACCTAATCTAGAGGAAGGACAATCTACTAATAGGTCACCTCGCTTTAATGGACTATACTATGGATGGTGAAAAACTAGGATGTACGACTTTATCATGTCTGAAGACACTGAATTGATGGATGCGATACTTGACGGGCCTCATGTGCCAGTTCAAAAGATCAAAGAAGGAGAAATAACTAGAATAGTTGTCAAAATCAAGAGGGAATATGATGAAGAAGATAGTAAGAAGATTGAAAAGAATGTCAAGGCTAAGAAATTGCTTGTGTGTGGAATAGGACCTGACTAGTATAATCGAATTTATGCCTGTGAAAATGCTAAAGAAATTTGGGACTGTCTAAGAACAACTCATGAAGGCACTACAGATGTGAAGGAGTCCAAAGTGGACATGTTGACCATTAAATATCAAGCTTTCTCCATGAAAGAAGGAGAAACCATTTAAGAAATGCACACAAGGTTTAACACAATCACCAATGAGCTGCACTACTTGGTGAGGTTATTCCTTTACACAAGCAAGTAGGAAAATCCTAGGAGTTCTTCCAAAATTTTGGAAAAACAAAGTGGATGCTATCACGGAGGCAAGAAACTTAAAGACTCTTTACTATGGATGAACTGGTTGGAAATTTAAAGACTCATGAACTCAAGAAACAACAAGGTAAATAAAAGAAGGAAGCAAAAAAGGAAAAGTCTCTAGCATTGAAAGCCTCAAAGTCTGATTCAAGCGAGGAGGACACTGATGTAGCTTGTGAGGGATATTAAAAAAAATGGCCAGTTTCAAAGAAAAGGCAGCAACAGCAAAACGGGTGGTACTGTTGAAGTCTACCACAAATGTGGAAAACCTGGGCATTTCATCAAAGATTGCCCACTTCACAAAATGGACTATCAGGAATGCCTAAAGTCAGGAGGTGACAAAGGAAAGAAGAAGGACCAGGTTCCTGAAAAGTCAACAAGAAAGGTTGTAGCTGATTATGTAGTGAAACAGGCTCTAGCAGTTTGGGGAGATACTTCTAATGAATTTGAAAAACTTAAAGATGTCTCCATGTTAGTAGTGGAGGACAGTGAAATCACCTATGATTCCTTATTTTCTTTAATGGCAAATTCAGATGATGAAGTAACTATTTATGATATTAAGGAAAATTTAGATAATTACTCTTCTAAGAAGATAAAGAAGCTTGCAAATATGTTGATTGATTTTGTGTGTGAACTGACTACTGTGAAAAATGCTCTAGAAGAGAAAGTAGAAAAGCTAGAGCTTGAATTAATTGCCTTAACTCTCCAGTTGTTGAATCAGAGGAACAATCCTCAAAATTCAAATCTAAAAATCTAATTTTAAAGGATCAACTAAAAAATAAGTCTGATGGTAAAGGGAAGAAAGAAGCCTCAAAGCTTCAAAGTAAGCTTGAAGAAAAATTGATTGATTCTCAAAAGCCTCTCATAAGAACGAGAAATTAGAAAGTGACCTGGTCCGTATAAGAGAAAATCTTAACAAATCCTTAAAATGAAGCACATCCTCACAAATCCTTTCTAAGATAACCAGTCAGGGAATAAATGATGGTAGAGGTTTTGGACATCAAAATAGAACCCATGCTTTTGGGTATCAAGGCAAGTATGGTCCTATTGCTAAAAACAAAGTCAATAATCCTCTATGTACTCACTGTGAAAGAGATGACCACTTTAAAAGGGATTGTCAAGAATGGTTTAGAGTTAGATAAATAATACTAGATATTTCCAGCAGGAGAAATCTTATCCCAATGGATCCAAACCTATGAAAAAATTGAAGCAGAACCAATTACCTAGATGGGCAAGGAAAGATTTGATTACTCCTTTGTCTTTCTTTTGGGAACTCAAACTTAAGTGGGTTCCTAAATCTAAGAAATAAACTCTGAATGCAGGTGGGAGTACGAGAAGACAATCGGAACTGGTTCATGGACAGTGGATGCCCTAAGCATATGACTGGAAAGACCGATTATTTTCTCTCACTCAAGACACGTCAAGGTGGAGGTGTTTCATTTGGAAATGGAAAAAAAGGGTTACATTCATGGTGTTGGGAAGATTGAGAAGTCTCTTAATCATACGTTTTATTATGTGAATTGTCTCAAGTATAGTCTTCTAAGTGCATCTCAAATTTGTGACAAATGAAATAACGTGAAGTTTTTATCTAATGGATGCACCGTGTCAAGCTTAAAGTTTGGAAAATCATTCTCAGAGCTAAAACATGCAAGAATATGTATGTGGCTGATCTGGACTCTGTAGCTGATTGTGAATTGACCTGCTTAAGTGTCCAAGGTAAAAATGTTGATATGTGGCACAGAAGACTGAGACATGTAAGTTCCTCCTTGATGAACAAGTTGATCTCCAAGGACCTAGTCCATGGTGTTCCAAAGCTGCAGTTTTCAGACAAAAAAGTTTGTGATGCTTGTGTCAAGGGAAAACAAACCAGGTCTTCTTTACCTTTAGATCCCTTGAGTTGCTATACATGGATTTATGTGGATCTGTAAAAGTCCAAAGTAGAGGTGGGAAGAGGTATGTGTTTGTTATTGTGGATGACTATTCCAGGTTCAGCTAGACAATGTTCTTGAGAACCAAGGATGATTCCAGTTATAGAAGACGAAAATAAAAAAAGATCAAATCAAAACTCTCAAGGACCTGGTCCCAATGGATCTCAGCATAAAATATCAAATTGGAAACTCAAATCTTCTCACCCCTTGAAAACCTAACATCTGTTTTGGAATTTAGAATTCAAACAAGAGCTCAAGCCAGGATTTTTATGGCCTTCTTGTCATAAATTGATCCCAAAAATGTAAAAAAAGCTCTTGAAGATACTGACTGGATCAATGCATTCAGGAGGAGGTTCAACAATCTAAAAGGAGCAAAGTCTGGCACCTGGTTTCCAAACTTGCTGACAAGATAATTATTGGGATAAAGTGGGTGTACAAAAACAAAAAAGATGGACATGGCTCTATAAGTAGAAATAAAACAAGGCTTGTTGTTCAAGGTTGTAATAAAGAGGAAGGGATTGATTATGATAAGATATTTGCTCCTGTTGCAAGGATGGAATCTATCAGGATACTTATTGTCTTTTCTGCCTATATGGGGTTCAAACTCTTCCAAATGGACGTTAAAAGTGCCTTTCTAAATAGAATTTTGAAGGAAGAAGTCTATGTCAAACAAGCTCCAGGATTTGAAGATGAAGACTTCCCACACCATGTACTCAAATTAGATAAAGCTCTCTATGGGTTGAAGCAACCACACTCTTTCTAAAGTCCAGAGGTAGCAACTTGTTGATTGTCTAGGTCTTTGTTAATGATATAATTTTTGGAGTTACTTTTGAATCCTTATGTGAAGTTTGCAAAGTAAATGGGGAGTGAATTTGAAATGAGCATGATGGGTGAATTGAGCTTCTTCCTTGGCCTCAGATCAAGCAAACATCTCAAGGGACTATGACTTGTCAAGAAAAATACATCAAGGAGTTGCTGAAGAAATATAATATGGGTGATGCCAAGCCAATTGATACTCCAATTGGAACCACTTCAAAGATGGATAATGATGAACCCGGTCCCTCAGTAAATGAGACCATGTATAGAGGGATTATTGAATCCTTACTGTACCTCACTGCTAGCAGGCCAAATATTATATTCAGTATGGGAATGTGTGCAAGATTTCAGGCTTGCTCAAAAGAGTCTAATTTAAAAGTTGCAAGAGAATTCTCAGGTATCTGAAAGGAATAGAGGACATGGTCCTATTCTGTCGATCTGGAGAAATTTTGATTTGACAGGCTACACTGATGCTGACTATGCTGGATACTTGGTGGGCAGAAAGAGCACCTCAGGAATGGATCATTTTCTTGGTTCTTCTCTAATTTCCTGGGGTTCTAAAAAGCAGAACTTAGTTGTACTATCTACGACTGAAACTGAATATGTGGTTGTAGCCTCATGTTGTGCTCAATTGTTATGGATCAAACATCTGAAAGATTTTGTGATTATTTTAGACACTATCTCTCTGATGTGTGACAATACAAGTTCTTTAAATATGGCTAAAAATCCAATGCAGCAAAAGAGGACAAAGTATATCGATGTGAGGCATCACTTTTTAAGAGACAATATTGAAAAGAGTTATTTGCATGAAGTTCTGTAAGATTGAAGATCAGGTAGCTGACATCTTTACAAAGGCACTTTACAAGGAACAATTTCTAAAGAACAGGTTGAGGTTGGGGTTGATCAAGATGTATGACCTACTTGATGGATCAGCTTTGCCTTATCCATGGCTATGATCAGGAGACAGGTATCCTTAATAAAGTATGCACTTATAGGTCTAACTCAGTACCATACCTTTGCAGGTATACACGCATGGTGAATGACTTTGGAAGAGAACAGATGAGAGACATTATACTAAGGTTCTCTCAAGCAAGAGAGAGACCTGATCCCATCTCTCAGGTTAGTACCATGAATGTGCTTTTAGAAATTTCATAAAATTTGTCTGATAAAAACATGTCCTTTTTTTTTCTCTGTCTAAAACTTATCAAATCCCTAGAAAAGTGAAGAGTTACATCTATTGGGACCAGACACGTCATTTCCTCTAAAAGGTCCTAAAATTAAAATGGTTGGTTCCCTTAAATACAAAATCAACTCTTCTCTTTCTTATTCACTTTTCAAAAAATTGTTCTAAAGCCCTCCATTTCAAAACTTATCCTCTCTGAAATTGACCCTTTTGTTTCTTTTCATTCAATTGCAAATGCGTCAAATAGCCGGCTACACTTCATCTTCAAGCCCCACAAAAGAATGAGAAATTGATCAAGCTCTCTTACTCCATCCTGAAAATCTATCCATCTAAAACCCCTCTTCATCAGTGTCTGAAACTCAACTGGAAAACGAACTCCCTTCAAACCCTCCTCAAGACTTTGAGTCCACTCCTCTCTCCACTGATTCCCCTGAAACACTCACTCATGGCTGATGAGTCTATCTCCAAACCTTCCACTGATAAGCCAACTATGGAAGAAATTCCTAAAGTCACGGAAGTTACATCTGAGTCTGCCTTAGAAATAGACCAAATTCAAGCCTTTGGATCCCCTGTCGAAGTAGAGATCCCTCAATATCCTTTCCTTCAGAAGCCCCCCGAAAAATTGAACCTTCTGAAACCCTAAACGAACCTGGTTCCCATACTCCCTCAGAATCAAATCCTATCTTTGCCAAACCTGTGATGCTAAAATTCCTGTGAAAAGGTCAGATCTCTTTATTAGCGAGTTAGCCGGTAAGGACTGGATTGCAGAGAACTTAATTTTGCTCTCAAATAACCCTAGGGAGAGAACATTTGATCTGGAAGAAACTGTTGGTGAAAAGACAGGGAATTCATCTCCCAAGACAAATGAGAATGGTGTTGGGAAGTTTGTGCAGCCTCCAAATGAGGAGAATAAGGTTAATGATGATTAAATGCCTTTAAGGTGGTCAGTACAGAGGCAAATGGGTAGTAAGGGTAAGGAAAAAGTGATTGATATTGGGGTAAAAGTCACCAGGACTTACTCAACAAGGGTACTGAGAAGAAATTGCTAGGGGATATTATGAAAGCAAACATGTCAGCAACTATTAAGAGAAAGAGATTGAAGAAAGCTAGTTTGATGGAGAATGAACATGTGGAAATGGTGAATATTGGAGAAAGTTATGAAGATGTTGATCCTGATGTTGTTGCTGCAATAGAAAGGAGAAGAATAAAGGTACATGATGAAGGAAGGACCAGGTCCTTTCCTTCAAAATCCAGGAGTCCTACTGGGATGAAGCAAAAACACATTGCAGTGAAGAAAAGGAAAGTCTCTAAGGTACCTAGTCTCAAAAAGAGAAAAGTTACAGTAGAAAAACCCAACAGTAGTTTTAAAAGAAGGAAAAAGGATGAAGATGAGAGGTCTGTGTAAAGAAAGGAGAGAAATGAAATGCTGAAATCTCAGAAAGTGTTGACTGGAAGAGTATGTGACTCCAGGATCCTTGAAAAACCTAGGATGGTTGAGCTGGTAGAGTATTGTGACACCAAGGTTGGTTACATCTACTCCACTATGGATTTTTCTAATGATAGGTTAAGTCTAACTGCCTTGGTTCATAGTAAGAAAATAAGTCTGGATGAAGAAATACTTGGAAAAATCCTGGATGTTCCCATTGTTGGTGTGAGGACTGTCTCAAAACAACAACCCTCAACAGATTTCATGATAGATGCATCAAAAGTAGGGGGAACATCTGTGGCTAGAGTGAGAAAGAAATTCTCAAAGAAGAATTTCAACTGGTGTTTGAATTTGTCAACAAGGTAGTTTTGCCTAGGTCTAAAAAGGGGACTATCGCTTCTGTTGTGGATCTGTATGTGATTGAGTGCCTACGCAAGTTTGAGTTGGTCAGGTTGCCTGTCCTAATGATTCTAACATATGTACAAATTTATCTATGAGAAAGATGGAAGGCATGGTATGCCTTATGGATATTTTTTTAATAGTGTTTGATCATTTTGGGATAGTCTGTGAGAAGGGAACTCCTAGTACAGTGAAGCAAATGTTCAGCCTGACTACCTTGATTGAAAATGAATGTATAGAAGGTAAAGTAGGGACTATGTCCCAGATGTCAGAAGTGTTGGTTGTTCAAGAAAATCTGAGTAAAGAGATGGAGGAAATGAGAGTTGTCATGGCAGCTAAGGATACAAAAATCCTGAAATTGAAGTTAAAAAATCAAGAGCTTTCATCTGAGGGATCCGGTGCTTCTGAAGCACAACACAGACACTACAGAACTTAAGAAGAAGGTCTCAACACTCACTGATGAAGCTCAGAGTTTGAATGTTGAAGTGAAGAACCAACCTAACCAAGCAGTTGTTGGACTCTCATGCTGCTGAGAGTGCTAGGATGGAAATGCTCCTTAAGACCCTCTCCCCAAAACCTCTATCTATCTAAGCATTCCCCATCTTGTTCTCATGGTATCCCTGTGTCTGTTCTTTCTCTTGTGGCTTTTGAGGATTAAGATTTTTTATATTAGTTTCATTTTGCACTGTAATGGCTACCTATATAATATGATTAAATCATTTATTTGTGTCTATCCTCTGTCTCTTTTTACTTAAAGCTATTCATTAATATTAGTGTTACCCCAGTGGCCATGAGTTAACTGATTTGTTCTTATTCTATTCTTGGTTTACTGTTCTTACTTTTTTATGATGCCAAAAGGGGGAATACCGATTTCATCATGGTAGGGACCTGGTGCTATATAAGACAGAGTGTTGTTGTTGATAGGGGGAATGTCAATAGGGGGAACACATGGAGAGTGATTGTTGCTATTGTTAATCTGAACTAACGTCTATATCGTCACTGTTGATGCGACCGTTTGTACGCTGGCGCCGGCTTAGGAACGTCGGGGACAGGTAAGTGTACGTCTCCCCTCTCTTCCCTCGTTGGTTTTCTCTCTCTTCCCCATCTCTCTCACCTCCCGTTCTATAATTTTCACTGCTATTGCCGGCGGAACGGGATAGGGTTTCCTTCGGCTCGACCAGATCGGAATCCAGCGTGTCCAGATTACTGGACTGTGCTCGACCGGATCTGATTCCGGCGAAGCTCCGGCGAGAATTTTCTGCATCAGTTTGCTAACCCGGTGATTTCTAACCTTTACTATCTACTTTTTCCTGATTATTCCATCTCTTGACCTATTTATAATTTGTGGTATTGTCTTATTTTTCTTGATTATTCCATCTACTCTGCGTGTGCCTTGTATTCCCTGTTGTTGCTTTGTTACTATCGTTGTTTATATTTTCTTGGAGTAGTGGTTGTGGGCATTGATGGTGGGATAGGGTCATGTCCGAGGGGATTGGGGTGGGGGGCTGTTTTGGGGGTGGGGGAAGAAGGAAGGGCGGGTGTGGGAGTGGGGGCAAGGCCTGTCGTTAAGGGCGGTAAAGGAAGACGTGTTGCTAGAAATAATAGGCTGAGGGTTGGGTCTTGGAATATAGGGACTCTCCAGGGTAAGTCCTAGAGCTTGTGAAGATTCTTAGAAAGAGCAGGATCAATATTGCGTGTGTCCAGGAGACCAAGTGGGTAGGGTCTAAGGCTAGGGATGTGGATGGTTACAAGCTTTGGTACTCTGGAAGCGAGAGGCATAGGAATGGAGTAGGCATCTGGAATGGAGTAGGCATCTTAGTAGATGAAGTGCTTAGAGGGCAGGTAGTGGAGGTTAAGAGGATCAACGATAGGTTGATGACTATTAAGTTGGTCTTTGGGGGGTTTACCCTGAACGTGTGTAGTGTTTGTGCGTCGCAGGTGGGCTTGGATGTGGAGGAGAAAATGCGATTTTAGGAGGCTTTGGATAAGGTAGTGAGATGCGTACCTAGCTCTGAAAAGATTGTGGTAACATAAGAGATTTCAATGGGCACATCAGGGCATTACTGGGAGGCTTTGGTGATATGCATGATGGTTTTGGTTTTGGGGAAAAAAATGAAGAGGGAGCCGATCTGTTGGATTTTGCGAGGTCATTTGGGCTGGTGGTGGTGAATTCGAGCTTTCCGAAGAAAGATGATCACCTTTCGAAGCGTGATAGCCAAGACCCAATTTAACTTTTTGCTACTTAGGAAAGAAGATAGACTGTTGTGTAAGGACTGTAAGGTCATTCTGAGTGAGAATCTTTCGACCCAGCATAGGCTCTTGGTGATGGACTTGGGTATAAAGAAGGATAAGAAGAGAAGGGGTGAAGAGGGTCGACCTAGAAAGTGGGGTGGCTTGATGCCGGTGAATGTGCTGGAGATAAAGGAGAAAGTGGCAGGAATGGGGGTGTGGGAGTGTAGGGGGGACATGGATGGTATGTGGGATAGGGTGGCTAGGTGCATCAAGGAGACTGCGAGTGAGGTGTAGGGTGTTTCCTAGGGCCGAGCCGGTCATCGTCAGGGGGATTGGTGATGGAATGAAGAAGTTAAGAAAAAAGTAGAGACTAAAAAGGGGGTGTATGCTAAGTTGGTTGAGAGTAAGGATGAAGAGGAGAAACGGGTAAATAGGGAGGAGTACAAGTTAGCTAGGAAGGAGGCTAAGTTAGCAGTTACGGTTGCTAAGAAGGCAACGTTTGAGAGCTTGTATGTGGGGTTAGAGGAGAAAGGAGGGGAAAAAAAGTTGTTTAGGCTTGCTAAGGCTAGGGAGAGGAAGGGTCGTGACCTTGACCAGGTAAGTGCATTAAGGAGAAGGATGGTAGAGTGTTGGCGGAGGACGGTCTCATTAAGAAAAGATGGCAGTCGTATTTTCATAGGCTCTTGAATGATAAAGGGGATAGAGTTATTATGTTAGGGGAGCTGGAGCATACAGAGGAGTGTCGTGATTTTAGTTATTGTAGACATTTTAAGGTGGAGGAGGTCAGAAAGGTTGTTCGCAAGATGCGAAGGGGTAGGGCGACGAGGCCTGATGAGATTCCTGTGGATTTTTGGAAGTTTTCTGGAGAGGCTGGTTTAAGGTGGTTGACTGATTTGTTTAACGGTATTTTCAAGATGGTGAAAATGCCCGAGGCTTGGAGATAGAGTACTATGATCCCTCTATATAAGAACAAGGGTGACATTTAGAGTTGCAACAACTGTAGGGGTATTAAGTTATTGAGTCACACTATAAAGATTTGGGAGAGAATGGTCGAGTTGAGGTTGAGGAGGATAGTGTCTATTTTGGAGAACCATTTTGGATTTATGCCCGGGCGCTCGACGATGGAGGCAATTCACCTGGTGTGGAGGCTGGTGGAACAGTATAGGGAAAGGAAAAAAGATCTGCACATGGTGTTTATCGACTTGGAGAAGACGTACGATAAAGTCCCTAGAGAGGTTCTTTGGAGATGCTTGGAAGTGAGTGAGGTCCTGGTGGCGTATATCAGAGCAATTAAGGACATGTATTATGGAGCTAAGACCCAGATGAGGACGGCGGGAGGAGATTCAGAGCATTTTTCTGTCTTGACAGGGTGCATCAGGGATCTACTCTTAGCCCATTTTTGTTTGCTTTGGTGATGGATGTGTTGACGCGGCGTATGCAAGGAGAGGTGCCTTGGTGTATGCTTTTTGCAGATGATATAGTTTTGATCGATGAGACGCGGGGTGGTGCGGGGTATGAATGATAAATTAGAGGTATGGAGACAGACCCTTGAGTCTAAAGGGTTCAGGTTAAGTAGAAGCAAGACACAATATTTGGAATACAAGTTTAATGACTTTAAACAGGAGGACAAGGTGGTAGTAAGGTTGGATTCCCAGGTTGTGTGTAAGAGGAATAGTTTCAAGTATCTCGGATCCATGATTCAGGAAAATGGTGAGATTGACGAGGATTTTTCCCACCATATTGGGGCGGGATGGATGAAGTGGAAGCTCGCCTCCGGAGTGTTGTGTGATAAGAAGGTGCCGCCTAAGCTTAAAGGCAAATTCTATAGGGTGGCAGTCCGTCCGGCCATGTTGTATGGAGTGAAGTGTTAGCCAATCAAGAACGCCCACATTCAAAAATTGAAGATGGTGGAAATGTGGATGTTGTGTTGGATGTGTGGGGTTACTAGGGATGATAGAGTTCAGAATGAGACTATATGGGAGAAGGTTGGAGTGGCTTCGGTGGAAGACAAGATGCGGGAAGTTTGATTGAGATGGTTCAGACACGTGATGAGGAGGCGCATGGACGCTCCGACTCGTAGGTGTGAGGCTAGCTTTGATGATTTTAGGTGGGGTAGGGGTAGGCCGAAGAAATACTGGAGAGAGGTGATTAGGCGGGTCATGGAGAAGTTACAGCATACTGGAGAGAGGTGATTAGGCGGGTCATGGAGAAGTTACAGCATACTGAGGACATGACCCTAGATAGAAAGATCTGGAGGACAAGAATTAAGATAGAAGGCTAGTGCCAGTTTGGGTCGTTAGTGTGGGTTTTACTTGGTGGGTGTATTATTCTTTTTATGCCATCTTGTTTTATACTTTATTACGAATTTGTTTACTATTCCTTGCGGGTGTCGTATTTATGTTATGTCATCTTGTTCCATGCTTATTACGGATTTGTTTATTATTACTTGTCTTGAGCCGGGGGTCTATTGGAAACAGTCTTTCTACTTATCCGGAGGTACTAGTATGGACTGCGTACATCTTACCCTCCCTAGACCCCACTATGTGGAAATACACTAGGTTTGTTGTTGCTTTTAATAGGGGGAACACATATTGAGAGTAGTGCTACTCTGAAGTTGAATGAATTTTGATGCTCTGAAGTTATGGTTTGTCATCATCAAAAAGAGGGAAAATTATTGTATCATGTTTTGATGATGTTCAATTATCATTGGATGACTAGGTCCCGTGCATATTCTGGTTAGGTACAATTGTCACATTTCTGCACAGTTTTGTCCGCTAGTGCAACAAACTGTGCAGGTATGCAGTGTATCCAATTAGTCACCTGGTCCAATCAAAATTCAACCCTGATTTTCATACTGCTATAAATAGAAAAGGATGCTCCTCATTCATTAGTTTTTGCAATTTGATGAAATCCATAGTAACAGCGAAAACTCTCTAAAGCTCAAGTTCAAATTTCTCTGTGTGCTTAAGGTCTAGGCGTTCCTGAGTCAAGTTTGCTTTGTAATTGATTTACTCAACTTATAAGAGTAAAGTTTTCTTTTGGCATCAAAGTTCTTAGTAGAGTTACCTAAGGTCCTCTGATTAGAGTTAATCGTCTGTGAAGAGGCTGGTTTGTGTAGTAACAGTTGTAGTAGAGCTATTACAACTAGTAGAACTTAGAGTTAAGTTCTTGGAGTCTGTAATCAGTGAGTTTTGAACAAAGTGGAGATTGAGTGCTTGTGAGGGCAAGACGTGGTTTTTCCTCCCTTGAGCAAGGAGGTTTCCACGTAAAATCACTGTGCTCCTTTAATTTCCACAAGTGTTTGTTGATTACTGTTTTATTGTTCATTCTCCTAATCTTAGGGACCTGGTCCCTTGTGGGTTGGTGGACCCCCGCGTTTCAACACTGACCACTATGTCTTAACTAATCAATATCGATCAAATACAACCAGATTAAACTAGTTTGAGTCGACTATATGAATCATCAGTCCATTTCATTCCAATACCTAACAGCTTGTTCTTTTAACGGACGGGGAATCTTCTCCTTTGATTAACCTATAATTTGCAGTATTACCTGTTGTGGGAAGTCACCATCTTCCATCTGAGAATTAATCAACAGCCTTGCCGCACGGTGAAGGGGCCTTGGATCTCTATCAACCTGTCCAAATAGAAAATTGGTAAAGAACTCTTTTAAAGAAAAGTTCTACTCTGATTCTGGAATAAATTACAGCATTTACTAATAGTAACAAGGAATAAACCTGGCCAGAGTGAATCAATGCCATCAATGCCCATGCAGTTTGTACAAGATTTGAGTGATCTGTTTCAAGCTCTCTGTATACCTGTTTAATCAAATACAAAGCTGAGCAACATAGCATCTAACCGACCTTAACAATGCACAAATTTAAACGTAGGCGGTGCTATTGTTTTTTTATGTAGATTTTGTCATTTGCATTACCTGGTCAGGACAAGAACGGTAGCTTTCCCCCCAACCACCATCAGACCTTTGTTTTTGTAACAGAAATTCAATGCCTTTACGAACAGCTGCACAATTGCTGTAATTCTTTCCTGCTGCAGCAAGCCCTCCAAGAGCAAACCAGGAGGCATATGTGAAGCACACACCCCAGTAACCATACCTGTTAACATGATTACTCATGTCATATGCATCGATAAAGCAGAAAGTTCAAAGGCTCACAAGAGAAATATCATATACCATGAACCATCAGGCTTCTGTACATTTTCCACATATTTAACAGCATTATCAATGAAATTGTCAATCTCTGTGGTTCGATGTCCAGGGAATAGCTTCTTAAACAGGGCAAGTGCTTTGATTGACGAGCCAGTGCACTCAACATACCTGGATTGACATGTAATCAGTGTGAAGAAGTAAAATGGAGATTAACAATGGCAAATGTTGGAGTGGGTTAGAGTCCCACATAGGTTGGGGAATGGACTGGTGGTTTGTCTATACGGACTTGGGCAACCCTCCCCTCATGAGCTAGCTTTTGACGCTGAGTTAGGCCCAAGTGTCATATCTTTACATGGTATACAAGTCCATCCCTGTTTGGACTCCCAGTTAACGCTCGAGTTGGGCTTGACGTGGGGTGTTAAGAGTCCCACATTGGTATGTAAATGGACTAGTGGTTTGCTTATATCAACGCGGGCAATCCTCCCCTCATGAACCAGCTTTGGGGGTTGAATTACGCCCAAGTGTCAAATCCTTATCGGAAAAAAGCTAAAGAATCTTACTCGTGCTCAATGACACAGTCCGCCATAAATTCAACCGGATTGAACAACTGTCAACGAATAAAACAGAACAAGAAAGTTAAATATTCAGGTTCTGATTTGATATAGAAAAAGTTGAAGGCTTTTAACAAGCTTGAAATGAATTCTTATATCTTGAATCTCAAACTTAAACAATCTTTTTACTTACCTCCAAATACTCTGAGGCCCCAGCAGGCTCCCATGCTGCTAATCCCCCATTTTTACTCTGCAATTTTATTTTAAATGGATCTCATTATTACTAGAAAAGAGGCAAATGACAAGTTAATAAATTCAGAAAAGATAAATTTATAAGCCATGTATTGGACTATTCGGTGTAAGATATAGTTTTCTCTCTGAATTTTTGTACAAGCAGCAGACAAAGAACAAACTAAATGACTGATTTTAGGGCATATATCTCAGTTTTTACCTGTAAGGAAAGAATAATGTTCACCGAGTCATACAGTCGTGCAGGTTCCATTGCCTCACCTACTAATTCAGAAGGCATTGTAGAGAAGAGAAGGCAGCACTAGATAAACAAAATTAAAAAGATATCAGGCAAATTTACTGACATTATCATCTTACTACTTTTCAGTAATTACAAGAAGTTGGAATCTTATTTAATCGAATGGTTAGATACCCTTAATGCTTCGGCAGTGGTATCAGATACTTGCCATCCATGATCTTGATCTGAAAAAGTCCATGATCCCTTTGAGATATGCCGATACATCCCTTTAAAATCACATGAAGGATTGTCCTTCACCTAGCAAGAAGTCACTTACATTAATAAGGTCTATATTTTGAAGAGCTGTTATGCTCATAAATTAACATCCAACCTGAGATTTTTTTATGAAATCATGTCCTTTTCTAAGAGTATCTGATATCTCATCATTCATCTCACTGGTCAGTAGTGCTTGAATAGCAAAACTAGTATCCCACGTTTGACTACCGAAACTCTGCAATTCAACAACAAATACTCTCCAATTTCAGCAAAAAAGAAAAAGTTTGCATCACTTTAGGATAGGATGATTTTTTCAAACACGTGTCAAGTGTAAAAGAGATCCCGTTTCTTCACTCATTGTGGTTTGTGAAATAGTATGATTTCCTTGTTTACAAAAAGCATTTCATAGCTACCAACCTGCATTTTCATTCCATCTTCAGCTACCCATAAATAATCTGGAATTCGAGCAAGATGTTTCTTGAAATAATCGCTGTGGGGATCATCAACCCAACAAGCCAGCATGAACAATACCTACACCATCCAAGTGTTACACCAGTGTCGAACAATTGAAGTCATTGACAAAATGTCAGTAATTCAGTTATCTATTATAAATTAATTAATTTCCATACTTTTTCCACATTTGCGATGGTGATGTATCGACTATTCTCGTCTTCATAGTGTATGTGTTTCATGGTAACTTCAAGAGCTTTATTTCTCAGCTTGTTGAAAGGCCAATGAGTCAATAGAGGCTCGGTACATATGTAGAGACTGTCCCACATCAAATCTTGAATCCATGGATGATGGCAATAGAGATCCTCCTGCAGTGTTTGTGATTCAGCATTTGAAGAAGATGGTATCATGTATACACAAACTTCAACACCAAGGACTCGTTTGGTCCATCGACAAAGTTAAACAGGGATAAATAATATCAAATCTTATGTCGAAATTATTTTTCTGATCTCCGTATTCAAACCACCCTTAATAGTCATACCTTTGCACATAAATGGCGTACTTTTTTCCAGTTAATTTCATTGTATGGTGGATCATATAACTCTTCCCTCAATTTCAAAATGAGAGTTGTGATTGGCCCAACAAATCTCTTCCCATAGAGATAAGACATTGGCATATAGACCATTCGACAGTGACACCACATTTTTGCTGCATTTGGATTAAGAGTCAAAATACTTGGTGGATCCATATATAGAGACTTAATAGAGAATGACATCAACTAGAAAACATTGCATAGGAAATCCTGAAAATTAAAATGAACTGACAGTTTTAGGATGTGTATGCATAAGCAATAAAAAATTGGCAAACCTGGACCCATGGGAAGAAAGGATGGAAGAAGCCAAAACTCAGGTGGCATTGGATTGGTTCCTAACCATTCAAAAACTCCAAGAATCTGAATGAGAAGAAGGAAGATTTATCAGCATCAAGAAGACTTTAACGTGAATAAAAGTGTAACGGCCAAACTGGTCATTCTGAGTTATAGGGCCCCATTACCCTATTTAAGACTTCCAGTAGGTCCATTTGGTGATTTACGACTTGAGTGTATGGATAGCACGATCCCAAGAGGTTCGGATTGACCTAAGTCAACTTTTTGAGTAAACCAGCTTAAATTCATGATTTGAAGGGTCCAACAGGTTTGTATGATGATTTTGGACTTGGGTATATGTTCGTATAGGAAGCCGAAGGGCTCGGAGGTGATTCGACACTATTGGAACTCATTTTGCCGTTGCAATGTTTCTGGTATATGTCTGGTTTTGCATAAAGATGGTTGTATTTGGATTTTGATTACTATGTTAGCTTCATCTTGTCATTTGTGACTTGTAGAAACTGGTCTTGTCGAATTCCGATTTGTGTTAAAGATTTTAGACCCGTTCGAGGAAGAACGTCTATCTAAGTAGTGAATAATGTAATGACCTGATTGTTTTTAGTTTTAGAAGTTTGAATCATGTTCCTAGACTTTTGTTAGCTTGGGATAGATATTTGTAACTTTCCTGTAAAATTTGGTTAGATTTCGAGGCGGTTCAGGTGGTTTCAGATAACGATCCTAACCCCTCATGTTGTGCATATGTGGTCTAAATGGTAATTGAATGCATGGTTAGATCCGTATCATTATTTGTGACTCATAGAAACTAGTTTCATCCAATTCCAAGTTCTTTTGATATGTTTCGGACAATTAAAAGTGAAATAATTAAGTGCAGATTTTTCTGATGCAACAATTACAAAAGTATCAGATTCGTCCCAGTTGTGTTATAATAGAAAAACTGGTTTAGGTCGTGACAACAAGGTTTACTAGTTGATAATGGAGAATGATATAATTTAACGAGTTTAACTCTTACACTAACCATAAAAAAGAATTTTTGCAGAATCAAGTCACCTAAATGATTAACTGCAATTAACCGTCCACAAATAAGTCCAGAGGCGTGTATGTATAAGCAATAAGTTCATAAACTTTAGAGTTTTCAACACTAGAATTTAGGGGAAGCGTCAGATTTTGAACCTATAAATTAAAAAATGTAATGGGTTCAATGATAAGAACCTGAAGTTTGAATACATCAAAATTCAATTCATGTATCCTCTGACAGGTTACCTGCTCCAACAGATTAATGTCCCCTACCAGTGTATATAACTTAAATCCTACTTTGATATACAGTCTTCTAAAAAGTTAACAGGGTAACTAGGCATACCGAGAGATATGTTTTTCCCCATGAAGGAATTGCAGTGACACTACCATGATCAAGTATCCATTTCCTTCCTCTGGCGCAGGCATTGTTTTCACCACCATCTGGTCCTTCTCCAAGGATCCGCATGCATATATAGCTTAAAGATGTACCAAACATAGTACTATGCCCTTCGATGTCCAAACCCCATCCACCGTCTTCATTCTGAATAATGCAGAATGATGTTAGTAATCTAGAAGTAAATCTGGAAATGAATTTAACCTCTTGCACTCACAGTATATATCGTCTATAGTAAGCTTAATTTAGTAACATAAAAATGCAGTAATAACTAATTATAGCTGATCAAAGCACATCAATAGATTCTGTATACTGCCAGCGTATATAAGTTAAGAGTATTAGACATTTGGGCTTTCCACTTTCTTCAAAATAGTGAAGTTGGAATGTCACCAGTTGACTGATAAGATCACTAACAGGATTAAGCATGGTTATGCTAAACAACTCTCTTATGCTGGGAGGCTACAAGTATCATTGCAGTGTTATTTTCCATTCATAACTTCCTTGGGGATGGGGCTGTTTTTTACTCCCTCAGAGTGTGTTGAAAGAAGTCGACAGACTATGCAGATACTATTTATGGGGAGGTACTGAGGAAAAGAAGACAACCTCTCTAGTTTCCTGGGATAAAGTGTTTATTTCAAAGAAATTTGGAGGCTTAAATAATAAAGGGTGCTGATTTGATTGGACTGGACTGTTGTTGCTCAATCTAAGCATAGATTTATCTTATGGCTAGCGTGCAAAGGAGACTTCTAACCAAGGACAGGCTTATACAATTGAACATCCCAGTAGACAATGATGAATGTGGCCTATGTGATGCACAGGTTGCAGAAAATCCCATGCATCTATATGCAGAATGTGAGTGGCCAAGCAACTATGCAGTGGTCTCTCTAAATGGATGGGTATTCAACTCCAAGCTGGTGATATGAAGAAGGTTTTGGGCAGTAGCGGATCCGGGATTTTCACCAGGAGGCTCGAAAAATAAAAATGTAGTCCTTAGGATGAACTTGGAACCTCGAGGTGAATTTTGAACCCCCTCAATTGGCTCACTCAATGACTGAGCCAACCTCTAGTTTAATGTTCAGGGGATTCAAAATCTATATATATATACATAAAAATAAAAAGTACCTTATACATACAATGTAATTTTTTGCCAAGGAGGTTCAGGTGAACCCCTCGCGACCCCCTAGATTCACCCCTGATTTTGGAGTAGAAGGAAGCGATGGAAACAGTTCAGAAAGGAGATTGTGGCAGCTATTTGGGGAGAAATTATCTATCACACATGCAGGAAAAGAAAACCGATAACTTTCTAAGCATCAGAATATACATATTGAGACAAAGTTGGCACTGATAAAGAAGGAAATTGTTGATAGGCTATACATTCTTAAGGCGAGATGTGTATACTCCACCCGCCCTGTGAGGCCAAGTGGAGTGTACACTCAAACTTGGCCTCAGCGGCCAAGTAAGCACTCCAACTTTGAGTATGCACATCTAGACACCTCTACTTGTCTTCGTTATGTCAATTGAATACTCTAACTTACAAATGATCATCTAGACAACATCAAAATTTATGTGTCATGTCAGCATCGTGTGTCCGTGAGACATAGTGGAGACGAGTAGTTGTGTTTAGTCCAATCAAGGCCCAAGTTTGAGTGTATTATGTATTATGCTTACACTTAAACTAACTAGAAGAGCTCAAAGATGCAATAGATGTTCTATTCTGGTGAACTAATTTTTACTCAAAACACCCTTCCTAAAACGAAGTCGTTGAGATTAGGTGCTCTTTAGGTGTATTTTGTTGTTCGATTTGTTGGTATGGTGATCTTTCATAGTAGTTACCAAAAAAAAATAAAAAAATTAAATATTCAGGAACCAGCAAAAGCAAACTTTGGTAGAACACTAATATACTCATTGTGACATTAAGTGATATACCTGGTGACAATATATATATCGAAGAATTTCCTTACGATGTTCAGCTGGGAATACAGTATTAAGGTGCCCTGTGACATACATACATATAACCTGAATTTTGGGGTCCCCAAGAAAATGAACAAAGAATTAGTTTTAGCGTATCCAAGCTTCAATTTTCGAGAGAAAGGGAATGTAAAAAAAAAAAAAAGGAAAATGATTGCATAAATTAAAGAGCGAGGGCCAAAACACACCTAAAGTACTTCAATTTTTTGAGTTTTCCACCAGACGGTGTTTACTTTTCCTATCCTGCCTACCTGAACTATTTTCAAATATCTCGGTTGTTTCTTTTTCCTACTTAAAATATTACAATTGTTCAGGTAGGAAAAACGAACAACTGGATAGTTGAGTTGTGTTTCAATAAATATTTGGTGATAATTCGGGTAGAAAACTCTCACAACTTATAGTTCAGGCACTACCTGAACTATGTTATCAATTATTTATCTAAATACAACTCAACTATCTATTAATTGTTCCCTTTTTCTATGATAATTGAGGTGTGTTTCAATAAACATTTGGTGATAATTCAGGTAAAAAACTCTCACACCTGATAGTATTGTTAACTATTTATCTAAACACACCTAAATTATCTATTTGTTCTTCCCATTTTCTATTATAATTAAGGTGTGTTTCGATAAACATTTGATGATAATTTAACTAACAAATTCTCACACCTGATAATTCAGGTAAAAGACTCTCACGCCTCACACACCAGATATTATTATCAACTATTTATCAAAACATACCTAAGCTATCTATTAGATCTTCCCCTTTCCTATAACAATTGAGGTGTGTTTCGATAAACATTTGGCAATAGTTCAAGTAAAAACTCGCACACCTTATAGTTCAAACATTAAACTCATAAAAACCGAAACTACTTTTGATCCTTACCAAAGGTGGAAGAAAGAAGAGAGCACCAGCATTTTCAGCAGGCCAATGTCCATCACTAGCTTGTAATGCTGAGAAAAAATGAACACCTCTACGCAGTGCAATCGTAGCAACTTCATGGCTGATTTCTTTACCTTCATCTACTTTTACTGATGGAATTCTCTGTTTGAAATTCTTCTCCCGAAGAAACTGCATACATATTGTGTTTCCCGATTCAGACGAGCGGCTATTTCGTTTATAGATTATTCATTCTACCATTTAAATTATGAAAACTTTCATTGCTATTGACGTTTGAGATCTGTTTGGATTCTACGTTCCTTTTGGCACTTTCTTTTTTTTTTTTTTTTGGCAGAAAGACAAAAATGGCCTATTCATATTACCATCTAGTAGTCATTCAGCTTCTGGTTGTTGCATTCCTCTTTCTTTCTATATTTTTTTTTTGTTTTTCACTATTTTTTTCTATTTTTCTTTTAATGTTGTTAAATTTTTAAAAAAAAAAAAAAAATCCACTTTGTCCATTCATTTATTTTTTCAGATGCGATCACGAAAATAAAAACATAAAATATAAGTCCACTCATAATATGAGTAAACACTATAGCAGCACTTCGACCTTTTTCCCTGCTATCCCTCTCCTTTTAATCAACTTGGTGATAGAATTTGTTAAGAGTCGAGAATCATTTAATCTCCATTCTACTTTTTCATAAAACGTGCACTACCGTAAGCATGACTAATATCCAAATTTGATCCTTTTATCAAAACAACTCCTCCAAAATTCTTAAGCAACCAACGCCTATTTCTTTCTTAGTGTCACAACTCAAAAGAATTTAATTTAAATTTAAATTTTGCCTTGAAATCAAGTCTTCGGATTTAATTCCTACAATAACTTGAATATTGTATAAGTATTTGTTAATACCTACAATGACTAAATATAGCCTTGACATTAATTCTCAGGAAAAGCAAAGACGTAAATCGCCACACACCTCAACATAAACTGAAACTGTTATATATCAAACCGAAAAAATCATATTGATACAGTTTAGATACATCATATTGATACTTATTTAGATACATGTTTTATACAATTATTATACAGTTTCTATACACATTTTATAAATATACAGATTTTATACAACAATGATACAGTTTTTATACACCTTATATATATATAGTTTCTATACCCATTTTATACAATAATTATATAATTTTTATACACATTTTATATAATAATTATACATTATCTATACACATTTTATACATATACAGATTTTATATAACAATGATACAGTTTCTATACACCGTATGTCTATATATAGTTTCTATACATATTTTAAACAACAATTATACAGTTTTTATACATATTTTATACAACCTTTAGATGCAATTATTATTCGAATGTGTATTTTATACATTAATTATAAATTTATATACACATTTTATATAATTTTTTTTATATATATATATATATAAAATACACTTATATATATTTTATAGAATTATATAATTTCTGTACATATATCTTATATAGATACATATTTATATAACAATTATACTTAATTATTGTTTTTAAACAATAAAAAAAGGTAAAATATTTTTCAATTAAAAAATTCGTAGGAAAAAAAAAAACTAAGTAAAACGCGAATGGATAAGAGAAGGGCTGAAAATGGCCCAATAGCCGAAGGAAAGAGCTGAAGATGGCCAGATGAGCCAATAGCCATAAAGTGGCATTTGGGGGGAAAGGGGCATAAAATCACTCTTTTAATAACTTTTTTATGAGGGTAAAATAGTAATAACATATACAATTTTTTAAAAATATATTTATTTTCTTTCAATGTAAGTATAGAATCTTAAATAAGTATAGAATCTTAAATACTTGTGATTTAATGAAGAGGTTAAGTTGCACGGATTCTTCACTTTCGTTGATATTTTAAAAAAAGTCCAAGCAACATAAGTGAGAGCCAAGAAAGGCAATGGAGGATAACTCGTCTCACAGGCCTGCAAGCTCATGTTGGCAACACCATGATAAATGTATTAGGTTGGATGTGGGTGGATTATTTTTAATGGATCAAATATTTTATGGGTCCAATTTAATGATGTGGACCTCTAATAAGAGGCTACGTGACAAAGTTGTTTCTAAAAATTCACTGTTAAAAAACAATGACATGGATGAGTTGGTTTTGTAACAGTGATGACATGAATGAGCCAAACTTTTAATTAATAGCAGAAATGAGTCATTTCTAATAGTTCAGTGGCATATTTGAGTTTTTTTCTCAATATAAAATTATTATTATTGTTATTCCTACTTTATCCTCATAAAAAAAAATATGACAAGTTAGTTTATTATTTTGTAGGAAAAAAAAGAGATTGGGATGTAAATCATTAAAAAATAAAAAAATAAAGCGCAAGTTATAAAAAGGAAAATACATTAGGGTGCAAAATATAACGCACTCGTTTTTGTTTATTGAAAGTTTGTGGTCGTTGATCTCTTGAAAAACTGGAATATGAGTTGTATAGATTTTGTTGGAGTTTTATGTTTGATACAAAATTTAAAAAACTGAACTTGGTCTATCATTGCTGTTTTGAATCAAATTGGGGGTACCGCTTTAAAATCCACCAATGGAACAAAAGATTCAAGCTTGATGCGAACTGGACAATGAGTTTTGGAAACTTTTTGCGATTGAGTTCAATCTAGAATTTAAAATCATCACAACGAAAATGAGTTAGAATTATTTTTTAAGAGCCACGTGGTCATTTTCTAATTAAAAATGAATTAGTATTATTTTTAAAAGCTTAATTAAAAAGATAAGCAAAATAGTTTTTAAAATTTGAAAAACGTAGGTCCATTAGAAAAAAAGGCAAATAGCTTAATTTATTAGATGGCGATGATATAAATAAGCCATTTTTCAAAAGATGCACACATCAATTTTAAATTATAAAGTTGAGTGATTTTATTATATGGGGCAAAATCAACTTTTCAAGTTTCACCAGTTCTTTTTTCTTTTCTTTTATTTTTTTTCGACGCCTCTTTTTGTTCTTCCAATACTGACAAAAGAGGAAAGACGTTTAGACGGCAAATACTAACTTTGTTTCCGATAGAATAAAATTGTTCGACTTGGATCAACTATTTTGGTTGTGAGTTTAAAGACGTCTGTCTTACTAAAAATGTACACAATTTGTTGTTTTTATTCCATAATTTTCATTAGAAGAATTGTCCTGCGTCTATTGATCCTGAGTCAATTACAGATGAACCATATTTATGTGTTGAAGAAAATATATGTTTGATTAATTCAATCCATTATCCTTTAAGGGTTGGGGGAAGGCTTACTTTTCTTAATTTCATGTAACGATGCCTCAATCATACACCAATTGAGGGAGGAATTGAAGCGAGCCAGGCAAAAAGTTGATCGATTTTGACGGTTGCATAATCTAGAGCACAGTTATACAAAAATTGCTTGATCATCAACAAATATCGCCAATGACAAAAAGTGGACAGTGCTAAGAGGGGGGGGACCTCGATTTTAACCTATTTTTGCATGGGTTTTCTTCTGTATACTCCTACAACCTTGAAAAATGTGTTTTACAAATAAATTTTCATTTTTACTCTTTTATTTTCGAATCTGTTGGGACCCCATCTCAAATATGGGCAATATGAGTATCGATAGCTTTCTTTAATGAGTAGTTGATTTTGAGGCCATTTGCAAGGGGAAGGCTCCATGTTGAAGCACTGTAGACTGGATTTCATCATTTCTAGGTAGGTTATGGCTTAATTTCTTTTAGATTGAGTTGGGTAGTTAATGAATATGTAAAGCATATTTTGGATTAGGGAAAATAACTATGAGGTTTATATTTTGAGATTATTTTTACTGTTGTGTGCCCATGTGGGGCTCATATTATACTGTGGTTTATTTGTGATATTTGATATTGTGTGTTTCCCATGTAGGGGCTTTATGTGACATCATTAGCCTTATTTGTGCATCTAAATACCTTTATTCCAGATATGATGCCCATGCGGGGGCTTATTTTGCTAATATAGACCTTAGTTGAGCATTGATTGCTTTTATCATGATAAAATATCCAAGTTAGAGGTTGATATAATATTAATGATGTGTTGCATGCGTATTTATACTAATGGTGACTAATTGGAGTTGATAATCATGAATTATGGACACATTTAGTTGATTTCTGGGCTTACTTATATATATACTTCATGTTGGATAGACTAGATATCATCATTTGAGTTGATTGTAAGCATTACATCCTCATTCCATACACATACATTTATGAGACACTGGTACCACTGGGAAACACTATTGTTGAAAGAAAATAACACTTTTATAAAAATTCTCTCCGTGAACACAAGTCAGAGAGGAGAGTTAAGATTGAGATATGAGATATAGTATATAGATTGCGAAACCCTTATGGGTCCTACCTGGTAACTGCAAGCTCGGTGGGTGTATATGGAAAATTATGCGATGGTTTTCATCATTCATCTCATCCACATTGCATTGCATTGCATTTACATTCACATCTTGCATGTTTTACTTAGTTTTCTTAACTTGTGTTTTGTTTTTCTGTATTTCTCCTTTATATCAGTGTTGTTGTTGTTTTTGTGTACTTGTGTGTGTATACATACATATATATATATACTAGAACTGTTAGTGGAGACGCTGTGAGCTACCGTTTGGGACTTTTTGCTTGCAGGTGACGTGCTCATAGTATATTTTACTTATCTTATTTTCTGATTTTCTCAATCAGCCTATGATACCTAATGAGTGCAAGTGGACTATACTTGCCCCTACTATAACTTTTCAATGAATATCTTAGTACGAGTACGACTCACAGAGGTTGATTTGTTTGGTGGAGTTGGTGACAAGTCGAGGTACTGGACACTCTAAGCTTATCAGAGTCGACTCCAGGCCTTTTCTATCTATGAGTTATCTTTACTCATTTTTCAGAGACAGACTATGTATTTTCAATTCTGGATATTGTATTAGATGCTCTATATGCTGCGACACCAGATTTTAGGATTGAATTTTATGGATTTATTTTATGTTCCATTGTAATTATATTTCATATTTGGCTTGACTTTGTTCTAGAAGTCTCTCTTGCATATTTACTTCTGTATTTGTGTATTCCTTTATTAATTTGGGTGATTGGCTTTTACTTACTAAGGTTGTGTCACGATAAGTGCTATCATGACCCGCTTTTGGATCGTGGCACAACTTTGCTCCCAATTGTTACTTAGCGTCTATTTGTAACACCCCGCATTTTTGAGCTAGAAATCGAACCGTTGTTCCTACGTGTGTAAACTTTAATCCGATAAAACATATTTAAATTCATGTGCCGTGATCTTTATCCTAGTGTGTTAAGTAATTATGAGGTGAAAAATGTTCATGGAAATTACTTAGAGCAAAGTTGAGCTAAGAGCCTTTGAATCAACCAAAGTTTGGTATTCGATTCTACAAGGGTCAACTTTGAAGATGTATAACTTTTGATGTATGTAGAATTTTTTAAATCAAAATACACCAAATTGTAGATAATTGAGTCATCTTTCCAACGATATCAATTTCTCCTTAATTCAATATCCGAGCAAAAAGTTATGATCATTTTCGTCAGGACCAGTAAGACACCGCGATTACACTACATCACGGTGAGCTCCAAAAATGAAATTTTGCTGAAATATTTAATTTTGAAGGGCAGTTTTTTTTTCCTAACCTCAAGTCGTGTTAACAGCTTATTAAGACGTTATTAGGGCATAATATACCCAAAAATTACTCAAAATCCTCTCAAAACAAAACCTTAAACTTCCCTCCCAAAGATCAAGAATCCATCTTTAAGTTCAAGATTTTCAAGAAGCAAATCAAGATTTGGGTCCTATTCCTCGGAATAAGTAATGTAAGGTACGTAGGGGTTTTCCTAAACTTCATGGGCATGATGAAATTATTTGAATAATGTATAGAATGTTGAAAAATCATATATCATGAAGGAATTCGAATTACATTAAGAAGTATGCATTGCGAACGTTTTGGTCTTGAGGTCTTTCCTTAAATCTTGATTTTTTTTCTCTCGTGTATATGTATATATATGTTTTCAGTTTTGAAACATGAATTGAGAGTATGAATAATGAATTTTCCCTCTCTCATGGTGTTACTTCTTGATTTACAAGTTATGGGTTACTAAATTGCATGTCTTAAAGAATGAGTCAAGAGATTTACTATCTTATATGAACTTTATGTTGGATTAGGATTGAAGAGAGGGATAATTTCTTGTTTTTAAATGCTAAATGTGATAATCGAAGGAATTGTATGATTGTTTTGAGAAATTGGCCACCATTTGTTGAAATGTTGAAAAGAAAGAATCTTTGCATGGTTTGACATATATTTTGCTATATGAATCCTCTTGTACTGTTTGAATATTTTGGTTGTCTGAACATTGTTTTAAATGAAAGAGTTGTACATGATATTTTATGGCTTAGAAGATATGACTTGTAAGTCTTGGTATGATGATACCAAAACAAATAATGTCATAACAGACTTTGAATAGAATAGAAGTCAAATTTTATTCAAATTTTTAGAATTTGATTTCAGAAAGATGCATGTTCTAAAATGTTAAAAATGGCCTTAAGATATGTTAGGTGGTTACCTTGAAGAAAGTAAGAGTTTAGAAAACTCATTGTCCAAAATCGTATTTTGTTGATACGGGTTATTATGTCCCCAAGAGGGACTATACGCTGTCCTAGTGCTCTGTGGCGTATCAAAATCAGAAACTTCAACCTTTGTGGAAAACTTGGGTTGGGGGCTTGGCCGCTGAGTCAAGGACGAATTTCATAGAGCCCGTAGAATATCTGACTTGTAGGGCACCTAGGTCAGAAGTAAGATAAAGAGTGAGTTGTGATTTCAAAGAAATGTTTCAAAGTCTTTTAAGTATGCCCATGTGTTTTCCTATATCGTGTGTAAACTATTTTATGAATTGCTCTCACTTATGTTGTATAAAAGTACATTATTTTGGATTGCTCTGTATACCAGTACATTTGTATTGACCCCCTATATTTTAGGATCTGAGGCACAGTCCCGGGGGCCCGCTAAGTAATAGATTGCTTGTTCAAAGTTTGCAGTTGGTAAGGCTCCCTTATTTCGAAAGGCCTTGGTTATTGGACATTGCTATTTTATTTTTGCTTCATGGTCTGACTAGGGGCCTTGTCCCAGTATTTAGATAGATGTTGGTTTTCGTATTGCTAGAGATTTCGTAGACTAGTTCTCATGTGGTTTCGAATGTTTATGAATTAAATTCTGTATTGTTCAGTTGAACTCAGAAAATGACCATGATTCCATTTATCTATTTTTTTTCCTGCTTTTACTTATAGTATGAATGGTGTGCATGATTGCCGAATAGAAATGGGTGCTCGGGACATCATGGTTTGGGATGCTCGTCACGGCCAGGGCCTCGGCTCGGGTCGTGACAAACTTGGTATTAGAGTACGATTCATGGTCCAAGGTGTCCGTGAAATCACGTCGGGTAGAGTCCTATTTATGGGTGTGTAGTGCTCCACACTTATAAGTAGGAAGCTACTAGGCATTTAGGAATGTTTCACTTTTCTTCATGTTCTAGATCGTGCCATTGTGGTGTCCATGTGGGAGTTATCCAGATTTCTTATTTACCTTGACTTTATTAACCATGTCTCATTGTTGAGTCAGTTGCAGAATCTTAGAGTCTAAATGAGGTGATCCCTTCTAATTGAGTCATAAAAGATTATGAAATTGCACAAGGACTTGAGAGGAGTCCATAAGGGCTTTAAAGTGCATTGATTTAAGCTTATACCCCTATCTACATCAATCGTGCATTTGAGCCTGAGGTATGAAGTGTATTCAGTCCCCTTCAAGATTCTTGTTGCAAATGTCATGCTTAAGAATAGTGATATATGTCAGAATGTTGGAATAATATTTCCACCCAAGTAGTAGTATGTGCTACGGTGTCATACCCTATTGGTAGTAAGATGATTCTGAAGTTAGTGATATGACGTCACAGCTTAGAATTCAGAATGGGGGTGACTTTGCGTAAGGAAGCTAGTTTAGTTGTATAATCGTTGATTGAGGGATGGGTTGCCATTCGATAGTAATAGACTAATGTGGTAGCAATATTTGTAGATTGTATGGTAGTCTGTGGAGGAAGTGTTTGGCTATGATGTTATCTATTCAAAATAAGGAAGGAGCCTAGAGTGGATAGTTATGATGGTTATAGAAATCCCTTATAGGCTGTGAATAGAAACGGTTAGATTAGCCAATAAATTATATGTATAGACTCATTGCTGTATATGAAATTTTGAAGGTAGTTTTGATCTATGTGTGGGTAAGTAACTATGATGTGAGAAAGTGAAATATGTTGATAAGATAGTAACGGGTTATATTATAAGAATAAGATCGACTATCTTTAGTATGTGACTTTACCTCTATTGATTGTCTTTCTCTAGTAGTTGTAGACTAGTACTACACGGGAGAAGGTAGGTAGTAGATTTTTTAGGTGTAGTAGTAATTTCATGGAAAGGATGAACTTATGGGCCATAGTTGAGAGAAATAAGAGACTTAGATTGATATTTCTATTCTGACTTAACTCTTAGTTGCATGCATGGGATGTCTAGGACCTGAAAATTTTTCTAAGTGTTGGGAGACTTAGGCATATTTTAAGCCTCTTAACTTCATAGATTTTTTTGAAATTAGTCTTCTCGAACACGAGGCATAGATTTTTTAGTTTATTTATGTTCACGAGTGTAAGGAGCATGTCTCGGGGAAGTTTAAGATTTTTTGGATGAGGATTGGGTCATGTTTGAATTTTAATTCTAGAACCTCACCGCGATAGTGGCGCATTGTGGTGGTAATAGCGATGAATTTAAATTGCCAGAAGGGCAATGTAATCTTTTTCTCTCATTCCAATTCGTAAATGAACGAAGTATATCATCAGTTAGGGGAAATATTTCCTATTAGTATAGTATATGGCATGCTTTATATGATTGGTGTTGCTAGACTATAGGCTTGAACTGTAGATGGGGATTGTGGTGATAAGAATAGTAACTTAAGATTCATGATGCACGCTTTGTGGGAGTAAGTAGTAGGCTTGATTTGATGTGTGCAATAGCCTAGATTTGGCAACTTATGGATTAATAAGCGGACAGTTGTGATGTATATATATACACATGAGAACAAGAGTAAAACGATGAATTATGGTTGAATCATTAAATGGATAAGAGCATGAGTATATAATGATAATTTGAACCCCCAGGTAGCATATTGTTAGATAAGGTTTATATATTTATAAGTGTCATGTGTACTTAGTTCACATTCTTGAATTTTGTAGTGTGGAGAAGTCTAGGGAGTTGTTGTATGGTAATTTTTAGAGTTGAATAAAGGAAATATGGGTAGGCAAAATGTGCCTTTGGTATAATCTTACAAATTTTGTTAAGATTGTAAGTATGCGAGTAGAGGTCTAGCGTTGGCGTGTAAAGTAGTGAAGAATGAGTTGATTTATTATCTGATAAGGAGTGTGGATGTGTATGCTTACAGGAGTGGGAGTGATAGGGTGATAAATATAGAGGCTAGCGAAAGTTAAGAGTAGCATTTTCAGAAAGCAATGCCTTCAGAGTATAGTTTATTACAGGGAGTTTAGTGGTTACGTGTATGACTATACCCCATTGTGTTGAGTGTTGTGCTCGTAGATTTAGTGAGAAAATATGCCCTCAAGTCTAGGATTGTGACTTTGGTCTAAGGGGGAGATGGCAAATTAAGGTAGTTTCCGAATATTCTTGAGGTGTCCAGTTTAAGGAAGGAGTCATGACAAAATCTATTCCCATTCAATCAAGCTTCTACTATTTCAATTTAGTAAGGATATTCTACCAATGTCTTATATATTGAAGTCGTGCCTATGCCCAAGGTCCGAGTTATCTATGCAACTTATGTTATGATCCGACCGCCAAACTAGAAGCAATGATGTCTTAGTAACCCAATCTTTCAAGTATTCAAGCCCTATGCTATGTTGCTCATGATCCATTAAAAAAATCCATGTCTCACATCATGCTTGAACCTAAGAAAATATGTTTCTATGTGTCACCAAATCATCCTATGTCGGGTTTAGCTAAAGCGATAAGGTTCATACAAACTCATGGCTATCATAGCTCTGAAAATGAGAAGCAATAGCTTCAAGTGGTAATACTTGTCTCAATCATTGACCCCTTGACTTTTGCCTTCATGCTATACCGCCAATGATATATGCTCATATGTTTCTCACTATGAGCAGTCCTTGGAACTCATGTTGTGTAAGATTACGTTCGAACGACTCTCTGTTTATGATCCAGACACCTTATATATAGAGCACTTCATGTCTATTGTATTTTATTTTTATCTCATATCCTACCTTGAGTATTGTAATAAGTATATGTTATAATCAAATAGTGTTACTTCTTTCCTTGAGGCATATGCTCGGGTCCCTCAATGACCCTCCGAACGATAGTATAATAGTTGTTATGGAAGAGTAGTAGTGACTTAGGAAGGGGGTAGATGTTCTTGAATGTGAAAATTTTGATTTGATCTCTTTAGCTAAGCTTATTGGTAATGGGGGGAAGAAGGGGATGGACCTTCATTATGAGAAATAGTTAGGAAGGATATATATGGCGAAAATCTTTGTGAAAGTGATTGAATTTGCTGGCCTTAGTAGGGAAAATCCATGAAGTGGGTGTAGTAATGATAGGCTTGAATGTTGTGATTGATGAAAACACAACCCGTGTACTATGTGGTTAGTATTCCCTGAATTAAAATCCGATGGTGTTTGATGGTAGTGATAAGATGAATTAATATTCTTGTATGGATTCCTATAGCTTAAACTAGCACCTCTTTTCTCCGAGTTAGGCTTCAACCTAGAAGTACCATGCAATGGGACTCAAATTCGTGTGGTTAGATGCATGATGGTAGAAATGTAATATGGAAAGGACAAAGTATGTTGTTTAATATTGGGGCATAGCCAAGTAGGGTCTTTAGGTTTAAGTCTATTCATTGCATCATGAAAGGTGGAGAATGCTTCTATCCCAATCTTCTGCGAAACCTAATTTCATGATTAGTAGCAATGTAAATCAGGCCTACTATCACCAAATCAACTCATGCCTTATGTTGTGATGATTATGATTCATAGAACTCATGTGCAAGATCATCCCTATGTAAAGTTTCATTACTTCATGCTTCGTGCTTCCACATTTCACTAGGGGTTATCATGAAGCTTGTTTGATGCCTTTGCATATTCTATTGAGGAAAAATGTTCAATGCATGATTATGTTCTTTATTCTACACTTTTAGAGCTTCAAAAAGTCCCTACCCATCATTCGGGGACGAATGATCTCAAGGGGGAGATAATGTAACACCTCGCATTTTTGAGCTAGAAATCGAACCGTCATTCCTACGTGTGTAAACTTTAATCCCATGACTCATATTTAAATTCATCCGTTATGATCTTTATCCTAGTGTGTTAAGTAATTATGAGGTGAAAAATGTTCATGGAAATCACTTAGAGCAAAGTTGAGCTAAGAGCCTTTGAATCAACCAAAGTTTGGTATTCGATTCTACAAGGGTCAACTTTGAATGTGTGTAACTTTTGATGTATGTGGAATTTTTCAACTCAAAACCCATCAAATTGTATATCATTGAGTCATCTTTCCAACGATATCAATTTCGCCTTAATTCGATACCCGAGCAAAAAGTTATGATCATTTTCGTTAGGGCCATTAAGCCACCGCGATTACACCACATCGCGGTGAGCTCTAAAAGCGGGATTTTGCTGAAAAATTAATTCCAAAGGACAATTTAGACTTTTCCCCAAACCACAAGTCGGGTAACAGCTTACTAAGACGTTATTAGGGCATAATATACCCAAAAATTACTCAAAATCCTCTCAAAACAAAACCCTAAACTTCCCTCCCAAAGATCAAGAATCCATCTTTAAGTTCAAGATTTTCAAGAAGCAAATCAAGATTCGAGTCCTATTCCTCGAACTAAGTAATCTAAGGTATGTGGGGGTTTTCCTAAACTTCATGGGCATGATGAAATTGTTTTAATAATGTTTTGAATGTTGAGAAATCATATATCATGAAGGAATTCAAATTACATTAAGAAGTATGCATTGCGAACGTTTTGGTCTTGAGGTCTTCCCTTAAATCTTGATTTTTTTCTCGTGTATATGCATATATGTGTTTTCAGTTTTGAAACATGAATTGAGAGTATCAATAATGAATTTTCCCTCTCTCATTGTGTTACTTCTTGATTTACAAGTTATGGGTTACTAAATTACATGTCTTAAAGAATGAGTCAAGAGCTTTACTATATTATATGAACTTTATGTTGGTTAAAGATTGAAGAGAGGGATAATTTCTTATTTTTAAATGCTAAATATGATAATCGAAGGAATTGCATGATTATTTTGAGAAATTGACCACCATTTATTGAGATGTTGAAAAGAGAGAATCTTTGCATGGTTTGACATATATTTTGAAATATGAATCCTCTTATACTATTTGAATGTTTTGGTGGTCTGAACATTGTTTTGAATGAAAGAGTTGTACATGATATTTTATGGCTTAGAAGATATGACTTGTAAGTCTTGGTATGACGATACCAAAACAGATAATGCCATAACAGACTCAAAATAGAATAGAAGTCAGATTTCATTCACATTTTTAGAATTTAATTTCAAAAAGATGCATGTTTTAAAATGTTAAAAATAGGCTTAAGATATGTTAGGAATCTGGATATAAGATCAACTCATAAGTCACCTCCCCAACTATCCGAAGGACCTCAAATGGTCCAATATACTTGGGTCTAAGCTTGTCCCTCTTCCCAAACCTCATTATGCCCTTCATGGGCAACACACGAATGAAGACTCAATTATCAATTCCAAACTTCAAGGCACAAAACCTACGGTATGAAATATTTAAGATTATCATATTTAGAAATATTCTTTTCTAAAAATAAAAGAAAGAGAGAAATATAAAGATAGTGATAGACCTGTATTCGCCAAAGAAGATCACTGTTAGGCTTGACTTTATAACGATTATTCCAAAATTGTTTACGTGCCTCTTCGATCTCGGCCCGTTCTTCTATCGTTCCAGCATTTGGGTCGAACTCCCACGTTTGTCGTCCAACATAGTTGTTTGTGCTATATAAATACGGCTCATCTTGTCCTTTTGCAATCTTCAGCTTCCACATTCCCAATATTTTCCTACAAGGCTTACAGTTTAATTAGTGATAACAATGAGAACTGGGGTGTAGAGCTACCGTATGCGAAAAATGATCTATTGGATATTATTGTTAAAATTTAAATGTATGCCTTTCATTTTAATTTATAGGACACTCTTTCTTTATTAATTAATCTTAAAAAGAATGATATATTTTAATATTTAGTAATTGTTCAACTTCAAACTCCTGATTTTACCCTTTATGAAATTATATATAGTGACACAGATGTATATGATTTATTTGAGACTACAAATTTTAAATATCTGATTTCTTTTTTCTTAAATTTTATGCATAGTCAGACACCTTTATATAATTTGAGACAGGGAAATAATGTATATATGTAAACACATGCTCTAATTTTAGTTGACATGTTTTATATCACTTTTTTCTAGCTTGCAGCGTTTTAGAATAGATTATTCATATATATTAACTGATTTTTAACTAAAATACAAGCACCAGTTATGCAAAAGTTATTAAGTTTGATTGAATCTATAATTATAATTTTTGCTTTGCCTTTTGCATGTAGATTAAGATTACTTTTCATAAACTTTATATATAATGATTATTAAGGTGTACAATTAACCATGTGGTTTGTGTTATAACATTATATTTTCATCTCATGTAAAGATAATTTAATTAATTTAATAAAATCTTTGTTTGAATAGTCATTGTATTAATATTCGTGTCCTTTACTTCTATAGTAGACAATTTTGTGTGCTTATGAATGGAAGATTAAAATTATTGATTCTTATGAGTTATAAATTAATGTTCACAATCAAAGATCAGGTAGAATAAACATCTTGATGATTGTATCATAAGATTAAATATAATTCGAGTTTAATTATGGGAGTGGTAATATTCCAACTTCTTATGCTAGTACATTTTATATGTATTGAATGGACCAATTAGAAATGTTTGTTAATATTCTGAATATTAATAAATAATTTTTTTAATTCATTATATGTACTTATATTCTTAATCTTGATATAATTATAATGATATATTATCTAATATCCATGAAAATTGCTTCCGCTATTAATATTCTAACAAAGACTAAAAGAGCCCATAAAAGGATGCTTCATGCAAGTGCTAAAGATGGAAGTGATTTTTTGAAAGAAAGGACACAGAGAGAGAGAGAGAGAGAGAGACAAGACTTACCAAATTTGATAGGCTGAAAGACAGAGAAATTATGATTGTGTGGGAAAAGTGAGAGATCTATGCAACTATTTATACAAAAAAGTGAGTGTGTGTCTAGTCTTTTCTTTTGTCATTAATGGTGATTACTTAATATGCCACCCACTTCCCTTTTCTTTTTCTTTTTTGTCTTACTATCTCGTTCTGCTGCATAAATTCACTGAAACTAAGGGTAATTAACGCTTACAAAAAGGACACGGCCCCTTCAGTGCTAAATTTCTCCGATTTGTAAATTATGATAAGTGTCTTCATATTTATTCAATAATTTAAATTTATTGAATTAACTAAAGAAATTTAATCATGATAAATATTTCTTTCACTTCAAGTGAAAGACGATTTTTTTTCCTTCCCTACCATTTAAATTGAAGTAAACATCTCCATTTTTTCACTTATTTAAATCTCATCAGAAATCAATCTCACCATTACTAGAAGTCTCTTCAAATTCATTTTGCAACTATAGATTTTGGGCTTTGTTTGTGGTATTGACAATTGGGTCTTCAAAATATTTTACCTATGGCTTACTATTTCTCTCACAATTTTTAATTGACATTTCCCAGAATTTATTATCCAATTTATGCTTTTACCTTCTCTTCTCAGGAACTTTAATTTCAATTTTATATGTGGAGTGGTTTTTTATGGTAATTTTTTTTTGTCACTCTTATGGAACGATTCGGATAATCAGTCCTGATTTCTCCCAAATTTGATTTTTTTGAAACCCCTCCTTCGTACCTCACTTTCATCCATATTAAGTTGGATTTTGTAAGATCTATATAATCTTCTATATCTATTTTCGTGATAAAACTGAGTCAATAGAAGGAATATGTAGAAATGGCAAAATTAAATATGATGAAGAAGGAAAGGATCTAAAGGCATTTTTTAAACATGTGAAGAATTAAAAAAAGCAGTAATGGGGAATGCAGAGAAATAGAAGAAAATTAAAGATGATTTTTTCATAGTAGCAAACGACTATAAAGTTGATGAATATTCTGGAAAGCTTTGTAATTTGGAAGAAAAGGAAGATTTTTTAAAGTAAAGTGAGGAGAGAAATGTTTTACGGTAGTTAATTCCTTTTAATTAATGAAATAAATTTGAACCATTAGATTAAGATGGGGACACTTGTCATGATTTTAAGGATGTAATGGATATATCGGAGAGATTTAGCACTGGAGAGGAGCCCAACCCACAAAATAAAGTGAGAATGTGTATATGATTAAGAGGTGTTTGGAAGAGATTATAAGTTGGTCAAAATGGATTTTGACCTTTTATGCGTGTTTGACAATTTTAAAAATTGCTTTTAAAAAGTTGATTTTGGCATAAAAAAAAAGCTAAAAATAAGTTGGTATTTGCTACTTATTTTTTTCTAGCTTATAATCTATTCACAATTGACCAAATAAATGACTTTTTTGCCCTTATAATTTTCACTTATTCCATTACAAAGTAAAAAAACTACTTTAAATGCTTATTTAGATAACTCTCTCTTATGTCAATATTCGGTTCTTTTATTTGATTTTTTCATATTTTGATTCAATTTTTTATTTTGAAAAAGTGTATACCAAATATTGAATCGACTTAACTTGGTTCAATATTTTTAAAATGATATTTTCGGTGCAAATGAAAAATGTATTAAGCTATTTGTCACTCATCTAACTTCTTTTCTTTTATCTCTTGTTACAATTTTTGAACATTTCTTTATGAGATTCTTGCGTCTCAGAAACTCGAATATTACCCTATTCTTCATCTCCAAGAAACGATTATTAGACAAACATCTGTGCATTTTTTTTTTAATTTTTTAATTTTTTGTGATGGATTGTTTGGAGAATGCAAATGTTTCTTCACCAACAAGTTCGAGTTCTGGAGTAGAATTCATAGCACTGCAGTTGCAATTTTGGAATAAGTATACAACTAGAAAGGCAAAATTACAAAATTAGTATACAGCTAGAAAGGCAAAAATAGCTTGTATTTCAAAATTGCACACTTTTATTTTTCTAAAAAATAACCAGTCGCTGCCTCTCAATCTTCACATTTCTCTTGCCCATCTTTACTAATTTCAAACTCCAATTTATACAAATACTAATAACTTTTGGATAGATTTGTCATTTTCTAGTACTATTATATAATGTCAAATATATAATATTTCACCATCATATCACGATAAATTCAACAATGCAATATAAGAAAATTAAAATAATATTTGAAATAAATATTATTAACATAACCATAAAAAAACAAATAATCTTTTAATTGTACCTTAATAGTACGAAATCTTAATATAACCATGAAGAAATAAATAATCTTTTAATATATAA
>NC_061119.1:208740394-208789873 GCF_002878395.1 Capsicum annuum | reverse complement strand
CACCTGTAAATTCATCTACGACCTGTAAACTACAACAAAATAATACAATAGTGATCACAAAATTTCAGTTTTGATGAAAATAATTCTTGTCTGAGCGAAAATTTTGACCCTAAAGAATGACTTGAATGAAAACAAAGAAGATATATATATACACATACATTGACTTCTATTATGTTGAAAAAAACAGTGAAGAAGTTGAGGGTTGGAAAATTAAGCATTCACCAATCTAAACATGCAACCGAATCAAGTTAGATGAGCATCAATCATATTTTTTCAATAAGTAAATCGATTTCTTTGGTAGTTTAACGTGCATCTCAATATAGAAGTATTTCCTTAATAGAGTCTTATTTTAGTAGTATTTTTCTATCCTATTTTTGGAGTATTTTTCTAATTGATTACTACAAAGAAAAATATTAATTGATTCTCCTTCCATATATTTCAAGAGTCCATATATTTTAGGATTCTAGTTAATATAATATAAATAATAAAATAATAAATTGAAGAAAATAGTGAAAAGACAGTTTTGTCTAAAGGAGGATCTTTTAATGAAGGACAAAAAGTTCAAATTACTTTTTAGTCTTCACACTTTTAATGTATTATAGATTATAGATTATTACAAAAAAATGCACAAATAATGTCATGATTCAAATCATTTTCTAGTTGTGATGGATATCTCAAACCAATGAAGGCTTGAGAAGACCCATTAGCATTATAGCATAAGCATAGTCATATCTAAAGTTGCAGAAGCAAGACTATATGAAAAAAAGTTCAACATTTAAAATAAAGTAGCATTCATGTCTTAAAAACCAAATCCAAAACATTACCCAACACCTGTTTACGAAGCTTCTAACTTTAAGAATAATTTCTAAGTCGGGACATGACTCATGACTATACCAAGAAAATCATAACATATTGAAAACAGAAATATAAATGAAAAACAACAACGCCTTTCGGATGATGGAGGACCCACCACTTCTCACTAGCTATCTAAAAGAGAATACAAACACCCTAGTACTGCACAAAATCACGAAAAATGCCTCCGAACCTACATATGAAATGACATAGTGTCCAGAGACGGTGAGTACTGTGATGTAACTCAGGGAAAGAGAAATAAATATTTTATAAAGCAAGTCATAACTCATTTAAATGTCCATAATAATAAAAAAGTAGGGGATCGGGGACATGAGACATAAAGGCATAATCGTTTAAAACTTAATCCTGAACTATGTAACTTTTCACCTACATCCTGTAACCCACGGGCTATATCGGTCCGGTACTCCCCAACCGGAAAAGCCTTAGTCCATGTTTGCAGCAAGTACTAAGATTAGGCTAAAATCACCAATAGACTAGAGCCACCATATTATTGTAACGCCCCGATTTTCTAGAATCGAAATGCCACACGGTGCTCATGATCCCGAAGGATCACAAGATAATCCTTTGTGATACTTGTACCTGAGCACTGCATAATATAATATAATAAATGCGGAAAGCTGGTGAACACTTGCCATAAGGTTCAAAACATCTAAAATACTTAAAACTGAAAACTGAATACTAATACATCTGTCTGAAAAACCTCTAACTGTCTGAACTGTGGAGTTGATGGGACAAGTCCCTAACTAACTCTGTCTACTGAAAATAAACTGAATCTAATGAAATACTGAAATAAGGAGCATCCTCGGATGATGAGGACTCACTGCTACGTTTACTGCTGCTGACTGAGTCTGGATTACTAAGGATGGTCTGGGGATCATGCTTCTGAACCTATGGCGTAAAGTAAAAACACCATAGTGCAAATGCGTCAGTACGTGGGAATGTACTGAGTATGCAAGATGAGGTAAAACTAAATGCAAGGGCTTATGCATGAACATTACTTAACCGAATAACATGAGAATACTGAATGTGAATATATGCATGAATGCACAAACCAAAACTGGAATCGCAGTAACACTAATACTGGTCTCTAAATACTGACTTAGTGATGATTGGGTCTATTATTACTGATATCTATAACCGAACCTTGAGCTTGCTAATATCGACTGACTGAACTGAGATCAAATCTATCTAGCGGATGATCTTCAAATCTATTAATACTGATAAGGAATGATTAAAGATGAGTTTGAGATCAGGCCTATCTAGAGGGTGATCTCTGAATCTTCTGATAATGATAAAGATTATCTAAACTTGAGATCAGGCCTATCTAACAGGTGATCTCTGGATCTGTTAGTACTGGTATTGATTAACTTTATTTGAGACCAGGCCTATCTAGTAGGTGGTCTATGAACCTATGGAACTATCTAAGTTCCTTACTAAGCTGAGTGGTTGTATCTGACAGTCCTGATTTCTGAATTCCATTCTGAAGACTAAGACTGAACTGTAACTGTGGGAGTTCTCACTTAATCGACATGCCCCGAATCTGATTTGAACTGGTAGGGTCCAACCTATAGCCCCAGCTGGAAGGGTGTCAATACCGTGCCACAGGTAGAGACCTCTGCTATGGTCAAGCCTCTCTAACGGGTGACCCTGAATAGAAAGTCAAGCCTAAGGCAATATAATGGTCAAGTCAACGCTTAATCTAACGGGTAACTCCTGGTCCTGCACTGGCTATGCAGTTTTGGAGTACAGGGTTTGCTGCTAACAACTCTGCCTCTCTAACGGGGAAACCTTTATCCCTATACTCGCTCGGTGCTAGTTCTTCCTCCCTACTGAAAGACTTTGAACTGATCTTAACTGAACTTAAATTGAACTGAATCTGTTATTATTCATATTTCTTGACTGATCTGACTGAGTTCACTTGGTTCCGTTATCTGATGGAATACTACTGAATCTATTATCTGACTGAATGATACTAAGTTCTGAATTGATTTCTTGAATGCTACTGAGATATGAGCTGAGTACTGAACTGAAGTTGGAATGCTAACTATACTTAGATTACTGAGATTTCTTAAGTTCTATAACTGTCTGAGAGTTCTGAATTCTATAACTGATTGAGTTCTACTGATCATAGCACGACTGAGATTATCTTGACACTGACTCGGCTCTAGGAACACAACTATATTTTTTGGGAATAAATAACCACAGGACTCGATAGCATAATCAAATAAAACATGACAACTCTTGTACAACTACATGGTAATAGACTATCATTCACGACATAATCAATGAAGCATCACTTCAAGCACTTGAGAATCTTAATCATGTAATTGTATAGGGAGGCATGCTATGGTCTCTTAACTCATTCAAAAAGGAATACACATACCTGGAAATACATACAACATATCTTAATTCATTCACAAAGGTCTTTCAACAAACACCTGTCATGCACTAGTTAACACATAATAGGGGATTTCATACTTAACGTGCTACAATGGTACTATCTTCTTCACACAAGCATTCTATCAAACATATGGGAGGTATACTTTGGTCATACAAAAATTTATTACACCTAATTAATATGATTACATAATTCAACATGGTTCTTGAAGAGCTTTTATCATGGATATCACAAAATCAACATATACTAGGGTCAAGGCTTGGATCTTTAAAATCAAGACATGAATTAAAACTCAATATCAACATAAAATTCAACCTCAATTCACATGCATCATGAAATCTCATAAAAACATAAACTTTAGAATCTTAAAAGGGGTTCTTGAACTTCTTGGGTGGAAAGAGCCCAAGAATCAACACTTGCACACCTTAGTTTCTTAATTTGGAGGGACTTGACGGTGAAATTCTTGAGTTCTTGAACCTTTGGGTTAAAACCCTAGGTTGTTATTGAGAGATTTTGGAGAAAAAGCAATGTAATTTGGGTGAAATAGTGTTTAATTCCGTGTTATGGACTTAAATAGAGGTAGGGAAAGAGTCCAATTTGCCCTTAAATTTGCTGGGCTGGAAACTAAAAATTTCAGCAGTATGCTATGGAGCATGCGTCTTATATTCTAGTCCTCCGCACTGGAGAATGTGTCGCATACTCTATCGCATGCTAGGCCCAGTGCGTTGGAGCATGCGTCGCATGCTAATCGCATGCTGCCACTAGTTTGAAATCCAAACACGCCCTAAACGGACTCCGAAAATTCTGAAACTTATCCGGAATGTACTATGACCTTGCCCCATCGTAATGCAACTTAAAAATCAAAATTCGGATTTCGGAAAGTTCACGAAATAATTCGTCAAAGTTTCAAAGGCTTATGAAAGGGAAAAATTCCAACACTTAGCCAAATTTTCTAAGTGTTAAGCTTTTATTTGCATGCTTTGGAAGCTCTAACGACTAGGGACATTTACAGGGTCTTACAATTATCCTCATTTTAAAGACACCATTCTTCGTCTAATAAAGGTACGACATCCTTATGTCAGCAGAACATAGCTTTCGAACGCTGGTTACCGGGACGTACACCTTCTTGATGAAGCTACGTAATTCTTTTTAAATCTCAATTAAAATAATTCCATACTCATTCATCCATAGAATCTTTCAGTTAAGACATTCCTATATTGGTATTGTCATACCAAGACTTGCAGGTCATTCATATTATGCAATACCATTTTCATAAGACATTTTAAACTCTCAATTCTATCTTTAAAGTTCATAAACGTAACCTTCAAGGGCTTTCAAAATAGAAGAAGACATTTAGCCTTTTCTTCTTTCACCCCATATCTTATTTAAAAGACGTTATAAAATCCATAATTCCCATCAAAATCAAGTTTGAAATGGGTTGAGGTCCATATTTTTATCATGCATAGTATTAAGAGTTGTGAATCTATACTAAAAGCTTACCATTTTCATAGAATGTATTTATATCTTAAACCCATTAATAATGCATTGAAAAATCCAGAAAAATAAAAAGAAAATCAATTTAAGAATTTTCACAACAATCTCCTCAACCCTAGTTTCAAATTATCAATTTAAACATACACAAGAATAGTAAAAATCATACTTTATGATAATAATAGAAATAGAGAGTGTTCAACATGTCTTTTAGATGAAAAAAATTGAATCTGAGCCTTTAATCTTGAACCCTAAGTGTTCTTGCCTTTTTGAATATTTTGGGGGAAGAGGAAGAGTTTCTAATCGTATTCTTTTTAAAAAGGATCATAACTTAGTTGTCAAAAAGGGATTTAAGCATATAAGGGTTGGACCTCATAAGAAAAATGACCAAAAAAACCCTAAGCTTACCCAATTTTTTTTTCCAGAAACAAGTTCTCATGGCTTAACTCATGAGTCATGGATTGAACTCAGGACTCGTGGGTCCAACTCGTAGGAATCAGATGAGTTTTATGGCCCTTAGAACCCGACTCACGACTTGTAATCACAAATTATAGGTTGAACCCATGAGTCATGGGTCAGAGTCATGGAATCAGACCAATTTTAAGTTTTCAAGACCCGACTCATGAATTGAACTCATGAATCAGAGGTTGAACTCACGAATCGTAGGTGGAACCCACGAGTCATGGGCCCTGACAGCTTGACAAGGCCTCAGTAAAATGACCATAACCTTTTACTCCGACATAAGATTAACGCAAAACTGGATGCATTGGAAAGTTAATTTAATTATCTATCATTTGGTGGGTCTTGAGATAAAAAATAATACATAATCTAGGAGTTATGCTCATTTGATGTTGACTATAGAAAGACACTTCATGAGAAATAAATCAGTAAGGGAGGTTTTGACTTGGCTATGAGTTTGGTGTTACTTTAGGCGTTAATACATGTATAAATAACTTCCAATACTACAAGACATGAAGTTTGGTTTCACATGTACTTGCATTTTATACAACAGTGGGTGAATAAAGGTTCTAAAATTTTTGAGGTGCTATATTATCCCCCTTTGGGATCATTCATCCCCAAATGAGAACTTAAGACACTTTTAGCATAATGCAATGAAAAGCATAGAAGGACATAATGCATGAAATCAAATAAATTTAGAGAAAACATATGATTTATACCTCTAGCAACCTTTAACTATTTCAGCTCTATAGGAGCCATACTATATGGAGGAATGGAGATAGGATGAGTATCGAGCAAAAAACAATGCCAAAGTCTATCTCCCTATCAGGAGGAATTCCAAAAAAGTCATCGAGAAAGATTTTGGGAGACTCATTAACCACATGCATAGACTACAAGGAGGGAATTTCAGAATTAGAATCCTTGACCTGGATCAAATGGTATAGACACCCTTTAGATATTAACTTTTAAGCTCTAAGATAAGAAATGAACTTTCCCTTAGGTGCTTGGGAACTCCTTTCCCACTCTATCATCGGTTCATCATGAAAATGAAAAGTGACCTTTCTAGTTCTATAGATCAAGTTAGCATAGCATGAGTGAAGCCAATCTATTTCCAAGATTATATTAGAATCCGCATCAAGTTATACTAGATCTACCACAGTGGCCCAATGAAAGATAGACACAACACAACCCCTATAGACTCTCCTAGCAATATTGAACTCACTTATTAGGCTAGAGATTGAGAAGAGTTTAGAAATATTTTCAGGACCAAAACCAAAGTGTACAGCCATTAAGGAGTCACATAGGATAGGGTGGAATCAGGATCACGCAATACATAAATATCACAGGAGAAAAGTTGTAACATACCCGTGACAATATATGGAGATGCCTCAGAATCTTGACGAGTAGACAGTGCATATAGATTATTACTTCCATTCTTCACAACCTGAAGTAACACCTTTTGCAGCAAGAGATGAAGAAGTAGTAGTTGGGGCTTTGTTAGCTCTAAAAGCACCCTTACTTACAGGGAAGTCCCGCTGCCTATGACCTTGATCACCACAGCCAAAGCATAAAGTACTTCCCAACCGACAAAAGCCACGGTGAAGCTTCCTACAAGTACAACAAAGGGGGTAAGATGGTGCGGACTGAGCTACATTGGCCTGAGACTGAGCACTCTACACCTTACGACCCATTGCTAGATTAAAGTCGCTGATCACCCGAAGGTTTTGGGGACTGGAGCACTAGCTAATGGATGAGAATTACCCTAAGATTTATTCTTGAATAACTGTCTGCCCCCTTTCTTACTATGCTGCTAACTTGCATCCTGATCTGCATGTTTAGCCTTTTTACTCTAGCTCTCTTCTGCCTTCGCCTATTTTTTTTCTCATCCTTTACTTATTGCATATTCAGTATGACACCCCTACACTCTAGAACTAAATTACTAGAAAGTCCTGAGGCAAACTTTCTCATTCTGGACCTTATGCTAGATACTAGATCAAGAGCATAATGAGACAAATGAGTAAACTTCATAATATATTCCTTAAAACTCATCTTGCCCTGCTTCAAGTTCACAAACTCCTCAGCCTTGGACTCTCTTAATTACTAAGAAAAGAAGTGATCAAGAAATGCATCAAAAATTTCCTCCCAAACAGCAAGTTTAACATCTTCATCCCTAATCGTCTCTCATTGATCATACCATTGATAAGATACCCCTTTCAGCCGATAAACTGCAAACTCTACCCCTCAGTATCACTAGTATGCATCGCCCTAAAAATCCTCTCCATCTCATTAACAAACTCTTATGGGTCTTTTTATGTTTTGGAACCAGTGAAGGTAGGGGTTCAACTGCATAAACTATCCAATCCAAATAAAATTACCACGACCAACATTATTTAAATGGGGGGACTGAGATGATATAATCTGAGCTATAATTTTAGTAGTTTGTCTGAACTCAGCATTCGAAACCTCCCCTTGCAGAGATTGAGTATGAGAAGTACCAGTCCTAGGATCCCGAGGAGGACTGATTGGGGTCGAAAAAACACCAAGAGGAGAAGTGAAATCAGAAGGACGGGCTCTATACTGGGTTTGCATCCTATGGGTAGGGCGAACCTTCTCAATATTTTCCCAGTAGGGACGAAGGCTCCAGTTGAATTCCTTCAGCCATTAGATCTTCGTGGAGGTATAATTTGAAATACAAAAAAGTCGGGAGTTAGAAGAATTCATTATAACTAGACTCTCTAGCACATAGGAAAATATTCTTAAGTGCCTCATAGTCTTCCTCTTATAAGTGTGGCGCGCTACACACCTATAAAAAGGACCCTACTAGATACGACTTTGTAGACACCCTTGGATCCTGAACCGTGCTCCGATACCAAATTTTTCATGATCCAATCAATGGCTCTGGCCATAACAGGCATCCCAAACCAATGAAGGCCTAAGATGACCCTTTAGCATTATATCATAAGCATAGTCATATTTAAAGTTGCGGAAATAAAACTATATGAAAAAAATTTAATATTTAAAACAAAGTAACATCCATGACTTAAGAATCAAATCTAAACCATTACCCAACACCTGTCTACGAAGCCTCTAACTTTAAGAAAAACTCCTAAGTCAGGACATGGCCCATCTCTATACCATAAAATACTGGAACAGAAATATAGATGAAAAATAACAATGGCTTCCAAATGATAAAGAGCTCACCACTTCTCTCCAGTCGTCCAAGAGAGAATATGAACAACCAAGTGTTTCACAAAATCACGGAAAAATACCTCTGAACCTACATCATCAAATGATTTAGTATTCGAGAATGGTCAGTACGACGAGTACTGGCATGCAACCCAGGAAAAGGGAAATAAATATTTTATAAAGCTAGTCATAACTCTTTTAAATGTCCATAATAATAATAAAGTACGGGATCAAGGACATGGGACATAAAGACATAACCATTTAAAACTTAACCCTGAACTATTTAGCTTTTCCCCAACATTCTGTAACCCACGGGCTATATGGGTCCGGTACTTCCCAATCGGAGGGGCCTCAGATCATGTTTATAGCAAGTACTGAGATTAGGCTAAAATCATCAATAGACTAGAGCCACCATATTATCCTTATGTTAAAGACACCATTTGTCGTTCAATAAAGGTACGACATTCCTATGTCTGCAAAATATAAGTTTCAAGCGTTGGTCACCGGGACGTACGCCTTCTCAATGAAGCTACATAATTTTCTTTAAAGCCTAATTAAAATAATTTCATAATCATTCATCCATAGAGTCTTTAATTAAGACGTTCTCATATTGGTATCGTCATACTAAGACTTGCAAACCATTCATATTATGTTATACCATTTTTATAAGATATTTTAGACTCCTAATTCCGTCTTTAAAGTTCATAAACATAACCCCCAAGGGCTTTCAAAATAAAAGAAGACATTTATCCTTCATTGTTTCATTCCATACCTTATTCAAAAGACGTTGTAAAAATCACAATTTCCATGAAAATTAAGTTTGAAATGGGTTAAGGGCCATATTTTTATCATGCATAATACTAAGAGTTGCGAATCCATGCTAACAAGTTCAACATTTTCATAGAATGTATTTACAGCCCTAAACCCATTAATAATGATTAGAAAAACCTAGAAAAACAAGAAGAAAAATCAATTCAAGTTTTTTCACGTCAATCTCTTCAATCCTAGTTTCAAATTTCCAATTTAAACATACACAAGAATAGTTAAAATTCATACTTTATGATAATAATAAAAATAAGGAGTGTTCAACGTGCCTTTTAAATAAAAAAAATTGAATATGAACCTTTAGTCTTGAACCCTAGGTGTTCTTGCCTCTTTGAATATTTTGAGGGGAAGAGGAAGAGTTTCTAAACGTATTCTTTTTGAAAAAGATTGTAACTGAGTGTTCAAAAGGGTATTTAAGCATATAAGGCTCGCACCTCATAAGAAAAATGACCTAAATTTCCCTAAGATTACACAATTTTTTTTTTCCAGAAATAAGTTCCACCGGCTTGACCCACAAGTCGTGGGTTGAACTCAAGACTCGTGGGTCCAACTCGTAGGAATTAGATGAGTTTTATGGACCTCAAAACCTGACTCGCAACTTGTACTCACAAATCGTAGATTGAACCCATGAGTCGTGGGTGAGAGTCGTGGAAATCGGACCAATTTTCAGCTTTCAAGCCCCGACTCTGGACTTGAACTCACGAATCGTAGGTTGAACCAATGAGTCATGGGTCCTGATAGCTTGATAAGGCCTCGGTAAAATGAATATAACCTTTTACTATGACATCGGATTAAGGCAAAACTGGGTGCATTGGAAATTTTATTCAATTATCTATCATTTGGTTGGTCTTGAGATAAAAAATACTACATGATCTAGGAGTTATGATTATTTAAAGTTGACTATAGCAAGACACTTCATGAGAAGACAATCGATAAAGGAGGTTTTGACTTGACTATGAGTTTAGAGTTACTTGAGGCCTTAATACATGTATAAATCACTTTCAATACTACAAAGACATGAAGTTTGCTACAATAGAAAGTGGATTTTTGCTTGATGTGTCCTAAAGGTGGATTTAAGGAAAGCTTATGATACCTTGGAATGAAGCTTCTTACAAAAACTGTTGATTGACATGGGGTTCCTGCTAAATTTGTAACATGGACTATGGAATGTATATCCACTGTGTCATACTCCCTATTGCTCAATGGAAGACTCACAAAATCTTTTCAAGCCAAAAGAGGAATAAGGAAAGGAGATCCTATGTCTCCCTACCTTTTTGTCATTGTCGTGGAGTACTTGGGTCGAGAACTGAAAGCAATGGATGGAAACAATGACTTTAATTACCACCCAAAATGCTAGAAGTTGGGGAGCACACACATCTGCTTCCCAGATGATCTTTTAATGTACTGTAGAGCAGACCTTCTATCAGTACAAATGACGAATGCTGCATTCTTAAGATTCTCAGGTGCCTTAGGGTTACAAGCCAACTTAGACGAGAGTTCTCTCTATATTGCTGGGGTTGTAGAGAACACAAAAAAAGAGATTTTGAAAGAGTCGGGGCATACGGAGGGGTCTCTTACCTTCAGATACTAGGGAGTACCATTAGCATCCAGAAAACTACACAGCAACCAGTACAAACCTCTAATAGAGAAAATCATAACAAAGATTACTTATTGGTCTGCAAAAATGTTATCTTATGCAGGAAGGGTTCAACTCATCAAGTCAGTTATCTTTGGGGTGCAAGAATACTGGGCTCAAATCTTTCTGATGCCAAAAAGAGTTATCAAATCCATAGAGCAAATATGCAGGTCTTTTTTGTGGACTGGCAATGTAACAACATCCAAAAAAGCACTGGTTTCATGGGAATCAATCTGTAAGCCACTAGCTGCTGGAGGACTGAACATTGCTAGTTTACGTTTATATTCAGAAATGAAGACTGCATGTGGATCAAATGGATATATGGATATTACATAAAAAGCAAAAGCTTAGAGGAAGTCCTAATACCTAAGAATGCTTCTTGGGTGATAAGAAAGATATTGGACACCAGAAGCTGGATCATACAAAATCCCATGATGGTTGGTGGATACATGGTGCTTTTGATTGAGTAATGCAAGGTAACTCCTTTTTCATACACAAAATGTATAAATTGTTGATGCCTCGGTATCCAAGGGTTGCTTGGAAGAACCTTGCTCTACATAGAAAGATCCATCCTCAATTCAAGTTTATACTTTGGCTAGTAGTACAACACTGGCTAGCAACTATGCCTCGATTGATAAAATTTGGTATGCATGTTCCAACAGATTGTATATTTTGTGGCCAGGAATTAGAAACACTTGAACACTTGTTCTTTGACTGTGTTAAAACTAATAATCTATGGCAAAGGCTGTGTAACTGGGTGGGATTCAGAAGAGTAATACAAGACTGGAAAGAAGAGATCCAATGGGTAAACACAATGGCAAGAAGTAAAGCTAGAATAGAAGAAATTTCAGCAGTGGGGCTTGCTATGATAGTTACATTGATATGGAGGGAGAGAAACAAAGGCAGATTCCAGCAAACTCCAATGAATGCTGACAGATTGTTGAAAGAGGTCGTCCAACACATACATATCAGAGGAAGGAATGACATCAAATGACACAAGACACTCCAGAAACTTAATGTATATCCCTAGACTAGGAGTTTGATGTAGTAAGGAACAAGTTTGAATTGTATTGATTATCTTTATAGATAGCAATAGTGATCGAGATAGAGATACCAGTTAATCCACAACTGTTTTGATACAATTGTAAATACTTTTGGTTATCAATGAAAATATCACTTTTAACCAAAAAATAAAAAAAAAAGACAATGGAGTTTGATTTCACATGTACTTATACTTTATACAACATTAGGTACATGAAGATTCTAAAATTTTGTGGGTGTTACAAAAATAGTAGGCCTACACTATTCATGAAATTTTTTTGGGAGAAAATTTAAATTTGTGGTTTTCCTTTGCTCACCCTCTAACGTAACGAATCACTATTTCTTTTTAATTCTTCATTCAGTACTTGATACTGCATTTGAAAGCCACCTCCATGTGGAACTGTAAGGAGAGGGCAGCAAATAACTTAAAAGTAATAGGTGGTCATTTTGGTACACTTCCTATTAAATGCCATGCCTTGACTTTCCATTAGTGGTATTAATGTTCGCAATCATTTCTCTCTTTATATACGCACTAATTTCTTAATTAATTTTTAATTTTTACTTATTATTTTTAATATATCAACAATTTTTTTTTAATTATTAATATTATTTATTTTTTATAAATTAATTTCATAACACAATATAAATATTATTTAATAAAGTTACTATAATTAAATAATTATATTATTAATTATTTTTTTAATAGATGTATCAAGTCACACTATGACAAATAAAATCGAATGCGTTATCTTTATTACTACGCGCTTCTTGATATCTTTCCACTGCGCATTTTGTCGAGTCATTTTCACTTGACAAAAATATATACAATACTTTCTTGGTCCCAAATTTTTTAATTTGATTTTTTATTTTATTTATTTATTTTCTTTAATCAAGACGATACAATTTTTTTTTCTATATTTTACCCTTTGCATTAATTACTTTTTCTTCAAATTAAATTGTAAATATCATTTTATAAGGATACTATAATAAATTAAGTATGTTATTAATTTTTTTTTAATCAATATGCCATTTTAATTTGAGACGGGTAATTCGATACGAAGAGAGTACTACTGTACCTATATATGTAGACACGCACTGATGAGATTTGGATTGAAATTTACTTTTAATGTTATATTTGATCCCCATAGAAAAATTAATTATCTATATGAAGTTATTCGAGCTCGAATTCTAAATAAGCAAAGATTATTAGTTATTTTTTTGACATGATTTCTTAAGGTTAGTGATTTCAGGTCTAGCTTGCTATCAAAGAACCATTGTTAGATCTCTCTAAATTTTTATTGGTATTATTTTTGTTAAAAGCTCCCATTCTGTGATATTGATTTTGAGTCAAATTGGGGAGTAGGAGGTGATTTTATTTATATATACATATATCTATCTATAATTTATAGTCTATATCTATAATCTATGATCTATAATGTATTAAAAGTGTGAAAATCCTTAGAAAAGTGATTTTAACTTTTGTCCTTCATTAAAAGATTTTTGTTTAGACAAAATTGTGTTTTTACTATTTATTTATTATTTAATTATTTTTATTATATTAACTGGACTCCTAAAATATATGAGACTGCTAAAATATATGTAAGGACAATCAATTAATACTCTTTCTTGCATTGATCAATTAGAAAATAACCATAGGATAGAAAAATAATCCTAAAATAGGACTCTATTAAGAAAATACTTCTATAAATATTGAGATGTATGTTAAACTAGAGAAGAAACTGATTTACTTATTGTGAAAATATAACTGATGCTCATCTAAGTTGATTCGGTTGCATGTCTAAATTGATGGATGTTTAATTTTCTAACCCTCAACTTCTTCACTACTTTTATCAACATAGAGCCCATTTGCATGGGATTAAAATCTGATCAAACTAGCTTTTAATCTCTTTTTTAGCTTTTTAAGGTATTTGGTAAAATAAAAAAGTGCTTAAAAAAGCTAAAAACTGATTAAAAAAAATTAAAAAGTGAGAAGCTGGGTACTCCCAGCTTTTTGCTTTTTAGATTAATTTTTTTTTAGGTTTGACCAAAATATTTACCTTTTTATCCCTTATATTTTTGTCTAATTCCAACAATATCCTAAACTTGTAGCCCTTAATATATAATTTTTTTTTCTCTTTGCCGCTTCGCTTCATCTTTTCCCTCCAATTTTCTCTTCATCTTTCTTCTTTGTTTTCATCGAATCCTTCATTACATCAGAGGTTTGTTCAAAAATTTTATTTTAGATTTAAAAATTATAAATAATTTACTTTATTTATGGTGTTAACAACTATAAAGACATGTAAGTTATTTTAACAACAAAAAAGTGTTGAACATCATTTTTTTACCAAACATATCAACAACTTTTTTTTCAGTTTCATTACTTCTATTCAAACGCTTATCTGCTTAATTTATAAACACTTATTTTAAGCTTTTAATCACTTAAGCTAAAACGCTATTTTTTTAATTCTATCCAAACGGACTCATAATAGTATTCAATGTGTGTGTGTATATATATCTTCTTTGTTTTCATTCAAGTCATTCTTTAGTGTCAAAATATTTACTAAGACAAGAATTAATTTCATTGAAACTAAAGCTTTATGATCATTGTTGTATTATTTTATTGTAATTTACAGGTTATAGATGAATTTACAGGTAGTAGATGAATGTCGATCGACTTTGAGAATTTTTTTAGGTAATGGTTAGGTTTAATTGTGTTGTTTTTATATCTCTATTTTGAGAAATTTTTTTGTGTAAAGGTAAAGTTTAGTTGTATTATTTTAATATCTGTCCGGACCCAATTTCTCAGGTCATGATGGCGCCTACCATAACCCACCAGTAGGTAAGCCAACCTGGAGTCCGGAATGCTAGTAACAGATTACTCAACGATATAAGGAAAAAAATATGAAATAAATGACATAAAGATCAATACATAATAGAATTCCAAAACCTGGTGGTATAAGTACAAGAGCTTCTAAATATAATAAGAGTCAAAAAGTGAACTATCGAGAGAATAATCCTGATACAACTTATCTCTGCATACAACATAGAGATTAGTCTAATACATAAGAGAGAAATGAGTAATACTCCGAACGTCCGGAGCTCACTCTAAGTCTCTAAATCATGGCTGCTCCGCACGAAACACACGCCAACGGTGATAACTCGTACTATGATCTGCAAGCTGCTGAAGTGTAGTATGAGTACCAAACGAATGGTACTTAGTTGGAAACTGCCAACTGAGCTCCAAAGATAAAGCCAATATATACAACATATAAACAGAATGAAAACTACACCCAAGAGTCCAGAAATCATATCACAAGTCATTGAGATAATAAGGAACAACTATCCTGTTCAGGTCCAAGAGACTAACATAATAAGACTAAGGAAGCATCAAGGGTGAACTATTCTATTTGAGCTACATTCAATAGACGTATCCCAAACCAATATATGAATAAAGTGCGAATAAAAGATATATAGCAATATACAAGGCGAAGAAACGAATATATAGTAAGAACAAACGAAGGGAGGGATATACGATAATGCCATAGTGATAACGCCCAACTTACACGTCAATTTATTGCAAGGCGGTCGTTGTCAATATATTTACCCAGCTTTGGAGTTGGGGTCAAATCCAGGAGGAATAATGTGAGTGGCGATTAAACTAATTTGAAACTATAGCTACAAGTTAAATTCAAACAACTGGCACGAAAAGATAAAATTGGGGTTTTTAATGATTGAACAAAAGTTATTAGCACTTCAATTCGCCTTAGAACTCAAATCTTAAACTCCAATATTTCAAATCTATGATATAGAGAAACTAGGGTTGTGATCACTATGATTAGTAATCCTCCATTGAATAATAGTTGTAGTATTGAATTCTCGTGACTTATGGAAAACACCAAATTATCAGTTTCGACAGTCCATCTAAGTGTTTCTCAACCTACCTAGATGTTGAACTCCCTAATTCTCTCGAACTTAGGAAAGCATTCTATTCATACTAATTTTATCTCGAGTTGATCAATCTTGTTACAACATTAATCATTAGATGAGAACTTAACCTTCCCAAATCCTCATTGATAATTCGCTACCTTTAGTTTATTTCTCAGTTCGAGCAAATCAACATAAGGCGGGATCTATTGTTTGCAACCAATAAATAACAATCATAACAAAGGAATTATCAAGATGTCTCCACAATCACTCAAACCCTAACCAACTATTAAATTCATGTAGGAATAATCATAGATCCCACAACCCTAGTTGTGGTTTTTAGTTTCACATAAGAGAGAAAGAGATAGCAATAATTAAATTCATCATTCAAAGTAATTAAACTTACAAAAGATGAAGTATGAAGTTGATTCCCTTCCAAGTTCAAGAGAAAATTTTCACAACCAAATCAAAGAGTTAAAAATTGAATTCTAAGGTTTGAGCCCCAAAAAGAGGTGTCTTTTCCTTTGGAATAAGTTCCGGATATCCCCTTAATGAAACCCTAAAAGCTGTTATTTATATCCGCAACTTAAGAAAAATTCAGATTTTTCTCCTTAGCTGACAACATGTCTGACGGCTTATCAGAGTTCTGATAGCTTATCAGAATATGTCATCAGGCATGCTTCAAATTTTTGCCTTCTGCTTCTGAGTGACGACATGTCTGACGGCTTATCAGAGATCTGATATCTTATCAGGACATGTCGTCAGAAAATCTTTTGCTTCTGAGTGACGACATTCTTGATGGCTTATCAGACACCTGACGACTTATCAGGGGATATTGTCACACTTTCTCACACTGTCTACAGCTGATGATAACTCTGATAACTTATCAAAAATTTGACGACTTATCAGACAAGTTGTCAAGTAAACTTTCATGGCCACTTGTTCCAAATTCACCTCTTTTGCTCTTATTGTCTTTGATTTTCTTGCATCTTGACTTTCCTGCATTATCAAAGAGAAAGCAATCAAAAATAACAAAAGTTGCTTAAGACTTTGCAATTATTCTCAGTTAAAAGCCTCAAATGTGTTAGCATCTGCTCACACATCAACACCCTCAACTTAAGACAATTGCTTGTCCTCAAGCGACTAAAACACAACCAAGAGGATAAAAAGTACATTCGGCAGTCAACCATCCATATTATCTCAAAACATCTCCATCTCCAAGGTTAATTAATTTAAAAAACAACTGTGCATATTAGAGAAGAACAACAATGCGACACATAGGAATCAAGATATTGCATCAAATTAGCAACAATAACTATGCATATGTACAAATTACACTACCCAAACAAGTAGGCAACCAACAATGCAACCGATGTGCCCTTACAACAAAGAAGTCCCTTCTCACTCATATTTGAAATCAAATATGTAAATGCAGGGACGGTCAAGAGACACTCACTCTCAGAAAGAAGTTCTAATCAATGTATGCCAAATACCATAGGCTTTCCCTTATTTTCATTACCAAGATTTTCAGACAGGTCAGCTAAGATCACTATTGGTCTTCTCTTTGGCCTGTAATGTAGGCTAGGGGCTGGTATGATACTCAATGATATTTAAAGTGACTAAGCCTCCTTGACACTACACTAGCTTCTGGGGTCTCACTTATTAAACTTTTTCTATTCTTCTCTTTTCTTGATCACACATATTCAGGATGGGTACGATCTTTTCTACAATCATTTTTTTTCACAACTTTTCTTTTCTTGTTCTTTTCCACCGCACCCAGCTTTTTATTCTTTTCTTTTTTTTCTACCTTTCTTCATACTCATTTTACATCACGCACCCCTATGATAGCCACCCTCAACTTAGACCATTTGCCTAAGTCAAGGTGCACAGTGTCCAAGGAGGACCAGGGCCAAAACAGGTTCATTATGATACAAATAGGAAGGTGATAGGTATAATAAAAAAATAGGCATTCAGGCTCAAAATCAGGATCAAGGGATATTATTCACACATGGAAGGTAATTTAGGCTAAAAGTAGACTAATATCAACAATGACCTATGATCCTTTCCTAACCGCTATGCTACAACCAAGGCAAGACCAAACAGGCAAGTTCTGGAGTTAACACACAATGGGAATTAGGTAGTATCTCACACACACCTGGCACAAAGGTACATCACAAGCTACTACCCATTCGGTTCATGTAATTGTTAGCAGTGATTATCATGTCCCTAGTACTAATGCCATAAAAAGATTCACAGTAGTCACATATAGATACACATTACACAGTTACTAGATAGACAATTGGAGAGGTATTCAAAAATCAACAAAAACATGTTAACTACCTAAGGTACTTGTATTTATCCTAGTCAACTACAATATTTTACAACAAATCACAATACGCCTAAACATGACGGCTCTACTAGGAACAAAATTCTAGGGAAAAGAGGCACGACAACAAAAACCCCAAGAAGACTTCAACACCCACAAGTAGTCCCACCCTCAACTTAAAATCATGCAATGTTCCCAATGCGTCAAACCAAAACAAGAGAGTTAGCAATATACCTGTTGCACCATGGGTGCAAAGATCTGATGTCAATCACATAATACGAATATAAACAACAAAATACCTTGGGTTGCCTCCCAAGCAACGCCTGATTTAATGTCGTGGCACGACTAGCTTATCTTGACTACTCAGAATTCATCAAGATACCTGAAAAGTGCTTCATCATTTATCCCTCCACTTAGACGATTTGAATCATCAACCCATCTTTCGATCTTTACATCTTTTAGGTGCGTTGGACAAATGTGAGAGCATGATAAGGAAAGTTCTATCACGCCACTTCAAAGACTTGAACTGCTTGCCCAATTTTGTATCGAACTTTTTTGTGAGCTCATTTGGCGATGAATAGAATCTTAAAAATCCACTAAATGGACATCGATCTTTAAGCTTATTGGCCTTCAAGGTTGGGGTTGTATTATACCCTTTCGGAAAGACAAACTCCAAAATGTAAGAATTTTCCTCCTCATTTCCAAAATTCATCATTTGCTTGGGTGATTCGACTTTCATCACTCCACCAAGCATAATGTTGAAAATTGATTCGAGTGAGGCCTTCTCCCTAATTTTGGAGTTGCATCATTCTCGACCTCTTTACCCCAAATTGGGCTAGAGTCTTTATAAGAGATTGACTTGGTTTCTTCTTTTGTCTCTAGCACCATTTTCTCAATCTTGGCATTATCTCTTATGGTTGGTTCGGTTGGTTGGGAAATCATTGAGGGTTGCTCATCATAAAGCTCAAAATCAATATAGGGTTCTTGCTCCTGATCGTCACACTCTTCCATTATTTTAAATGATTCCACAGACAAGATATCATCTAAACAAAATATAGAAAAATGCTTTGAATGATTGACCTCTATATCCATCTCCTCATGAATGATTGGCTTCATATCTTGATGCATATCATATACGATATCATACATTTCTTTATGGAGATCCATTATTAGTTGAAACATAGCTTCAATGCCACTCTTTTCGGTGACTCGTTCTTTTTTTCTTGACTATAAGACCTATCAAACTCATAAAAAGAACTAGAATTTGGGTTAGCGCAATAGGGGAAGGGGGAATTTGGGCAATCACTCCAATGTCCATTTTTACCACCACATAAAGAACAATCATACTCCCGATAGGATAGAGATGGTGCACACATCTCTCTCTGGGGAGCATATCTATAATCTTGCCAAAAGTGAGGTCCATCACAATATGGACATGGATCATCAAGATAAGATTTCCAACGACCAAGCTCATATTCATTCCACGATGCCATAGTAATAAGTAAACTAAAATAAAAATCTACCTAACACAAGAAATAAAAGAAAACTAAAAACAAATATTTACAAGTTTGAATTCAACCAAGTAGGCTAAAATTCCAAACCAACTCAATACGCCAAATTGTTCCCCAGCAACGGCACCATTTTTGATAATGCTCAACTTACACGTTAATTTAGTGCAAGGCAGCCATCGTCAATATATTTACCCAGCTTTAAAGTCGGGGTCGAATCCACGAGGAACTATAAGAGTGGAGATCCATTATTAGTTGAAAACATAGCTTCAATTGAACCAAGAGAAAAATGTTCATTGATCTTGTACATGACATGACTGGCAGAGATTTCTAAAGCTTTTACAAAATTTTTTGAAACTAGCTTCTAAATATTAAGACTAATTTTGAAAATCTATATAAATATTTTTACTTAGTGATTTCCTAGGAATCTATTAGAATGGGGGCGAGGATCAAACCAAAGATCGAGGGAGGTCAACACGGAGTAGTTTCACTCAAAACTAATCATTTTTCTGTGGATACAAGGATCAATACACAAAATGAAAATCTTTATTCAAAAATCTCCAACCGAGTTGGGAGCCACACCAAAAACATATAATGCTCAAGAACGGTATTTTTGGGTAGCTCCAAAGACGAGTTCGATATCCATTTATCAAAGACCCTTTGAATTGTCTATCTCATCTCTTGAAACTATGAAAGATAAATAAATGTGTCTTATCTTCTTTATAAATATTGTATTTAGAACTGCTCTAAAAAATAGTCGCTAGCAAAAGCAACTTTGTGTCTACTAAATATTTACCTTGAGCGTAGGTATGGTCAAAGGTGACGACCCTATAAGGCCAAAATCAAAGGATTGCTCAAGAAAAGGAAGAGAAAAAAAGGTCATCCCTAAATTCTTCATGAGGCGACGCAATGGTACAAAGCAAAAAAACGCAGACAAACGGACTCAGGTGAAACCATTTTCATTGTCAAGAGGGTCATTTTCTCTCATTCCATTGACAAGAGGGTCATTGCATATCATTTCATTGCTAAGTGGGTCATTGAATTTAATATTTGTTGACACACGAGATAGCATACACTGGCGTTGAGGATATCATCAGCATTAAATACTTATGACATGCGAGATAGCATACGTTGGCATCGAGGATATCATCATCATTAAATATCTGATATACGCGAGATAGCATACGCTGGCATCGAGGATATCATTAGCATTAAATATCTGATGATACACAAGATAACATACACTGGCATCGAAGAAATCATCAGCATTAAATATCTGATGACACGCGAGATAGCATACGCTGGCGTCGAGGATATCATCAGCATTTAATATATGATGACATACAAGATAGCATACGTTGGCGTTGAGGATATTATCAACATTTAATATCTATTGACACACGAGATAGCATACGCTGGCATCGAGGATATCATCAGCATTAAATATCTGACACGCAAGATAGCCTATTATGGTGTCGAGGATATCATCAGTATTTAATATCTGTTGACACGCGAGATAGCATACGCTGGCGTCGAGGATATCATCAGCATTTAATATCTGTTAACATGCGAGATAGAATGCGCTAGCGTCGAGGATATCATTAGCATTTAATATTTATTGACACGCGAGATAGCATACGCTAGCGTCGAGGATATCATCAATATTTAATATCTGTTGACACACGAGATAGCATACACTAGCGTCGAGGTATCATAGTATTTAACATATGTTGACACATGAATATAGAATACTCTGGGGTCAAGAATATCTCATCATTTCATGAATCAACATTTGAATGCATCAAAAGCACAAGATTCAAAGGGACATTTTAAGTCTCTATCAGAAGACGGACGACATATGAGATTTCCTCGAAATTGATCATTTGAGGATTATCAATAAGTTATATTATTTTAAATAGGATAGTGTGAAAGATTACCTATGAGTTGTGATAGTCCATAGTTCATCTGTAAGTCGTAACAACATCCTAATCGGATAGTGTGCAATGTTATCCAAAAATTGATAGTCCAAAAGTTATCCATAAGTCGCAACTAAATTCTTATCGAAAAATATGCGAGATTATCAAATTGATAAGTCTAAGGATTCTCTATAAGTCGCATCATATCCAAAGATCGATTATGTGTAGGATTATCCAAAGACTAGAAATTTGAGAGATATGTAATTCAAGGTCGGATGATGTGTGAAAATACTTGAGAGCTGCGATTGGAGGGATATCTATAAGTCATCTTATATCCAATGTCGGATATTGTGCAGGATTACCTAAAGGCTAGCAATTCAAAGGATATCTGTAAGTCTCCTCGTATCCAACATTAAATAATGTGCAAGATTATCCAAAGATTGACAATTCAAGGGAAATCTATAAGTCGTATCGATACAAAAGATGCACAAGACTTACCCAAGTTCACCTACAAATAGTCATTGTCAATAACTAAAGAACTTATCATTCCACATACAACCATGATTATAGGTGACCAAAAGGGTTGCCGCATCAGCATAATATTACATGGTTATAAGGACCGTTCTGCATAAAGTGTCATTGGTGTCCAAATGGGCCACCCTACTTTGAATATATATTCAATTGACAAATGATCTAATTATGCAACAACCAAGAGATTTGTTATGTCTCTTATTGCAATTTATTTCCTTACAGATAGGTACATGAGAGAATGACTTCCCTTTTAGGCAACAACTCATGTGGAGATATGGTAAAAACTATATACCCCTTTTGTGAATTGTGTTTAGCACTAATGATTTTTTTTGAGACATTGTCAAGAGAATCCAAGAGAATGAAAATCTCAAAACAAGACCACAGGTACGGACAACTCCAAAAAGGATGCAGCATAATGTGGTACTCTTTCTTAGCAGGAATATGAGACATAGTCTAGAGAGGAACGTCAAACTCTTTACACGAGAAAAGGAATGATCTACCACCATCAAACCACACCCCTATTAGAAGGCATGTGGTATTTTGGGATATTCTAATTTCAGCTTTGCCTTTGGGATATTTCTAAACTCATACCGAGAGTAACCTTCTCTTTCTTTTAAATTCGAGCAATAGGACACCTAGAGTTTTGGAAATTATGTCCAGGTAAATTCTTTCCTATGGATGTGAAGAGCTTCATGTTCATGGTTAAGAGGTTAAAATCCTCATTTTCATAATTAAAACAACTTTTCACTCATCCCTAGCCAAAGATCGTCTGAAATAAAAGGCTATCTTTTCTACCGACTGAGTTGAACTACAAGCAGTATGATTCTCTGAGTCTCGGGTATATATAGGCTATACTCTTTATTGAAAACTCGACTGCATTCCAACCTCCCCCCAAATCCTTCTATTCCCCAGCTTTTTAGTTTTATCAATAACTTCAAAATGAGATAACTTGTAAATTTTCTTGAAGATCGTGCTTAAACTCAATCTTTATGAACTACAAGTGGCCTAAATTCTCATGTAACTTAAGATATGTAGGAAACACGGTACCGGGGTCTGACCATAACCCACAAAACTCGTGTGAAAACCAACCTCTTTCAGAAATGAATTTGTGGTCGGACAAAAATTAGGAATGTCAAACTCCCTTTTCCCAGGGTTACTTCCATCCACCCTAAATCCAAAGGGAGGTGACAGTTGTTGTCACCTAATTTTTTCCCTCCACAACTAAGTTTTTTTTGAGTTTCTTCGATTTTTGAATAAAATTATAATATTTACATTATCTAAATAAAAAGCTTTTCAAAGTATTTATTTAGGTAAATTTGTCATTTTAAGTAGCGATTAGATCTTATCGTATTCAATTATACAAAATTTTATAATTTTGTTACTTAAATATTTATTTTACAAAATATTGGATTTTAATTAAGGTTTATCTTGAAAAAAAATTTAAATCATTAAAATATTAATTTAAATATAATTTACTCTCAAAAATAATTTATTTGAATAAATATTTTTTCAATTTTACTAAATCAAGAAGCTCGGGATTAAAAGAAGTATTAATTCGTATCAAATTTTAATTTAATCTAGCCAATCTATTAGGTTTGGCTATAATTAAAATCAAATTGGCCATAATTGCAATGCAATCCGTCAATTGATTTTGAATTTGGTCAAAATTAAATAAATTTGGCTAAAGTATAAATCTCAATTGGGGTTATATTTTAAATGACCCTAAAATTCTCAAAAACTCTCATAACTTCTACTCAATTCCAACCAAAAATAATTTAAAAATTATACTACATTGTCCAATCCCCCCCCCCCCCCAACCTTGTCCTTTTTTCAAATTCAAATTTTGAAATTTAAAAATTGTACTACATTGTATAATTCCCCCTCAACCTTGTCCTTTTTTTTTTTTTCTAATTTTGAAATTCAAAAATTGTACTACATTGTACAATTTTCCCCCACTTTATCTTCCACCTCACCTTATCTTCAATATTTAAAAATTTCAAAAATACCCCTAAATACTTTCTCCCATATTGGTGGATTAATAAAATTGGATTCTCATCCTTTTCTATAAATACTACCACTATTTTGGTAGAAAGATCAAGTTTTAAAGCCCAAAAAAAAGTCTTAAGGTTGGAAAAAAAGCTTTGAGCAAAGAAGAGTTTTTATTTTAGTAAAAAAAAATTCTTTTCCATGAAATTCGTGGGCTAATCAAATTTCTCGAGTGAACGCTTTCTGGTGGTGATCAAGACTCTAAAGAAAGCTTGTAATCCCGTTTTGCTGCCTCAAAAAAGGTAAACACACCTTTTCCTTTTTTTTTTTTTAGTTTTATTATCATTTTCTTCTTCATCTTTTTCTTTTTCATAGTTCATAGTTATAATTTTGTTTGTTGGGATTGTTTGTTGTAGACGTCCTTGAAGGCCATAGGGCATTGTGGTGTCGATATTATAGTTATTTTCATGTTCATGGTATAAAAATGAGCTAGCAATAGTTGTACGTGCCTTTTTAACTTTATTCTTTGATTATTATTGATAAAGTTTCAATCTTTACTTAAAAGATATACTTATGCTTTATTTAAAATTTATTGTTAGTGAATGTGTTTGTTTTTAGCATGTAAAGTTGTTTTCTTTATGTTGAAAAGAATAATTGATATTGATTGTTTCTCCTTTTTGACTGTACTCTTTGATTATTATAGATAAAGTTTCAATCTTTGCTTAAAATATGTACTTATATTTTATTTAAATTCATTGTTGGTGGATATGTTTGTTTTTAGCATGTAAAGTTGTTTCCTTTATGTTGAAAAGAACAGATAATATTGATTGTTTCTCCTTTTTGACTTTATTCTTTGATTATTATGGATAAAGTCTCAATCTTTGCTTAAAGACGTTCTTATGCTTTGTTTGAATTCATTGTTGGCGGATATATTTATTTTTAGCATGTGAAGTTATTTTCTTTATGTCAAAAAGAACAGTTACTATTGTTTGTTTTGCCTTAATAAAATAGTAATTGATTAAGTCAAGAACTTGTAATTTGCTTGCTAATTATTTTAATGGATTTCAAAATCCTCATATGAGAGATGAAGTGCTAGCTATTTTTTATCCAAGATGTTTATTCCTTTTTTTTCGCATGTTGATTTGTCAAAATGATAAGAAAGTTTGGTCTTTTGTGGCTAAATAGAATTATTTAGATATTTTCGAGTCATGCATAGTATGATTATTGAGCAATATTTCACTTTTAGAAATGCTAAACTTTTATTCTAATTTTCTTACTCCCTTTGGATTGTTATATGTTTTCATTGTGTGTGTAAATACTTGATTCGTGTCTTTCTTTGATTCATAATATCAAAAGAGAACCAACGATGTCTTAGAAAGATAAACCATAGGTCGTTACGCATTTTCCCCTAAAATACCGGTTGTAATTTAGATGTATGAATGTCACAACTCAAGTCGGGGCCCTGGCCACAACGGGCGTCCCGAACCATCAAGGCCTGAGATACCCCTGAACTCCCTAACCCGCTAGTGATATTGTCCACTCTGGGCCCAGGTCCTCACGGGTTTAAAACATGTCACTAGAGAGTAAGGATTTATCACTTATATATCCAATATCCCTCCTGTGTTTTGCCTATGTAGGACTCCTTCCTAAGTTGGAGTGTTACATACATTCACCCCTCTTATGGACTTAGCATCCTCGCTGAGGTTTGCTCCCTCAAGTTTAAAGTTATGTCCTCATTCTTATGAGTCGTTCATCTAAGACAGAGGAAGATGTATATTCTTAGATCGTTGAATATTGTGTGTCAAGTTTCCATCTCTTGTAATCTTGTTATCATTTTATTGTTAAAAATCAAAGTCTAGTGAAGCCGTGTGAGACCTATTTTGATTCACCAGCAACTTATTATTCATCTTGTTGTTCTTGTGTTGGTTGGAACTGGGGGTTTAGAGGTGTAGTGACAAGAAAAATGGTAAGGGAGATTTATTGAATGTATGTATAGCCAAATCTTTTTGCATAAGATTGAGTTAGTAATGAAGTGTTATATCCTTATGTGTTAATTTAGTAGAAGGTAGAGAAGGAGTTATTAGGTAAGGTGAATTGTTGTTTTCTTGAAGTATGAAAAGAGTTGTTGACGGTGCTTGCTGTGCAAGAAAAGTATAGGTTATTGATGAAGGTACTTGGTGGAGAAGTGTTGTTAATTTAGGCGTCCCTGAGATTGCCAGGGGGAGTTCAGTTGAAACTTATAGAGCTATGAACTAAGGTTAGCTGTATAAAAAGGGTAGATAGTAATGATATATAGAAGGAGGATGTGTTAATAGATTTTAAATAAGATAGATCATAGGATTGAGATTGATCCTTACTGTTATGAAGTTTTAGTGGACTAATGTTTTCAGATGTTTGGCATGTAAGAATATTGTGTGAAGTTGTGGTTCATCATAGCTAGAACTAGACGCTAAGTTTGAATAGTTAATGGTCATCAAAGTGGATGAAATAATTTCTTGGTTAGTGAGGCCAGTTATATGGAAGGGATCTAGTAGGCTTGAACAGTGTATGCAAGAAGTTTGAGTTCAGTTATCTGTAATTAAGTATGATGCTATATGTATAGTGAAGAAGTATGCCCAAGGTGATAGGGTTGCATTATTTCCAAGGTTATTACGTGTTGTGTGTGATTAGTAGTCCCGTTGAGTTGCTAAGTAGAAGGAGACTAGTTATATATATATGATGTTCTTAATAGCTAAGCTAAGGAGTTATGGGTAGATGATGTTGAGCCTTTTTGGTGTGATCTTGATTCTCATGGTTTAGAAATACAAGTTTAGAGAGATTATATTAGTAAGCTATGACACGGGCAGTTTGGTTTATTAAAGATTGATGATATCCGTGTTAAGTATTAGAATCTAAGTTTGAATCCTTGAAGATTGAGCGAACAGAAGTAAGAGTTGAAGCTCTAGGTGGTATGAAATAAAGATTTGGTGATACCATGAAGATTCTAAGTTAGTGAGTGTTTAAGTTGTTATATGATGACTTTTGAGGCTATAGAAATCTAAGAGTTGAATCTCAGAAGAAGGTACTAGCATTGGGAGTTGCACGTTAAGATACAGTCCTTTAGGGTAAGTTTAGTTTTATGTGTATTGATTTTATGCCAGACTCTAGAGTCAAGTGATTGCAGTTTAGATTAGAGTTTATAGAGTGGTTCACAGACTTAGAGTGATGGCTTAAAGCTAAAGGGGGAGATGATAGGGTAAGTAACTAAGTCAGACTTCCAGATTCTAGTAATGATGATGAATACTTGTGTGGATGGGAGAAAGAAAATGTGTTATGGTTGGGAAGATTGTCGTATGTTTGTTTTATGTAGGTTTGTAAATAAAGGAATATTGAGGTGAAGCTTTTTGTGTATGACTTGGCTAGTTAGGAATATTTTATGGGTATCTTCCTAAGAATTGAATAGTGCATGGAAGTTGCTATTAATAAAGGTATTGGAGAATATGAGAAAGATGCTTTCATGTGTGTTTGTTTAGAAGTGCATACGTGGTTATGAAGATAGGCTTGAATGTCCTATTTCTATGTATGTGGATGGATGTATTGTGCGTTAAGTGAGATCCTAGTAGAAGGTTGAATATAGTTGTTGAAATGGAATGTACAGTATGAGTTAACCCGTTTAGCCAGTAATTCAGTCTAGAAGCCATACAAACAAGTTTCTATGGTTTTCAATCTTCCCATCTAGTCATATCATTCTAAGAGGAAATTTGCTCACTTCGTGTACCTTGCGAATTCAGCTCAGTTTATGCATCAGTTTCAGAATCTAGATAATCAGTCATGATTCAACTCGTAAGCTTCCCGTTCATCATCTCAGTCTTTTTCTAGTATTTCAATAAAATCAGTATCATTCGGGAACAAATGATCCCAAGGGGGAGATGTTGTAATACCCCGAGTTTTTCATTTCATAAACCTCTTATTTATTTTCTCATGAAATCAGATCCAGCCTAAATTAATGGTTACTCATAAGTTGATTCCCTCATTTCTATATCAGCCATATAGCTATTTTCATGAGAATTCATGCACTCATAGATCAATTCAGTAACTCATTATGTTTTAAGATTCAGTTATTCAGTTTATTTCAATCATGCATGATAGCTTATAACCTCTGATTCCTCAGTATTTTTAGCTTAATTATTCACATTCGAGGACGAATGTTACCAAGGGAGAGATATTGTAACACCCCATGTTTTTCCTAGCTTAAAATTCATTCCTAGAATGTTAAGAGTGTGCTTCAAAAAAATGAATAACTTTTATTTCATACGGAATTTTCCAGATTTAGACCTTCCATTGTGTGAAAAATTGAATAAGCTTTCCATTGATATCAAATTCGCCTAAATTTGACACTCGGTGAAAAAGTTAGAGCATTGTTAGTAATGTAGTGTTCCACCTGGGCATTCACCGCGTCGCGGTGGATGCCAAAATGGAAATCATCACATTCCAGTGGACCTCCGTGATATTGGCGCATCGCGGAAAGGTCCAAATTCCCAATTGACAATTTCCAGTAGCGCAACACGATAGCACCGCATTGCGCCAGAGTGCAACTTCGCACTCGTCCTTTTCCAGTAGCTTAACGCAATTTCAATGCATCGCGATGAAAGTGTAATTGTCATACTATTGATCCATAATTCGAATTCTTATGTCATGAATTTAATCCTAAGTATGTGAAGTCCTTATTAGGTGAATAATGTTCATAGAAGTCACTTAGAGCCAAGTGGAGCTAAGAACATTAGATTCGATAAAATTTGGCATTCAATCCTACAAGGGTCTACTTTAAATATGTATAACATTTAATATACATAGAATTTTCCATCCCAAGACCTACCAAATTTTAGATATTTGAATTAGCTTTCCGACACTACCAATTTCACATAAATCTGATACCCGAGTGAAAAGTTATAGCCATTTTAGTGTGAGACAGTGAGCTGCTGCGATGGTAGCGCGTCGCGCTAAAGGGAAAAATTGGGATGCGGGTTACAAATTACTTCTTTAAAGTAATAAGGGAAAATGGGGTCTTTTTCCATCTCAACCCAGGTTGTAAAAACACGATCTAAGGCTTCAAATGGGGCATTATTTGCCCCTATTCTCCAATTTTTTCCTCAAGAACAACCCTAATCAATTTCTTTAAGAATCATCAATTCCATCTTCTTCTCTTCAACAAAAACATCAAGAATTTAGGGTTTCTAATCCAAGAAATTCAAGAATGATATCAATATTATCTCCAAAGTATTCAAAGTTCAAGCTTTTACATTCAAGTTCATTATCCAAGCTCCAAGATTCAAGCTTTCTTCATCAAATCAAGTCAATTAAGGTATGTGGGGTTTGAACAAGGACAATCCTTTCGTCCTTGTGCCCGAAACTTATTTTAAATTATAAATTACTAAATTTTATGTGATTTCTCACGAAATTGAAGTTAGGGTTTATACCAAATTTATATTGTTTGAAGATTATGAGATTTCAAGTGGTTGAATGTTAAGTTACATGGCTAATATCCTATATTTATGCATGTAATGCGAATTTCCAGATTTTTCCAATTGAGTTTAAGAATGATATAGAAATTCTTAATTTTATTATTTTGATATTATTGAAGTATTTTCAAGAAGCATGATGAGTATGATTTGAGACGTTGAATAAAAGTTTTCAATTGAGTTCTAAGCATGACATTGTGATTTTGACTTCATTATCTTGACTTGAATTGCTAAAGTGTTTCAAGATTATGACTGTAAGCATGAAGCTTATTGTGAATTTACATGAGTTTGAAGCATGGGCTTAAGCCCCAAGATTGAGTTTTGATATTTAAAGAAGATTGTATTTTTAGCATACTTTGATAAGCCAGTATTCAGATTTTTTTTTTTAAAGAAAGTTGGTGTTTTGATCTTAAGCTAAGATAGGAATCCACATTATCCTTATAGTTTATGATTTAAAGCAAAGAGAAGCATAATTGGTTTTCATTATAGTCCCTTGTACTATTTTAAGGTGGATTTCCTAAAAGTTTTGAGCCTAAGTATGGGAGTAGTATTTAGCACCGAGTTGGGTATGATTCCAAGGTCTCATACCCCAGAACTACGTGCCACCGTAGGCTTATGATTTCCTATAGTGGGCTAAGATAGTGATCACTAAAGTTAAGGTTCTATTCCGATGGCAAAGGTAGAACAACTCTTCCCAACGTGGGCAAGACATTGGACTCCATGTTAGCTCACATGGTTTATGTCTGTTAGAAGAACCTCCCAAAGAAGACCCCTACTCTTTAAATAGTTTATAGATTTAAAGTCTTAGTATATATTTTGAAAGTTAATATTTTAATATTTCAAAAGTTTTAAGTCCCAAAGTCTCTAAAAGTGTTACAGTCTTAAAGCTCCCAAGTCTTTGAGTCCCAAGTCCTAAGTTTCCCAAAGCGCTATAATTCTTAAGTTTCAAAAGAAGTCCCTTATTTTCATAAGATTAAAGTGTATGTTCTGAAAGTTATTGTTTTAAGATTTCCTCTAGTTGATAAGATTTGAGAACAAGAAGAGATACAAATTTTAGAGTAAGGTGTAATGACTCACGAGATTTGTATTACATACTTCCTTATTCATGATTTATGAGATTCAGATTTCAGTTTTTGCTCAAGCTATGTGAGTATTTATATCAGCATGCATGATTTCTATAAAGATTGATGATATTATTTAACTATTGCATACACTCCCATATACTCAGTACATCCTCAAAATACTGATCCACATATATGTCTATGTGCGACATTGTCTCATAATATCGTTATAAGTTGTAGCGCATATACCATATTCAGTCAGTCCACAGCTTCTAGTCAGGAGGTGATGATTCCTTTTGATTCAAGGTCTCAAGTCAGTTATACAGCTTGAGAAGTATTGTATTTTCTTTATTCAGTCGTATTGTGTTGGGATAGTTGGGAGTCATGACCCGACTACCTGTAGACAGTACTAGTAGAGGCTTCATAGACAGTCAGTGGTGTTAATGTATTAAATTTCAGTTTTATTGGTATAAGCAGAGTTATAATCTTGTAAATTCAAATTTGTATTGATCAAGTTCAGGGAAGTTTTATGTTTCTGCTGATTTTGTTCAGATTTATGTATTTTATTCAGTTGCTTGTAAGAATGCCAGTAGAAGAGTTAGCTTGGGATCACTTGTGACCCTAAGCACTATGTGACGTCTCGGGGGCCATTTTTAGGGCGTTACAATGAATCTTCGTTAATGTCCCCTTAATTGAAATTTAAAGATTCCCTTTCTTGAAAAGTTAACCTTTATTCTATTTTGTTATATGAATTAATGTCTATGTTTGTTCAATTTTAGAAGTCATGGTTATTTTTCTTATTGCCTAATCCCTTTACTTTCATAAGCTTGCATTTTTTTGTTCTTGCATTAATTCACTGAATATGACCTTCTTCCTTTTACCTTTAATCATTCTTAATATGAACATAAATCATGAGGCATGTAAGTGGGTGTCTTTGCTTTGCATTTTATCTATTGACTCTTATTCTTGTTATACGTGTGCAAGTGTGCTTATCATTGCTATTCAAAAATTGGTTCTTGATATTTTCTTTTGCTTTGAAATATGTCACTTTTATGCCTTGAACGTATATTAATTTATTTATCTTTTCTTTGAATGCAAAAAATGTATTGAGTACGAATGGACTCTTCTCATCTTGGATTTCGTAATGGGCCAATGAGGCCCACTTCTTCGAGTCAAGTTCAAAGTTTAAACCCAACGTCGACTATATGGTGTTCAGGTGCTAGAAGATAGACGGAGAAGGAAAATGGGTCAAAACTCATTGATGAGGTCACTAAGAGATTTGAAAGTCTCAATTTTTATTATTGTCTTCTTTTTATTTATTCATTTAGTCATTTATTTGAGCGTTGAAGCCAAAGTTGTAATTTAATACAAGTGAAGTGAATTTTAGGCCTCAAAGGTTCAAAAACTAGCTTCAGACAGGCTGTGGGCCGAAAGCCCAATATTTAGATTAGGACAGTTGATGATGGGCCAAAAGCTCAAATTAGATTAGGGCAGGTTTACTGATTTGGGCCTAATGGGCTAAGTTTCTAGTTTTCCCCTTCCCTTTTTACGTGCTAGTTGTTATTAATTTGCTTAGACTTAGTTAAATTTCCTACTAAGTCGCCAAAATTTATTTTATACAAGTCTTTTTCCTAAAATTACTTTTTTTCAAAAACTAACTCCATTTTCTAAAAAAGTTAGTCAAAAGAACCATTTTCAGATAGTCTGGATAACCGCAAGTTAGAGAACATTTTAGGTGCCTTAAAAACCTTCCTAAAATGTTATAAGAACCTCTTATCCGAGATTTTCTTAAAAGCCTAAGTCTTTTTCTGTTTTGAGACTTAGGATTTTAATTTAAAAAGTTTTCTTAATTTCTTTTCAAATAAACTAAGTGGCGACTCTGTAATTTCTTAGAATGTTTCAAAATTTTCTTTAAAGTTTTGAAATAGTTTAAAAAGTTGAAATCAATGTTTTCCAACCCTTCGAGTTAAAAAAGGGGCAAAACAACTCCGGTGAAAAAATTGGTGCAAATTGATCATGAGTAGACTAAGTTGAATTTGCACTTGGTATTTCCTCATTCACATAGTGTGTTGCAGCTTTGGGATGATACTTTACCTTTGGTATCTGATCATAAGAACTATTATGTTGTTGATATTTTCTGCTACTTCTCTTCTCATTGTTATACCTCCTGTCATTAGAATATCTATCATTCTGAAACCCTCTAGTATTGTGATAGCTTCATGTATTTTGAGTATTCTGGTAACCTCTCTCAATTTGAGGTTTATTATTTTGATCTCCTCTCTCATTTGGATAATCATGCAACTGAAAACATACACCTCTAGCGTGACTAGACTTTTCACAATAATCACAGTACCGATCATCTCTATTAGGTTTAACCCCTTAACCTGGTCTATTTGACATTAACACATTAGATTTATTAATATCTACTTCCTACACAGCCTTAGACAACGACCTTTAACTCTCCTCTTGAATGATTAGGGCATAGATTTGGTTTAAACTAGGTAATGGCTACATCATGATGGTCTGACTCTTAGCCCCAGAGATGATCATTCAATCCTGTAAGAAACTGGAAGATCCTATGCTTCCAAATATGCTCAGTAAAGGCTTGGGATGTCTCACAATCACAAGTTGAAGGGGGAATCAATGCATCAAATTCATCCCACAGATCACTGAGTTTAGAGAAATAAACTAAAACTATATTTATACCTTGAGTAAGAAAAACAATCTCCTTATGCAAATGAAATGTTCTCATACTATTCTTTTTGTCAAACTTCTCCCTCAAATTCTCTCAAACTCTGCGTGAATCTAATGCATACACAATCTCAGTCATCAACTCCTTAGAAACTATATTCATAATCCAGGACAGAATAATTCAATTGCATCTTCACCACCGCTTCAATAATTCTCTAGTGTTTGTAGATTTTACGCAGCTACCATTAATAAAACCGAGCTTGTTCTTACCTAAGAATACAATTTTCATATACCTTCTCCACAATGCATAATTTTCTACTTCGCTCAACTGATTGCAATCAATGTTATGTCGAGCGTAGGTTGTAAATACAGAGGATCATTGTGATCTATTTCTTAATAACGGATAACTACTAGACACCTAGTTGTTGTAGAGTCCTTATAGTTGTTGTAACTTTCAAGTCTATCCTTGTTGATATAGGTGTTGTATATACTATTTAAATAGTTGGTCATACAATTAATAACACATGATTATTTCCCATCTTCTACTCTCTATCTCTTTATGGTATCAGAGAATATCTCAACTCCTATAAGTTGATCCTTTTTTTTCTCTGCTTACTCACACAAATGGCCTCTAAGATTTCTGTGACCAATGCCGATGGAATTAACAATGCCATCACTATTGTCAAATTCAATCCAGTTACCCAACTGCCCATTAAATTAATGGGAAATCACAATTTCTCTTTGTGGAAAACTCAAGTTTCAATGCTTATGCGTGGTCACGATATTTATGGGCATCTCAATGGCTCCATCCCTGCACCCACTCACATCATCTCTCAGAACAATCAAGACGTTGATAACCTTGAGTTTTTTTCTTGGTATCGCTAAGCCGGTTAATTCAAAATGCTATCTTAGCCTTTGTTGATCCTATGTTTGCCCCCACTATTGCTGTTGCAGTCTCTGTCAAAGTTGCCTAGGATGTTTTTTATACTGCATATGCAAACAAATCTCAAACAAGAATTTTTAGCTTGCAAGATCGATTGGCCCGTCTCACTAAAGAGTCGTCCTATCACAAATTATCTTTATCAAGTTCAATCACTTTCTAATGAACTTACAACTGCTGGTGCACTGGTATCAAACCCGAAACTCCATGTGAAAATCCTTAGTGGACTCGAATCTGAATTTCAAGAACTCTTTGCTACCAGTCGTTCTTAGGATTCTCCTATTTCATATAAAGAGCTTTACAAAAAACTTCTAGATTATGAGCTTTTCCTCAAACATGAGGAAGACAAGAAACCACTATCAACTCCCATTACTACTGCCGTAGCACAAAATACAAGCTCAATTCCTCGCCAAGGCAACAATAATTACTCCAGCAATCGCCGTCCAGGTGTGAACTCTCCTGCCAATAATCAGCAATGTCAAGCATAATGCCTACGAAGAAACAACCAGCATCAACATCCCTCTAAGAAAAACTTTTGCTGCCAACTATGTGATTACGTAGTTCATTCTGCTAAAGTCTGCATATCTCAGTCACATAACCATCTGTAAGCCCGGGCAAACTTTTTTGCTCGTTTTCCTTCTCAACGGTTTCCTTGGATCGTCGACAGTGGAGCCACTCATTATATTTTATCTGATGTTCAAAGCGTAGCCACTGTACATGACTACCACGACACCGAAGAGATAACTATGGGCAATGGTAACACCATTCTAAAATTCCGTACCGGTAATGCTAACATAAGTGCATAAAATCATCATTTCAAACTTCTTAATACCTTATGTTCCCCTGTCAGTAAAAATAATCTTATTTCTGTTTCTAAGTTTTGTCGGGATAACCATTGCTTTATTGAATTTTTTCCTTTCTATTATCTTGTGAAGGATCTAAGTACGGGGGCATCTTTAGTTCAGGGACAGATAAAGATGGGTTGTATGAGTGGCCACCGGGTTGTACACATCGTTCTTCTAAATGCATTATGTCTGTTTTAATTCACCCATGGCATCGGCATTTAGGCCATCCTAATTGCCACGTTTTAGATACTATGTTGAATCATTTTTCCTTCCCGTTTCAGATCCTAAAGCTAGCTCCATTGTAATTCTTGTTATTCAAATAATGCACAGGTTGACTTTTTCAAAAAATTCATTGCGAAGTAATAAGCCCCTGTAAATCCTTTATAGCGATTTATAGGGTCCATCTCCAGTTTTGTCAATTAATAAAAAGAGATATTATGTGTTATTTGTTGATCAATTTTCAAAATACATGTGGTTGCTCACTTTAAAATCAAAAAATGAATCTTCGGAAGTTTTCCAAAATCTACATCCATTGCTTGAACGCAAATTCAACACCATGATTCAATCTTTTTACATGATGGTGGTGGCGAATTTTAGAGTCTACAGTCGTATCTCAAAGAACATGGCATAGAGCACTTAATGTCACCCCCATATACTCCACAGAGAGTTGCTCTAGTCGAAAGACGACACCGGCATGTTATTGAAACTGCTAGAACCTTGTTGCACCAAGCGTCTTTACCCTCACACTTTTGGAGTTTTGCCCGTCAACAAGTCATTTATCTTATAAATAGGCTAACTACACCGACTCTTCAAATAAGAGCCTCTTTGAAATTCTATTTCAAACTATGCCTAAGTATGACTCCATTAAAGTATTTGGTTGTTCATGTTATCCGTGGCTCAAACCATATTCTAAAAACAAATTCGAGCCCCGTTCGACACCATGTGTTTATCTAGGATTTTCGAATAAACATTACTTCCACCAATGTTTTGATCCTTTAACTTTCAAAATATATTTATCTCATGACGTTTTATTTTTAGAAAATTAGTTTCCGTTCTCATTTGAAAAACATACAAAACAAAATGTATCTTGGGAAATTGGTTCAACTGAACAACAGCCACAGGATAACACTCAATATTCACATGATTCTTATGAGCTTCCAGATCACATTGTCCAGCAACTCGTGGACACATTCTCACCCATCTCCTCTGCCCCAACAGGTACCATCACCTCAGGTAATTCAATTTCCCCCTTATATGATACTTCTTATCCTTCTCCAACATCTATACTTTCCTCTTTCCTCACCATACAAAATTCAGTTTCCAGCCGCACTTTATCTCAGCCAAATGTTTTGGCCTCACCAGTTCATCCTTCTCCCCATTTAAATACGCAGCTGAAATCCATAAAAACCACTTACCAGGATCGAAATAAGTCCACTGGTCCTTTGAAACAGAACCCTATGGTACAACCCTTTTCCTCTTCACTTGCCCCATCTCCTGTGGCCCCACAACGTTCTCTTGTTACCCCTAGCTCTACGAGATCACACTTGTATCACCTACAAGGTCGTCTTGATGAGGAAGTCTATGTGCGCCAACCACCTGGTGTTGAATCTTCTTTACATCCGATGCATATTTGCAAGATGTAAAAAGCTATTTATGCACTCAAATTGCTTATGTCCTAGTATATGTTGATGAAAAAATTATTACCGATAATCAGATTCGTGGTGTTCAAAGCATTATTGATAATCTTGCAACCCGATTCTCACTGAAGGATCTTGGTCCACTTTATTATTTCCTTGGTGTTGAAGTCTTGTCTTATCCTGGTGGTCTTCTGTGTCTCAACAAAATTACATTACAGATCTTTTGCAGGAGGTTAATATGAAAAATTTCAAGGGTGTTCCAACACCAATGGGTTCTACTGTAACTTTCCTAGAGTCCGCTGAAGATTCTCTAGTTGATGGCACTCTTTATAGGCGGATCATCAGTAAACTTCATTACCTTTCTTTTACACGTCCGGACATAACATTTGTTGTCAGCAAACTCTCACAGTCCATGCACCAGCCCTTCATATCTCATTGGATAGGCATGAAACGTCTCCTTAGGTATCTACATCAAACATCCTCATTTGGCCTCCGGATTGATAAAGAACAAGATCACTGTCTTCTAGCCTACCCAAATTCTAATTGGGTTGGAGATCCTCTTGATCGAACCTCCACCACAGGTTATGTTGTTCACCTTGGCATCTCTTCGATATCATGGTCCTCTAAAAAGCAAAGATCCGTCTCCCGTTCCTCCACAGAAGCAGAATATCGGGTTGTTGCAGCTACTATTTCTGAGACTAATAGGCTAACAAGTTTACTCCATGAGCTTCGGTTTCGTATTTTAGACATTCCTCGGATATTTTGTGACAATATTAGCACCACCTACATTTGTGCCAACGCGGTGTTCCATAGTCGGATGAAGCATATTGCTATTGATTTTATTTTGTTCGTGAACAAGTTCAAAACAAGGATATCACAGTTCAACACCTTCACTAGGCTGATCAAGTGGCAGATATACTAACCAAACCACTTCCAAGAGTCTCTTTTGTCATGTATTTTTCCAAGTTGGGTGTTGTTGATACCACCAACTTGTGGGGGCGTAATAATGGATAACTACTAGACACCTAGTTGTTGTAGAGTTCTTATAGTTATTGTAACTTTCAAGTCTATCCTTGTTGATATAGGTGTTGTATATACTCTTTAAATAGTTGGTCATACAATTAATAGCACACGATTATTTTCCCATCTTCTACTCTCTATCTCTTTATTTCTAAGGCATCGTGGTTAGCCATCGTATCTCCTATTGCAGCTTCAAAAAGACTTCAAATCGGGATTTGCAGAAGGAAAACCAAAAATGGCGAAGAAGAAGAACACTAGATCACGTGTTCCGATACGATGTAAAGTTCAGCAACCATGAGAGAAGCCATGGATCATACAGTTGTGTTGTATATATAAAAGAAAAAATATCCTAGTTGTGATCCACTACTCTACTTTATCTTACGGCTAACTAATTAGTAATTAAGTTGTCAACTAATCATACATTAAGTTAGTTATAACCCCTAACCAACTGCCATGTCACTAGGCTCAAAATTAATGACTTATAATTAATTTTTCGAAAAAAAATGCACTAATTGAAGTGAGGTAGCTCCTCACTAATTGTAACTGTCAATTAGATATTAATTGAAGACAGGGGTGGACCTATATGGTATCAAGTGGGTTCAAATGAATCCCTTTTGTCTCAAAATTTTACATGTTTATGTAAAGAAAAATATTGTGTAATTTAGTTTAAAGAATAAATTGGACCACATATTTCTAATATATAGAAGAGGCTTGGAAGAAGGACGCGGTCCTCGTGCCTCCTTCTTTTGTGATTTTACCATATCATCCCTAATTAATTATTTTTATATGTTATTTAAGTATTAAAAAATTAATAATATTTAACAAAAATATAAAATAAACATTTATGACATGTCTGCTTCAGCTGCTTTAACCGTAATTTTATTATTTCATCCCTAATTAATTACTATAGGTCATTTAAGTATTAATCCATGATTTTACTACATCACCCCTAATTAATTATTATATGTCATTTAAGTATTAAAAATTAATAATATTTAACAAAAAATAAAATACACATTTATGACATATTAGAGGCTTGGAAGCAGGAAGCGGTCGTCATGCTTGCTTCCTCCATGATTTTACCATATCATCCCTAATTAATTATTATCTGTTATTTAAGTATTAAAAAAATAATAATATTTAAAAAAAATATAAAATGGACATTTATGACATGTCGGCTTCAGCTGCTTCAACCGTAATTTTACTATTTCATCCCTAATTAATTATTATAGGCCATTTAAGTATTAATCTGTGATTTTACTATATCACCCCTAATTAATTATTATATGTCATTTAAGTATTAAAAATTAATAATATGTAACAAAAAATAAAATACACATTTATGACATGTCTGCTTCAGTTGCTTCAACCGTAATTTTATTATTTCATCCCTAATCAATTACTATAAGTCATTTAAGTATTAAAAAAATTAATAATATTTAATAAAAAAAGATAAAATAAACAAATAAAATGATAAACAAACTATTGAAGTTTTAAATTAATTTGACATCTTATGTCTAAATTTTTTTCACAACTAATTTTTATATTAATTTTGTTATACCACTTCTAATAAGTTAATTCCTAATTGATTATTATATGTCATTTACGAATTAAAAAATTAATAATATTTGATACAAAAATAAAATAAAATAGACATTTATGACATGTTTGCTTCAGTTGTTTCAACCGTAATTTTACTATTTTATCCCTAATTAATTATTACGAGTCATCTAAATATTCAAAAAATATTTAATAAAAAAATAAAATAAACAAAAAGAAGATAAATTAGTTATTGGTGTTTTAAATTAACCTGACATCATATATGAGGCCTGCTTAAATTTTTTTCACAACTATTTTTTATAGTAATTTTATTGTATCACTTCTAATAAGTTATTATGAGTCATTTAAGACATGTCTACTTCGGGACTTCAATCGTGATATTTGATTGACTCTCAAAATTATATGGTGGACATCTCATTTAAGAAGAAAAATGTTCTTATTAGTATGGTCAATATCATTTCAGTTAAGACATGTTTCTTTCTTTACTTTTGCTTTTAATATCCTAAATTTTAAAGATCTGACAAAATATTTTGACGTACTAGAATTCATTTTGATCATGACCACAATCTTTATATAAAAGAATTGTTTCTTTCTATTACCCTTTGATAGTAATAAAACATATCATAATCTTACTAAATAATACACGATCAATGATTATTTATGTCAAAATAAACATTTTTCATTTCTCTCAAACTTCTCATGGAGATGAGTTATAGCATTTATCCAATCATATATGAGCAAGTTCTTATTCATAACTATTATCACATCTTGACATATTCACTTTCAAAGATTGACAAGCATTCACAATGCTTATCACAAATCACATTCTCTTCAAAGAATTACCTGTAATTTACGTTTGTGCTTTATAAATTTGCATTATAAACTCATTGTCATGTCTTGACATTTATGATATTTATCAATTCACCTCAAAATTACTTTGAATCAATGGCGGACCCAGGATTTAAGGATAGTGGGTGTTTGAAAAATTTTAAAAAGAAAATCACCTCAATGAGGTTCAAACCCAAGTCCTCCTTATAATGAAGGATTTTAAGATCAACCCAAATGCCAATGCACTCAACCACCTTTTTGTTATAGTGGGTGATTTTATATATTCTATACCTATTTTCATATATTTTCTATGTAATTATACCTATTCCGCGTCGAGTTTAGTGGGTGCCGGAGCATCCCAAAATACAACGTAGGTCCGCCCTTGCTTTGAATGGTAAAACACAATACTTTAATTGTATTCTTTATTTTGATGGAAGATTTATAAACTGAGTGTTAGAGTTTTTGACCTGAATTTGTTTGATTCGGCCTTGAAAAGTTAAGAGTTTTTGACCTGAATTTTGTTGATTCATGCGACCCATGTTTGTGAATTTTTGTAGGGTCTGTGGTGGCAGCGGAGAAATTTATTTGTACACGTTTTGTTGACTGGGTGAATCTTAAATCTTTATTTAGTTGGACCGAGCCCGAAATAGGGCAGCCTACGTATCTCACTCTCGAGAGAGGAGAATCAGGTCGCACGTAGTTCCATCAGCTTGTTCTTTGTTTTGATTTGATTTTGATTTTGATTTTTTAATTTTTTTTCTCTTTTTTTTAATTTTTGAACTCTTTCTTTTGTTCTTATTTTCTTAACATTTATCTTTGACTCTATTTTGATTCCAAAAGAGGGATATGAAAGAAAAATAAAACGAAACTCAAACGGGTAAACAAAGGATGACATAATGTTTGGGTAGAAGAATAAAATGCCTTCATCATATCAATCTTCAAAAATGCAAGTACTAAACATGCAATAAAATCAACAAAGGATCAAATATCATACGTAATATCTTTTGACCGTATCAGCATTGATAGTCATTTCTGCCATTTTGCCTTCAATATCTGTCAAATATAAGGCTCCATTGGGAAACACTTTCTTCACCACAAAGGGACCTTGCCAGTTAGGGAAGAACTTGCCTTTCGCTTCAACCTGGTGAGGAAGGATACGTCTCAATATCAACTGACCAACTTCAAAATTCATGGGACGGACCTTTTTGTTATACGCTCGAGCCATCCTCCTCTGATACAACTAACCATGACATACAGATGTTAGCCTTTTTTCCTCAATCAAACTCAAATATTCCAGTCGAGTTTTTACCCATTCGTCATCATCAATCTCTGCTTCTGCAATGACTCGGAGAGAGGGAATTTCAACTTCTGCAGGGATGACTGCTTCTGTCCCATACACCAATAAATATGGAGTTGCCCCTGTTGAAGTACGAACAGTGGTGCGATAACCCAGCAATGCAAATGACAACTTTTTATGCCACTGTCTAGACCCTTCTACCATTTTTCGCAGTATCTTTTTTATATTCTTATTGGCAGCTTCTACAGCACCATTGGCCTTTGGGCGATATGGAGTAGAATTTCGATGCGCGATCTTAAACTGTTGACATACTTCTTGCATCAAATGACTATTGAGATTGGCAGCATTGTCTGTAATGATCATCTTAGGAATTCCAAATCTACAAATGATATTGGCATGAACAAAATCCACCATAGCCTTCTTCGTAACTGACTTGAAAGTTACTGCTTCTACCCACTTTGTGAAGTATTCAATGACTACTAAAATGAATCTATGCTCATTTGATGCCTTCGGCTCAATCGGTCCAATCACATCCATTCCCCAAGCCACGAACGGCCATGGAACGGCCATTGCATGTAACTCAACAGGAGGAGAACGTATCAGATCACCGTGTACCTGACATTGATGACACTTCCGAACAAATTGAATAGAATCCATTTCCATAGTAAGTCAGTAATAACCTGCTCGAAGAATCTTCTTTGACAAGACATGACCGTTCATATGCGACCCGCATACTCCAGAGTGTATTTCAACCATGATTGTCGAGGCTTCTTTTGCATCTACACACCTCAAAAGTCCGAGATCTGGGGTTCTCTTATACAAGATTCCCCCACTTAAGAAAAATCCACTAGCCAAACGCCTAATAGTCCTCTTTTGATCGTTGGTGGCATATGTTGGGTATTCTCCTGACTAAATGTACCGCTTGATATCTAAGAACCAAGGTTCTCCATCGAGCTCTTCTTTAACCGCATTACAGTAAGCATGTTGGTCACGACTCTGTATATGCATTGGATCGATGTAGGCTTTATCAGGATGTTGGAGCATTGAAGACAGAGTGACTCAAGCATCAGCAATTTCATTATGAATCCTTGGAATATGCCTAAATTTTACCAACACAAACCGTTGACATAGCTCCTGCAAGAATTGTCGATACAGGATGAGCTTCAAATCTCGCGTCTCCCAATCGCCTTGAATTTGATGGACGAGCAAATCCGAATCTCCCAACACTAATAATTCCTTGACTCCTATATCAATAGCTAACCTCAAACCAAGAATGCAGGCTTCATACTCTGCCATATTGTTAGTACAGTAGAATCAAAGTTGTGCTGTTACCGGGAAATGTTGTTCCGATTCAGAGATAAAAACTGCACCTATTTCGACTCCTTTCATATTGATAGCTCCATCAAAGAATAACCTCCAACCTGGATCAGCATCTATAACGGCCTCATCGATACACGATACTTCTTCGTCAGAAAAATATGTCTTTAATAGTTCGTACTCTTCATCGATGGGATTTTTGGCAAGATGATCTGCCAAAGCTTGGGCTTTCATGGCGGTTCGAGTCACATATAAAATGTCAAACTCGGTAAGCAATATTTTCCACTTTCCCAATCGACCTGTCGGCATAGGCTTCTGAAAGATATACTTCAAAGAATCCATGCGGGAGATGAGATAAGTAGTATAGGATGAGAGATAATGCTTCAACTTCTGTGCTATCCAAGTTAGGGCACAACACGTCCTTTCAAGAAGAGTACACCTGGCCTCATATGTTGTGAACTTCTTGCTAAGATAATAAATAGCCTGCTCCTTTTTGCCTGTGACATCATGTTGACCCAGGACACAACCGAAAGAATTGTCCATGACTGATAAATATAAGATCAAAGGCCTACCGGGCTCCGAGGATACCAGCACGGGCGGATTTGACAAATATCTTTTGATTCGACCGAATGCTTCCTGACATTCTTCAGTCTATTTTACCGCAGTACTCTTTTTCAGTAACTTGAATATGGGCTCACAAGTGGTCGTGAGTTGAGAAATAAACCTGCTAATGTAGTTCAGTCTACCAAGCAAACTCATCACCTCCATTCTGTTCTTGGGCGGGGGCAAATCCTGAATGACTTTGATTTTCGAGGGATCCAATTCAATTCTCCGACGGCTAACTACAAACCCCAACAGCTTTCCAGATGGAACTCCAAATACACATTTTGCCGGGTTGAGTTTGAGATTATGCCTGCGAAGCCTTTAAAAGAACTTTCTTAAATCTTTTACATGGTCGGCCTGACTTTTTAACTTAATAATCACATCATCCATATAAACCTCAATCTCCTTATGCATCATGTCATGAAACATAGTGGTCATGGCTCTCATATATGTTGCTCCATCATTCTTCAAACCGAACGGCATCACTCGATAATAATAAGTTCCCCATGGTGTGATAAAAGACGTCTTCTCTGCGTCGTCATCATCCATAATGATCTGGTGATATCCGGCATAGCAATCCACAAAAGAGGCAACCTCGTGTTTAGCACAGTTGTCCAACAAAATATGGATGTTGGGTAGTGGAAAATCATCTTTTGGACTTGCCCTGTTCAAATCACGGTAAACAACACACACTCGAATTTTGCCATCTTTCTTTGGTACAGGAACTACATTGGATAACCACATGGGATAGCGAGCTACTCGAATTACTTTGGCTTCAAGTTGTTTCATGATTTCCTCTTTAATTTTAATACTTACATCTGTTTTAAACTTCCTCAACTTCTGTTTGACAGGAGGGAACGCGGGATCAGTTGGCAATTTGTGAGCCACTAATTCAGTACTTAAACCAGGCATATCATCATAAGACCATACAAAACATCCTTATAATCCATTAATGCTTGAATCATTTCATCTTTTAGCTGTGGCAAAGCATGTACACTGATTTTAGTTTCCCTAACATCTTCTTGATCCCCTAGATTTATTGGCTCAATCTCATTTAAATTAGGATTCGGTTTGTCTTCAAATTGTTCCAACTCTTTGCTTATTTCTTCTAGTGCTTCTTTTTCATCATATTCCCCATCCTGCTCCATTACATCTGTATTAGTTTGGATTTTAAGATCAGGCTGAAAATTCCGCATGCATGTCATGTCATTAGAATCAGCATAAAGAGAACTGTGTAACAAAGAAAACAAAATATATTAGACACGAAACAAAAGAGACATTGCATTTCATTAAATAACAGATAGAAGGGTTTGAACATAGATACCAATATAACATAAACAAACTAAAATCCGAATTACAATCCTGAAATAACTCGGATAAACAGAAAGAAAAACAAAATAAACTACCAAAACTCCCTCCTGATGGGGAGAGGAGTGACTTCCCAATTATTAAGCCGGATAGCTGGACCTATGAATTGCACGTCTGCTATACTGGTACCTTCTCCTGCTTCGACCATATCAACTTCAATACAAAGATTCTGGAAATCATCAACCAATTCAACCTCAAATCCCACATGCTTTGTGACACCGCTCTTAACAAATGATTCACTGAGTAGTGGCATTGAGTGAGGGAGTGACCATATTTTCTTTTTCCTTCCCTTGGTTTACTTCAGATCTTCAGCTGTAGGCTCAAATCCCAGACCAAACGTTCCCACATTCTCACTCGGAAATATGGGATGAACGATACCATACAGAGACGCTCCTAATCTCTTTCCTGGCTTAAATCCGTATTCCCAAAGTTCACTCACCATCATGATAGAAGCAGAAGACAATTGCGGTCCCGGTATAGCCTGCCATTCAGGGATACGACTCACTAGCACTGTATCAAAAATTTGATAGACAAATGTCTCCTCTACGTTATTTGCTTCAATAAGAGACAAGGGAGAATTTTTGTAGGCTGACAAATCTCCTTCACCATGAATAACTACTTCTTGCTTGTCATGCTCAAACTTAATAATTTGGTGCAGTGTAGATGCAACCGCCTTGGCCTTGTGGATCCACGACCTTCCCAACAACAGATTGTAAGAAGAGTCTACATTCAATACTTGAAACTCTATGGCGAACTCAATAGGCCCTATGGGCAACATTAGTTCTATTTCGCCAATGGAATTTGACTTTGCACCATCGAAAGCCCTAACACATACATTATTGGGCTTGATCCTATCAACACCAATATTCAGCTTTTGCAAAGTAGAAATAGGGAAAATATTTGCACCTGAACCTCCATCAATCATGACATGAGTGACATAGAAATCTTCACACTTCACTGTAATGTAAAGGCCCTGATTATGCCCCACGCCTTCAACAGGCAATTCATCGTCAGAAAAGCTAATCCGATTGACCTCAAAGATTTTTCCAACCATTTTCTCAAGTTGGTTGATTGTAACCTCCCTTGGAACATATGCTTCATTTAATACCTTCAGCAAGATATCACGATGCTCCTTGGAGTGCAACAGCAAAGATAAAAGGGAAATTTGAGCAGGGGTTTTCTTCAACTGGTCTAATATTGAATACTCTGGCAATTTCATCTTTTTCAAAAATTCTTCGGCTTCTTCTTCGGTGATAGGCTTTTTGATATATGACGGTCCACTCACTGTTGGCTTGGACTTTCTTAAGCCTTCAGGCACGAAACATCTTCCTGACCTAGTCAAACCCCCTACCTCATCTACATATTCCACAACTTTTTTTCCGTGATAGGTCATCACAGTCCGCCCATAATTCCAGGGAACCTTTTTCGTATTAACTATCGAAGGTTGGGACACCGATTTGAGGACAATAGGCGGTGCCAGTGCTCCTTTCACCGTCAAGATGGGCTGACTCAGAGCTCCTCCACTGTCAACTTGGGTTTATCCTGACATGAATCAACATGCCTTCTGACGCCTTGTACTGTGATCAGGGGTTTCTTTGTGCTTTCTTGGGCTTTATCTTTTCTCATTCCTTCCCGGCTCAATGATATTGCTTTCAAAGACTCCGCTACATTCACCGACTTCTCCTCAGTGGTCTGTATCTTGATAATAGGCTTATAACCCTCCGAAGACTTTTTCCCGTCATATATCAATTCTAACATATTGGCTTCAGCATGGGTTGGCAGCGGATTTTGGTTAATGGTTGGACCCTCCAGGGCCTGGATCAGCATCTGATTTGTGTCAATTAAATCCTGGACAGCTCTCTTTAAATGCCAGCATTTCTCGTTATCATGGCCTGGCATATCAGAATAGTACGCATACCTTAAAGAATAATCGAGATTCCTTGGCGGTGGATTTGAAAGCCTTCCTTGAATTGGGCTTAAAACCTTCAACTTTCTCAACCTATCAAACAAGCTAGCATATGACTCCCCAAGAGGTGTGAATTGATTTTTGACCGCCTTCTCCTTTTTATACTCGGGCCTACGCTGAAAACTGGGTCTGGAGGAGTTTTGGTAATTTGGTGGAGCGACAGGTTTCTCTGTATCAAATGGAAATGCAGGCGGTTGAGTGTACCCATAAGGTTCATTCATTTGCAAAGTAGGCTCCGGGGCATAATACTGACCATCTGAAACCTTCAGTACTGGCTCACTGGAAGACCTAGGAAGCCTCATTGTGGGATGCACAACATATATAGGAGTTTCATATGGTGGCGGAGCCACAAATACCGATGTGATCGGTGGCTCTGGCTAAGCAGCAGGTCTTGATTGAGGAGCTGCCAAGGGCACACTAGAACTGCCAGGATAATAATGTCGCGGAGTGAACCCTGGCGCTGCTCAGGTGACTCAGTAGGAGTAAAAATTGTGCCTGAGATAGCTGTGGGCAATTAGAGACATTCGCAAAACCTTTAGGGAGTGGAGGAGGAGGCATTCCACTGGCCCATGCCCGATGCAAATCTATCAATTGTTGCCTGAGCCTTACTACCTCATCATTGTGTTCAAAATTTTCTTCCCTGTGATCCTGATCCAGGTCAATGAGCGAATTTTCAATCTCCCTACTAGCCATGGCGAGCTTTGCTTTGGATCTGGTGAAGTATGGGTGACTAGCCAGAGTGCTGCAAGTCTACCACTGTTATCTGAAAGAACATGCTCATCAAAGACGACATCCGTTAGGATTAGGACACACAATAAGCATGGGAATCACATTGGTAAAATTGTCCTAAATTCATGTTCATTTCTACCAGGTTTTGAGGGTAGCGAGGTCATTTTGACATCATCCTGATTTTTGTCTACACTATTTTTTGATCTACCCTTATTATTATTTTTCTTTCCCTTTCTTTTCTCTCTTTTTTTTTCTTCTTCTCTTTTTTTCGTATCAATCTCTGCTTTTTTCTTTTCTCTCGTTATCTACCTTTATTTTATCATTCTTTATGGCTTTTGTTTTTCTTTAAAAGAGGAAAAATGAAAAACAACGAAACAAAATGATTAGATCGAACCCAAAAGTAGGTTGCCTATGTATCATGTTGTACATGAATCAGATCTTGCATAGTTCGGGCAGCACGCGCATAAACATCATTTTTTTTTGGCGAAAACGAAAAATAAGCAAACCAAGGAAAGACGTAACATCATAACATTTTGAAGAAAGAAAATAACAAAAACGTACAAAAGTTTCGGACAACTTTAAAACTAAACAACAAATACGAAACAAAATTCTAGACCCCTAAGACGACATACGTGAAATTACTAATAAATACCCTAATACCAAAAACAACTTGACTTCGACCTAAAGCAGACACCACCCTACAATAACAGACACATAAAAGACTCAAACTGAATAAAGATAGGAAGTGCTCTTTCAGACTGGTGCTTTGCGTGATGACCCTGGCTGATATGGTCCTGCCTCTGAAGTTCTCTTTCTCCCATTTAAGCTTTGTAACATATCCTGTAAAGACACCCTGATATCGGGGAAGAAGCTTCGGGCCCGTATTCCTACTTCACGAGGAGTGCACTTGGAAAGATTATTCTGACACCTTTCTACCGTCTTGAACAAATCTGCTAGCTGAACCCTCAGTTTTTCCACTTTGGACCCTACACTTTCATCATGATGATCGTCTACTATGCATTCTTCCTATATTCTCCCTCTAAGCTGCGCTGGCAAGGGCTGACTAATACCCCGAGGGACAGCTTGAAGCCAGACCTCATATCCTTGAGTGTGGCCCGAATTATCCAAACTTTCATTGAGTGTGTCCATACCTAGCTTTGTTGCATGCTTCCAAAACTGCTCATACCTGCTCTCACCTAAGGCTTGGTCCTTGAAGTATTCAACATCCTTCAGAAGATCCACTGCTGGTGGCACGTCCTGTAGCCTACCCAACTGGCACATTACCCTAGAAGGATTGTATGGTCTAGTGCAATTGAGCCCTAACATAACTAAAGGGAACTGCGTCTGACAACCCAACAAGATTATCTTCGGACGAAGCCACAGATAAGTCCACAAAATGTTATCCCCGATTCATGATTCAAGAAATTCAATCCAAGCCTCGACTCCCACGAGTAACGAGAATTTATCCAAACGCAACCTGGAGTCCATGGATTTCACTCAATTGGAAATACAATGATCTACCACGTCTGGTCTAACTAAAGACGGCGCATGCAAATGCTCCATCATCCATAATTCCAATATCAGGTTACTGCCCTAAAAAAATCTCCTTCCGCCCTCCACTTCGGTTAAAGCTTTATATATTTCTGTTAAGATCATGGGTATGAGAGTGAACCTGCCCTTTTGATTAACGCCCTTATCGTTTTGATCCCTATGAAATAGGGCCATCACCACATATTGCAAACGGGTATTAATACGTCTTTCTTCTAGTGGAAACACTAAAGTACCTAGCAAAGCGAGGGTGAAGACTTCAAGACGCTTTCTCTCTCACTTCTCCTTAGTCACATGAAATTCATCCCAAAAGCAATCAAAACCTTTCGAGGGTCCGAATCTAGCGAACAAAAAATCTAAAGAAACCCACGAATCACTTAAACAACCCAAACGGATACCCTTACTTTTTAAACCACAAGACTGCAAAAATCATACTGGCGTGAGATTTTTGCAGTCTTGTGGTTTAAAAAG
>NC_061119.1:208738337-208740294 GCF_002878395.1 Capsicum annuum | reverse complement strand
CACTTCTCCTTAGTCACATGAAATTCATCCCAAAAGCAATCAAAACCTTTCGAGGGTCCGAATCTAGCGAACAAAAAATCTAAAGAAACCCACGAATCACTTAAACAACCCAAACGGATACCCTTACTTTTTAAACCACAAGACTGCAAAAATCTCACGCCAGTATGATTTCGTGCTCGGATCATATCCTTCTCGATATAGGGAAAATGCAATAAATCGGATAGTTCCGCCAAAGTAGGAGTCATTTCACATTCCCCAAACCTGAATACCAAACATGCAGAAGTTCCATAATATCACCTAATATTTTAACCAGTTTCTGCTGATCAACATAGTTAAACATTTCCCACCATTTGATTAACTTTTTGGGTACTTTGACAACTATCAGAACTCTAGACTTGGTGGACAAATCCATCCTGTAATAACACACGAGACGTTATCCCAACCCTTGGGATTTTGACGCAAACATATGTCGATGGGACAGACCACCTTCATGATTCCAATTTGCCGAACGGAAGTACTGAGCGAAATCAGTCTACTTGGCAAACAACTCTAGATTACGGGACGAGAGACCTACGCTAATACTAAGACCAAGGCCAACACAAAAATTATCGGACCCGCTGAGGGTTGCCTACGTATCCCAACCCGAGGGAAAGGAATCAGGTATGCGTAGTTCAATCAGTTTGGACAATTAACGATTAACTAATAAATTGACCCTAACTTAAGAGACACTACCAAAAATAAACGAAAAAAAACTTCTTTTTTTTTTAATTTTCAGCTAGACGCTTTAACCAAGACTGACACCATCAATTATACAGAAAAATCTTTTTGGTATTTTTTTTTGTTTTTGACAATTAAGTAGAAAAAGCAAACAAAACTTCTTTTTTTCATTTTTTTTTCTCTTCATTTTTTTTTAATTTACGGTACTTTACAAAACGTAAACAAAGATCTTTTTGAGTTTTTGGATTGTGAAGAACAAAAGTCATAACGAATTCTAAAATAAACTACGATATTCCTTTTTTTTTTTTCATTCCTTTTGACTCACTTTTTTTTCTATTTTTTTTTTCTTTTCGTTTTTGCCTACGCACTTTACTCCTAACAAAAAAAAAATTTTCATTCAAAAATCAGTCCGTCACATGACCACGTTACCCTTAAAAATGCAACAGTTAGCACGTAGGGATGCTTTAGAAGGGAGTCTCCTACAAAGGGCCACGTGGGTCTCGCTAGATCTCCGTATGATGCACATAAGCATGACCTAAAGGCCGACCTACATTGTGGTTTACTAACAAGGCTGTTTGGGGGAGCGTATGATCGATAGTGGCTGCTTTGCTTTCCACCTACTCCATAACACCGACGGCTCCCTCCCTAAAATAAGGATGACTCAACTAGAGGTTGTGTACAACACGTGTACTACGGACTTGTTGCAGAAAGAGGGTGGACTCATGATGACAGATATAAAGCTGTAACACATAAGATAAATACTATAAACAAAGAGCAAAAAACGCACAAAAGTGAAAATAACACAAACAATCACCACAAACAATGCTTATACACTCGTAATGCCAAACAAAGCCGATACGACTTCCCCCCCCAAAAAAATAGATCGAATTCTGAAAACTTGTCATTTTTCCCCTACAGAGTCGCCAAAAGCTGTCACACCCCTTTTTTACGTGTACTCCAAAAAATGGATATATTTTAAAGTTCGAAAGGGTTTTATTACTTAAGTAACAAGAAATGAAAATTTATTTCGGAAAAGGATTATTTGCATTTTTTATTCAGAGTCGCCACTTGGCATAATCCGATGTGCCAAGTCACCTTTGGAAAATCCTTTGCGAAACCATTTGACTCTTAAACCGATTTGCGAACAGAGATTCCGACTAAGGAATTCTGTTGACCGAGGAGAAGGTGTTAGGCACCCCTCGATCCCGTGGTTTGACCACGGTCGCTTGGTGGAGTGTAT
>NC_061119.1:208710238-208738237 GCF_002878395.1 Capsicum annuum | reverse complement strand
TGACTTGGCACATCGGATTATGCCAAGTCACCTTTGGAAAATCCTTTGCGAAACCATTTGACTCTTAAACCGATTTGCGAACAGAGATTCCGACTAAGGAATTCTGTTGACCGAGGAGAAGGTGTTAGGCACCCCTCGATCCCGTGGTTTGACCACGGTCGCTTGGTGGAGTGTATTGACTATTTTGGTATTATGAAATGTATAAACCATACAAAAGAACACAAAATAATCAAAGAATAAACAAAACAAAACAGTCCAAAAATGTAAAAGTCCAGTCCAATTATACAGTCCGAAAAATAGAAAAAAATACGAAAATATAAATCCTAGTCTAAACTAAATCTAGACTACGCTCCAATGCCTTACCCGATGCCGCGGGCCTTCATCACGATCATTTTTTGCTAACATGATATGTCGGGGTATTCCCCGATGAATAAATACAAGTGATCTCGGGACATTCCCCGACTAAATAAATACATCTAAATTAAACACGATAATCTAGAAAGAGACGTTCACACGCACATTCCAACATCCAACGAAACACTTATTCCTAAATTTTGCCTACTCGGCCTACAATTGCCTACCCGCTTGACTTACTATGATACTATCACAAAATTGATAATTAGACGTGAAAGTAACAATAACGATGAATCAAAACAAACAACAAATCAAAATTAATCCTAATTCACTTCAATTTTTAACTCGCGCCCCGAATTCCCTTTAAACCACATGATTAGTGCATACTTCGATTTTCCAATCACATCTCATAATCCGAAACCAACATCAAACACAACACAAACAACGAAGATTCAAACCAAACACACAACAAATAAATCATCTACACCCACAACATCAATAAAAAGTCAAAATAAATTAAAGATTCTGTTAGAAGAAGTGGACCTCGATGAAATTAATCCTTGTCGATAATAAAGAAATACGAAGACCAAAATACTCGACCGGAGAACCTCACAACGAGCAAACCAAACTCGGTATTAAAATAATAACCGGACATCTCCAAAATCAGTGAAGAAAAACTTTACTATACGAAACCCAATCAAGAACGACGACGTGATTCGATAAAGACGACTCGAAATCCACTATCGACGACGAACCAAGAAATAGACGAAACCAAGATCAACCAATAAACAGCAGGAAACCAAAACCCAACGCAGATCGAGCTCTGGGGGGCTCCGGTGATGGAGAGACGGAGGCGGCACCTGTTCTTCGGTGGCGGCAACTGGTTCGCCGGCTGTTTTGCCGGATGGGATGGGTTGCGGTGGTTTGATGGCGTTATCGCTGAAGAGGGAGAGAGGAGGAAGCTGCAGCCGGAGCTGGCCGACGCGCCGCAGCCGGAGCAGCGACTGCTGGCGGCGGCAGATCTGGCGGTAGTTCTCCGACGAGGATGGGCTTTTGTTGTTTCGCCGGCGGAACCGGCTGTTGTTGACGGTGGTTGTTGTCACCGGAGGGAGGGAAGGACGGCGGCGGTCGGTTCGGGTCCCTGGCCGTCGAACGGGGTGCTGCTGGTCGTTGATCGGTGGCTGCGGGTAATCACGTCTGATGAGGCTCGTCAGAGTGAGAGAGGAGCGAACCATGACCGGAGCTGGCGGTGGTTCCGTTGGCCGTCTGTGGAAGTTCAATTTCTTAAGAGAGGAAGAGAGAGGGTAGAGTGTAGAGAGAGAAAATGCTAATTTTTTTTTGTTGTTGTTACTGTTCCTTCCTCTTTCGTGTGTATGTGGGTATGTATATATTGAGTCCTTTCTTCTTGGACAACAAAAAAAAAAGAGGGGGTGGGGTAACATGGGGTAGGGGGTAGTGGTGAGGTATTATTTTTTTATTGGGCAGGTGGTTAGGATAAGATAGGATTGGTTATTTTATTTTTGTTTATTATTTTTTTGTATTTTGTGGGGTGTAATCACGTGGGGAGGGTACATGATATGCTAAGGTAGAAATAAAACGAACTTTCGAGGAAGACAAAATTACGTGTCTATAAATATATTGAGACTTGAGCCCAACATCTTACCAATATAAAGAAATTTTATTTGACCATAAATCAAATGCATAATAGGACAAATTCAATAGAACTCACCCTTGAATCTTTAAAAATATCACCTATTTGTGATTATATATGCAAGCGAATTAATTTTCAACATGACATAAAAAAAAATAACAATCATTCTACTGTTGACTTATCCTTTAACTTCTAGTTTGAAAACTCCATTCGATAACTTGCATGATATTTTGTATTGGGACTCCAAACTTAATAGACAAACCGTTAAGTAGCAAATGGTCTTAACTATCCCAATACTATTTTAATTGAATACTAAAATTCAACAACATGACAAAATTATATGTATTGTATTACCAGAAATTCTCCTTCAAATCATGAAAAATTATAAACCAACTCAAATAATAATCTGTGAAAAATGATAAAGTTAGAGAGGAGTCGTAGAGTTACTGGTAAAATACTTGTTGTCATGTGACCGGAAAGTCATGGGTACAAGTCGTGGAAACAACTTTTGATAGAAATTCAAGGTAAGACTCTGTACGATAAGCCCTGTAGAATGGGTGGATCTAGCATTTCTGGTGGAGGTTCCCCGAAACCCAGATCATTTTCGTAAACTTTGTAATATTATTAAAAATTTATTAAATATATTGTTGAAATGTGGGGTACACCACCGCTAGGGGACCAGGTCCCTGAGGTGAGGATTATAGCAATAAACCAGTGAACACACAAAAATCCAGAAAATAAAAGAACACAAAGATTTACGTGAAAACTTTCTTGCTCAAGGGAGGAAAAACCACGGTTTGCCCTCACAAGCTGTCAAACTCCACGATAATCAAAACTCATTTTGATTACAGACTGTATGAGAACTTAACTTTAAGTTCTTCAAGTTGTAATAACTCTACTACAACCACCTCTTAATAGCTATGTCACTTACACTCTCAATATCGATTAACTCTAATCGACACAACTTAGGTAACCCTACCTAAGAAACTATAGCAATGAAGAGATTTTACTCTTATATGTTAAGTAAATCCGTTACAAATAAAGACTCAAGAACCCTAACTAAAAGCAGTAATAATTTAGAACATGAGCTTTGATAGTTTTTTCCACTACCAAGAATTTCTCTGATTTGCAAAAACTATGAAGGAAGAAGCATCTTTTTGTATTTATAGTAGCGTAGAATTTAGGTATGAATTTTGAATGGACCGGGCGTCTAATCAGGTACGCTATGCACCTACACAGTTTGTTGCACCAGCGGACAAAACTGTGCAGAGATGTGACAGCTATATCAGGGCAAGGTATGCAAGGGACCTGGTCCTCCAATGTCAACTAATCATCGTCAAAACGCGAGACAACAATTTTTCTCTTTTTTGCTGATGACAAACCATGTCTTAAGAGTATCAAAATTCATCCAAATTTAGAGCAAGCAACTGTATCTACACCAACACATACCAGCACCAACATTCCCCCTATCAGTGACATCCCTTCACTCTCTCTTTATCACACACAGTGTGTGTTTCCTCAATCAATATCCCCCATGTCGTTAGCAGCACTCCTACACATCACAGACATTACTCATGGTACCTAGTCCCTACCATGGTGAATCAGTTTTTTCCCTTTTGGCATCATAAAAAGTACGAATAGTAAATCAAGATGGTAAATTTGCACAAATTGGTTAACTCAAGGCTACTAGAGAAACACTAACATGAATGACCCACTATATATAAAAAAAGAGATAGTTGATAGACACAGATAAAGATTCAATTCATTAAAAATAACAAGTACCATACAATACAAGTAAAATAAACATAAACTTCTTAAGTCTAAAAAGTGACTCAAAATAATAAAGGTAACTAACGCAGGGTTCCAATAAAAATAAGGAGGGCTTAGGTAGAAGCAAGTTTAGGGGTGAGAGACTTGAGCAACATCTCTATTCTAGCAATCTCTGCAGCATGAGCATTCAATAGCTGCTTAGTAAGGTCCTTAACTATTACATTCAACCCTCAAACCTCCTAAGTGAGTGTTGCAACCTTAGTCTGGAGTTATGCATTTTTTACTGCAAGTGCTTCAGCAGCACCTAATCCTACAGAGGTAAGCTACTAGTTTTTCATCTTCAAGTGCAGAATCTCTGCATCCTTAGCAGCCAGCCCAACCCTCATCGCCTCTACTTCTTTAATTAATTTCTCCTGGGATGATAACAACTATGACACTTAGGACATGATCCCTACCTTTCCATCTACGCATTCATTCTTAATTAGTATTGTCAGAGTGAACATCTATATTACTATTCCAGGAGTTCCCTTTTCACCTACAACCCCAAAGTGATCAAATGCTCTATTCAATAAATAGATATAAGGCATATCATGTTTTTCTCCTTTTACATGAATAACCTTATACACATTCTCCAATATCAAGGCAGGCAGACTGGTTAGTTCAAATTTGCTGAGGCACTCCTTCACATACAAATCCACAATAGATGTTATTGTCTTCTTCTTAGATCTAGGCAATACCGCCTTGTTTAAAAACTTAAACACCAGTTAAAACTCACTTTTGAGAAATTTTGTTATCATACAAGCCACAGATGTTCCCCTACCTTTAATGCATCCACCATAAACTCTATTGAGGGTTTTTGTTTTGGGACTGTCCTCATAACAACAATGGGAACATCCAAAATTTTTCTAAGTATTTCTTTATCCAATTTCAATTTCTTCTGTTGAACTAAGGCAGTCAAACTCAGCCCATTATCTGAGAACCTCATAATATAGTAAAACTGCCTCAATTCCTCTCCAAAGACAGAAGGAACTAGTTTCTCTAGGAGGTGTAACCATCCTTGATGTCTAAAATACTCAAATAACTCCACCATGCCAGGTTTCTCAAAAAATTATTTATTTAAATACCCTTCCAGTTAACACCTTTCGAGTTTGCAAAATCTCATTTCTTTCTTCTGTAGTCACACTCTTCTCTACTTCTTTTACCTTTATTTTTTTAAAACCACTGTCAGCTTCTACTTTAGTTACTTTTCTTTTTTTTGCAGCTAGGTACCACAATATCTTTCTTTTTTTTTTCACAACAATGTGTTTCTATTTCATTCTAGTTGAACTCATAAACTTTGAAGGGGAGGACCTGGTCCTTCCTTCATCCTAAGTTTTATCACCTTCTCCAATATCTACTACTTCTACAATTTCAGCCCCAATCACAGTCACTTTTTTCAACCCTCTTCTCTTAATAGTTGCTGACTTATTTTATTCATAGCATTCCCTAACAATTTCTTCTCAGTACCACTTATTGAGTAAGTTTTAGTAACCTTTACTCCAATCACAATCACTTTCTCCTTTCCCTTACTACCTCTTTGTTTCTGCGTTGACCACCTCAAAAGTTGGCCATCATGATCAGTCTCTCCTTCTTCTTTTAGGGGTGGAATAAATGTCCCAAAAAATTCATCATCTTTCGGAGATGTATCTCTTATTTTCTCACCAAAATCCTACTTCTTCAAACCAAAATAACTCTCCCTTGGGTCATCTAAAAGCAAGATAAGGTTCTTAACAATCCAATCCATGCCGGCCAACTCACTATTGGATGGGTTAGATTTTTTCACAAAGAGATCTTCATCTAAGAGTTAGGCAAAAATGGGATTTAACTCAAAAGGGGTAGGAGAACCAGGTTTGTTCAGAGTTTTTGAGGGGTTAATTTTTTTTTTGAAGCTTCTGATGGAATGGGTTTTTCAGGGAACTCAATTTCTGTGAGGGAACCAAAATCTTGACTTTGGTCAACTACTATAGAAAACTCCGATGGGGGTTCCATTATTTTTGGGATTTCTTTCATGGTTGGCTCATCCATGGAAGTTTGAGAGAAAGATGTGTCAACCATAGGTGTTTTAGAGAAGGGTGTAAGAGGTAGAATAGGCTCAGTTTCTTGAGGAGAATTTGAAAAAAAGTTATTTTAAATCATAGAAACTAATGGAGAAGGATTTTCAATAGAAGAATTTTTGGGCTGGAGGAAGGGGTTTGAACAATTTCTAAGTCTTTTGTGGGGTTGGGGTGAAGTGTTGTCATCCATTTAGAAGCTTTTGAGAATAGTTTGAATCAAGAATGGAGAATTTTCTGAGAGTGAAGAGATTACAATTTTGCTGCTAATTTAGGAAATGAAATAAGTGAGAATAAAATTGATTTGATTTTAAAGAGTAAGAAAATGTGAAGCTTTGGAATTTTAGGGGATTTGACAGCTTTCAGACAGAGAAGGGAAAAGACGCGGCTTTTTCAGACAGAAGTTTAAGTATTTTTAAAATACACATTAATGGTACTAACTTATGGGAAGGGACCAGGTCCCTGCCTTTGCTAGAGTGAATCTTTTATATTGTATTTGTCTCATCTGTTCCTTTTTAAAGTGGCTCACCATGCATGTATACTTGCACAGGTATGGTACTAAGTTAGACCAATAAGCACAAATGTCATCAAGGATACTTATCTCCTGATCAAAGCCAATGGATAAAGGAAAACTAATCCATCAAGTACGTCAATTCATTTTGATCAATCCCAACCTCAGCCCATTCTTTACAAATTACTCCGTGTGAAGAGCCTTTGTAAAGATATCAGCTACCTGATATTCAGTCTTACAAAATTTCATGCAAATGACCCCTTTTTCAATATTGTCTCTCAAAAAATAATGGCTTACATCAACATGCTTTGTCTTTTTATGTTGCACTGGATTTTAGCCATGTTTAGAGCAATTGTGCTATCACACACCAAAGGAATGGTATCAGAACCATCCTAAAATCCTTCAGTTATTGTTTGATCCATAATAATTAAGCACAATAAGAAGTTGCAACCACATATTCAGCTTTAGTAGTAGAAAGTGCAACAAAGTTTTATTTCTTAGAACCCTAGGAAATTGAGAATAACCAAGGAAATGAGCCATTTCTGAGGTTCTCTTTCTATCGACTAAGTACCCAGCATAATCAACATCAGCATAACTTATTAGATCAAAGTTGTCTCTAGATGGATAGAACATGACCAGGTCCCCTGTCACTTTCAGATACCTGAGAATTCTCTTTGCAGCTTTCAAATGAGATTCTTTTGGACAAGCCTGAAATCTAGCACACATATCAACACTAAATACAATATCTGGTCTGCTTGCAGTGAGACATAGTAAGGATCCAATAATCCCTCTATGCATGGTCTTATTTACTGAGGGACCAGGTTCATTATTACCTATCTTTGAATTGGTTCCAATGGGAGTATCAAGTGGATTTGAATCTCCCATATTATATTTCTTCAGCAGCTCTTTGATCTATTTTTCTTAACAAATCATTGTCCCTTGTGTGGTTTGTTTAATCTGTAGGCCTAGAAAGAAGCTCAATTTACCTATCATGCTCATTTCAAACTCACTCCCTATTAACTTGGCAAATTCTTTACACATAGATTCAAATGTTACACCAAAGATTATGTCATCAACATAGATCTGCACAATCAGCAACTTATTCCCTCTAGACTTCAAAAAAAGGGTGTTCTCAATTTTACCTCATGTAAAGCCATTTCTAGAAAGAACTTTGATAGTCTCACTTACCAAGATCTTGGTACTGCTTCAACCCATAGAGAGACTTATCCAGCTTAAATACATGATGTAGGAAATCAACATCCTCAAAATTTGGAGGTTGTTTGACATAAAATTCTTCCCTTAAATTTTCATTTAAGAAGGAAATCTTAACACCCATTTGGAAAAGTTTAAATCTTATACATATTGCAAAAGCAATAAGGATCCTAATAGCTTTCATCCTTGCAACAGGATAAAAAGTTCCATCATAGTTAATGGCTTCCTCCTAATTATAACCTTGAACAATAAGCCTTTTTTTTATTTCTGTTGATATTTCTATGTTCATCCTGCTTATTTCTGTACACCCATTTTGTCCTAATGATAATTCTGTCAACAGGCCTAGGGATCAGTTACTAGACTTTGCTCCTTTTAAACTGCTGAAGTTCTTTTTGCATAGCATTAATTCAATCAGTATCTTTTAGGGATTTCTTTACATTTTTGGGCTTAATTTGTGACAAGAAGCTGAAAAAGCCATAAAATTCCTGGCTTGAGCTCTTTTTTGCATTCCCGATTCTAAGGGTGAGGTCAGATTTTCAAGGAAGTAAGAAGATTTGTGCTTCTAGTTTGATCTTATTGACCGAGGTCTGGTCGAACCAGATCCCTGAGGATTTTGAGCAGGTTCTTCTTGATTTTCTTCTTCTAAATTGGGATTTGCAACTGAGGGCCTAATTCACCAACTCCTTCTTTATCTGCAATTATGTCATTTTGTTCTTGAACCTCAACTTCAGTTGTACCATTCCTTTGAATAGGAATGAGTTCTTCCGTGTAAAGATCTTCACCTCCATCAGAATCTTTTATCTTTCCTAATTCATCAAAGACTACATGTATAATTCATCAAAGACTACATGTATACTTTTTTCCACACACTCATCAAAGACTACTTGTATACTTTTTTCTACACATAACGTCTTTTATTAAAGACTTTGTATGCCTTACTTGTAGAGGAGTAGCCTACAAATACAACTTTATCACTTTTGGAATAAAATTTTTCAAGCTCATTTGTCCCAATATTTAGAACAAAATATTTACACCCAAAGGGTCAGAAATAGTCCAGTGTAGGCTTTTTGTTGAACACAAGTTTCTATGGTGTTTTGTTCAGCAGAGATTTGATTAGACATCTGTTGGTCACATAATAGGTAGTATTGACAACTTTAGCCCAAAATTTTTTTGGAAGACCATTATCAATCAACATAGTCTTGGCAATCTCTATGACAGTCATGTTCTCTCTTTCAACTACACTATTTTGCTGAGAAGTTTTAGGAGTAGAAAAATTGTGACTGATGTTATTTTCAGCACAAAATCCTTCAACTTGGGAGTTTTCAAACTCAGTTCCATGACTAGATCAGAATCTTACAATTTTGCAGTTCAGCTTCAGCTAAATTTGCTTGGCAAAGACCACCAAAACATCATAAGTTTTATCCTTAGTTCTTAAGGACATTATTCAGGTGAATCTTGAACAGTCATCCACAATAACAAATATATGTATTTTCCCTCCCCTACTTTGGACTTTAACTGGTCCACATAAATCCATGTGCAATAATTCAAAGGGTCTAGAGGTGCTTACATGCTTCTTCTGCTTAAAGGAAGATTTGGTTTGTTTTTCTTTGACACATGCATCACAAACCTTGTTGTCTAAAAACTGCAACTTTTGGAACACCATGGAACAGGTCCTTTGAGATCAGTTTGTTCAGTAAAGAAGAACTTACATGTCCCAACCTTTTGTACCACAAATTAGCATTTTCACCTTGAGCACTTAAGTAGGTCAATTCACAGACAGCTACACAGTCTAGATCATCCACATACATGTTCTTGTACCTTTTAGCTTTGAGAATGACTTTCCCAGACTTCAAATTTGACACAGTACATCCATCTAATAGGAACTTCACCTCATTTTGTCACACCCAAAAGACTGTATTTTAAATCGTCCACAAAATAAACATCCTCAATAGCATGATCTAAGGATTTCCCTATCTTTTCAACACCATGAATATAACCCTTCTTTTTATTTCCAAAAGAGATACCTCCTTTTTTAAGTGCCTTGAGTGAGAGAAAGATGTCAGCTCTACCAGTCATATGCTTAGAGAATTCACTATCCATGAACTAGCTTTGATTGACTTCTCTTACACCTACCTGTATACAGAGGTCATTTGTTATATTTGAGAACCCACTTGAGTCTGAGTTCCCAAAAGAAAGACAAAGGAGTGACCACATCTTTCTTGGTCCAGCTAGGCAATTTGATTTTCGTAAATTTGTTAAGGAATTAGATCCCTTGTGGAAGGACTATTTCAGTTGAACATATTTAGCAGTGTTCATTCTAACTCTAATCCACCCCTGCCATTTTTCCTTCAAGTGGCCATCCCTTTCACGGTGAGTGTATAGAGGATTGTTGACTTAGTTTTTAGCAATAAGTCATATTTGCCTTAGGTATTAGGATTGTGGGTGTTGTGATGATGCTCGAGACCTTTACCGTTATTCATCTCCTGACTGGTTGTATTGGCAAGGATCTGTGGAGATATGGTCCATTTTAGGGATTTGTAAAGATCTGCTTTTAGACGGACCAAGTCCCTTTTCAGTGCTTTATTCTTATGAAGAGCAGTCATAAGAAGTTTTTGAGAATTATTCAGATTTTCTTCAAGATCAATATGAAGCTTTGAATCCTTTTTTTTGCCTTTCCCATCTGATTTAGGCATCTTCTTTAGTTGATCCATCAAATCTTTGTTTTCAAATTTTAGTTTTAAAGACTGTTATTATACTTCAAACAATTGAATGTTTTTCTACATTATCTTTAAGAAAACCCTCTCAGTAGTAATTTCACACACAGAATCAAGCAATATGTTTGCTAGTTTCTCTATCTTCTTAGGGGAATAATCATTTAAGTTCATCTTAATATCACAAAGAGGCATAGAGGTTTCATTATCATCTGATTTTGCTAGTCTCTCTTCTTCATCATATGATTTTTCATGAGAGCAAACAGAGAGTTGTAGGAGGTTTCATTATCTTTGGCAACTAAAATAGAGGCATCTCAGTCTTTTCAGATTCATCGGATTTACTTGAGGTATCTCCCCAGATAGCCAGGGCTTGTTTCACTGCATAATTAGTAACAACTTTTCTTCTTGACTTATCAGGAATCTGGTCCTTCTTATTTTCTTTGTATGCCCCTTACTTTAGGTACTCTTAGTAGTCCATTTTATGAAGAGGGCAATCTTTAATGAAATGTCCAAGTTTCCCACATTTGTGACAGACTTCAACAGTACCTCCCTTTCTGCTGACCACTTTTTTTCTCTAAAACTGACCACTTCTTTTCATTGTCTTCACAATCTTCTTAGCCATGTAGGCCATATCAGTATCATCTTTACTGATTCAGACTTTGAGAATTTTAGTGCAAATGAATTTTCCTTTTGAGTCTCCTTCTTTTCTTGACCCTGTTGTTTCTTTAATTCATGAGTCTTTAAATTTCCAATCATTTCATCCATGGTAAGTGTCTTCAGGTTTCTGGCCTCAGTAATAAGATCAACTTTGATTTTCCAAGACTTGGGAAGAACTCCTAGAATTTTTCTCACTTGTTTATGCAGAGGAATAACCTCACCCAGACATTACAGCTCATTAGTGATTGAGGTAAACCTTGAATATATTTATTGAATGGTTTCTCCTTCCATCATAAAGAAGGCTTCATATTGAGTGGTCAACATATCCACTTTGAAATCCTTCACATTAGTTGTTCCTTTATGAGCTATTCTCAAACAATCCTAGATTTCTTTGGTATTTTCACAAGCAGAAATTTGATTATATTTGTCAGGTCCTATTCCACACACCAGCAATTTTTTGTCCTTGAAATTTTTTTCAATCTCCGTTGATTTTCACCATTGTATTCTCTCCTAGTTTTGAAAACCACTTTAGTTATGTCACCTTCGTTGACTTTCCTTATTGGCACATAAAGACCATCAAGTATCTCACCCATCAGTTCACTATCCTCAGCCATGATAAAGTCATACATCCTAGTTTTCCATCACCCATAGTATTTAATCATTAAAGTAGGGTAGTCTAGTAGTAGACTGTCCTTCCTTCAGATTAATTGGTGCAACCATGATCAAGAAATTACTCTACGTATTAACCTTTTAAAGTATTCTTGCTCTGATACCAATTGTTAAAATGAGGGGGTACGTTGCCGCTAAGGGACCAAGTGCCTGAGGTGAGGAGTATAGCAATAAAATAATGAACATACAAAACTGTAGAAAATAAAAAACACAAAGATTTGTGTTGAGACCTCCTTGCTCAAGGGAGAAAAAACCACAGCTTGCCCTCGCAAGCTCTCAAACTCCATTATAATCAAAACTCATCTTGATTACAAACTCTATTAGAACCTAACTCTAAGTTCTTCAAGTTGTAATAACTCTACTACAACCACCTCTTGACTGCTCTATCACTTGCACTCTCAATATCGATTAACTTTAATCGACACAACTTAGGTAACCCTACCTACGAAACTCTACAGCAATAAAGAAGTTTTACTCTTTTATGTTGAGTAAATCCATTACAAAGCAAGACTCAATAACCTTAACTAAAAGCAGTAACAATTTAGAACATGAACTTTGAGAGTTTTTGCCACTACCAAGAATTGCTCTGATTTTGCAAAAACTGTGAAGGGGAAAACATCTTTTTGTATTTAAGTGTAGAATTTAGGTAAGAATTTTAATTGGACCAGGTGTCTAATCAAGTAGGCTGTGCATTGTTGCACTATCGGACAAAACTGTGCAGATATGTGACAGTTGTACCAGGGCAAGATATGCAAGGGACTTGATCCTCTAATGTCAACTAATCATCATCAAAATGTGAGACAACATATATGAAAATGCTAAGTTAGGAACCTGCAAAAGCACCGCACACGCAATACCCCGGTTCTAAGCCCCTTGGACGACTCATTTTAACTTCTTCGAAAATATATTACTTTATTTTATTAAAACTCACAAGCTTAAAATTATGAATATACCTCTGTCTTATGGTCTGATTCTTTCTCAAATCTCGCGTATAGTTAGCTATAACGCATTAGGCAGGCTTTTTATAAAGAAAAATAATTTGATAGCTGATGCCAATAGAGCATAAATGAAATAGCCAAAGAAACCACACGCTCTTAGCCTTTTTCATGAAGTACGATGTGGGAAGCTCTTTCCTTCTACTCCTACCTACGTCTATCTAGTCCGATCGTTAGCCTAGGTGTACTAGTAAAAAAGCGAGGTACTGAGTTTAGCATCGACAGGACAAGTAGTGGATTTCTATTATCGAATAATGATATGGGAGACAATTAAAGTATTAGTCTCACCATCAATCGAGGGACAATTAACCTAACGACTCATGAATGTTGTTGGTTGGACGAACCAATAACTCGAAGTTGATCGGTCTATTTTTTGAACGAGGATCACAACCTTATCTTATCAGCTTATCTTCACCATGATATGGACTCCAAGTTCTTACGTTGAAATAGTAATATGTACCAATAGAGGCTGAGCAAAGAAAAATCACAAATTTGACTTTTCTTCAAAAATCTGATAGCCAATAAATACGAGCAGGCCTACTATTTTTTTTGTTTGTACAACCTCTTTTTTTTTTTTTTTTTTTTTGTAATAATTGTATACTCCATTTAATTCTAGGATCGTGTTAGTTGTATGTAACTTTCATTGCTTTAAAGTTTGTAAGGTACTATTCCCCTTAGTGCCGACACAATAGTTGTGAGTACCATATTTTCTTTTCTTTTATGAGAGGAACATAAAATACGAAATTAAAAGTAATTATGAAAATAATATTAGAGACTCAAGTTATGTTGATAACATGTTATCAAATAAAGTTACAAGTAATGATATGAAACAAGAAAAGAAACATAAAATTAGATAATCAAAAGAAGATTTTTTTTATTTCTTCCCCGAGTGTCTTTCAAGTGTCTATGCAATATAACTTCCCATTTTTTATTTATACGATTACATAAAGGTAGAGATAGAGAACGTTAACATATACTCCCTCCATTTAAAAAAGAACGACCTACTTTGACTTGGCACAAAGTTTAAAAAAATAAAGAATACTTTTGAATCTTGTGGCCTTAAATTAAAGTTGTTTCAAATGTACCAAAATGTCCTTTAATCTTGTGGTCCTAAACACGCCATCTGGAAGTTAAAATTAAAACATTGCCATAAAAGAAAAGAAATCATTCCTTTTTAAACGAACTAAAAATAAGTAGGTGATTCGTTTTTAAACGGAGATAGTAATACTTTAAGAATTTGAGGTAATGAAGAGATAGAACATAATGGTGAATAGTAATAAAAGAATAAAGAAATTACATCTAATAGACATCCACATAATATTGTATTTCATAATATTTATCACTTAATCATATTAATCATACATGCATTCTCACTTTATCTTTTAAGAGTTAACTATAGAGGCGAATCCAGAATTTCAAGTAAGAAGATTCAATATTTTAAAAAATCTAAGTCGAAGGGGATTCAACACCTACTATAGCCACATAAAAAATAATTTTAATTATGTAGAGGGTTCGATCAAACCCCTTAAAGAGGGCTGGCTCCGCCCTTGATTAACTACCCTTAATTTTACTAGTGAAAAAAGAAAGGGAAAAGGGAAATTAAAGATAAGGACAATGGACGGCATTATTAGCTCATTATCATAATTATGACCAGAAAAGAAAAAAAAAAAAACTAACAATAATGCTTACTTGTTTTTGCATAAATAGTTGCATAGATCACTCATTATTTTCACACAATTATAATTTCTTTCTCTTGGTGAGTCTTTGCTCTCTCTATTCTTTCTTTTATAAAAATAATTTTTGTCATCACTCTTATCTTTAGTAAGTATTTTTCATACACCAGAATTTAAGAAATGTGGGTGTTCGAGAGGTTCAAACACACATTTTAACACTCAAAGTTTTAAGGTATCATTTAGAAATTAAAGCACTCATCTTATCTTTTTTATTCCATGGATGTTTTTTCCATCTTTTACTAGTTTTTATACATTTCTTATATAATTATATCAATTTTGTGTCGAGTTTAATGAATGCCGGAGCACCAGATTTTTTAATCTAGTTCCGCACCTATGAAGGATGGTTTACACAAATACACAACTTATGTTTTCAATATTACAAAAAATTCCAACTCCATAAACATATTACAAAAATCCCAACATATACATCGAATGCTATGTATATGTTGGATATGTTATGTATATTAATAGGGAGAGAGAACAAAGTAATTAAAAAAGTGAAAGAGAGTATAATTACTTTCAAAAGGGTTGGTATTTATACTATTTTTACTTTTTTTTTCGAAAGTTTTTAGATCATGTGTGTATATATATACACGCACACACTTTTTTCGTCTCAAAATAATTGATAAGTTTAGATTTTGTACAATTCTTAAGGAAAAAATAATTAAGAGTATGATTTGACTAATATTTTTCTTATTACAATTCTTTAATCCTTATCAATTTATGTGTCTCTAAATTCTAGAATAATTAATGTCAATGTTAAGTTGAAACAAAAAAAAAATTAATGCTCTCTTTGTCTTTTAAATTTTAAGTATTTTATTTTTAGTAAAAGTGTCAATTATTTTGAGACGGAGGGAGTATGTATATTTCCTCCATTTCAATTTGTTTGACTTATTATTCTTTTTAGTCTATTTAAAGAAGGTTTCTTTCCTTTTTAGCAATTTTTAATTCAAACTTTTACATAACATATTTAAGACCACTAGATTAAAAAACATCAATGCACGTCTATTAAGGAAAAAAATTAGGACATAAATTGTATTTTATTTTTCATTCTTACTCTTTTAGATATTAGCAAACTACTCTTGAAGTTTCAGCCACATCAAAATAAAGTCAATTAAATCCTTTGAAACTCATAACTTAGAAAGTGTAAATGAAGGATAAAATTAAAAGAAATTGTCAACATGTCTTTTGAAGAATCCATAACTCACTTATTTTGAATATTGAAAAATGGCTTAAAAATTTATTTATTTGGGATTAGAAAGAGCATATCTTTAATTTAAGGTCATAAGATTCAAAAGTTTTCGTTATTCTTTTAAACTTCATGTCAAATCAAAATAAGTCAATCAATTTAAAATGGAGGGAGTATGTATAAAAAGTAATTTTAATCTACATGCAAGAGTAGTGACTGGTTTTGCAAAAATATATAACTTTTGACTCAAAACTTATATTTGTGTTTGTGCTTCTTTTAGAAAAAATAAGTTAAAATGTATGAATAATCTAAAAATAATGCAGTAAGCTGAAAAAAGAAGGTGATAGAGAGCGTATAAACTAAAAATTATGGCTATTGTGCAGAACTGGAGATATGATACTCCTTCTATAGTAATTTATATCAAGGTGTTTGGATTGTGCATGCATTTAAGAAAAAAAAAGAGTTTTAAAATTTATGGTTTAAAATAAGTCATAAATATATGTGTTGTTATAAATAATCTCATTAAGGGTAAAATTGAGAGTTTGAAGTTAAATTGTTACTAAATGTAGAAATATATCAGTCTTTTCGAGACCAACTAATAAAGAAAAAATATCATATAAATTCAAACGATCGAAAACTTTAAATTTTAAAATCTCTAACATAATAATATCCATAATTTTATAGACGTGAACTTTTTTAAAATTTTCATATGCTCTTATAAATATTTATGTGACGTTTAAGATTTAATACTCATTAATTCACACAAATACACATCAAATACTAGTATCAAAAGATTAACCAAGAGAAAGTTTTAGAAAAGTAGAAATTAATTAAAGAAAAATAATCCATTTAAATTAATAAAAAATAGCAAGTAAATGAAATTAATGAAAAAACCTTAAAAAAAAAGAGAGAAAATAAAAAGACAATTAAGCCCTTGACATACATCTAACGAAAAAGACACAAAAAAAACGAAGTGTTGGTGGTGGTGGTGGTGGGTGGTAAAGTGCTGAGCAGTCTCCCTTTGTGCAAGCAAAGGAACAAGTCAAAAATACAATGCTCATTAATAGGTTTCAAACCTTGGTCAGTGCGGTGATATTTTCTGCCTATTGCCAGTTGCACTAATTGCCACTTTGTTCAAGGGATGACAAGTATATTATATATTCAATTCTTCTGCATTATATGCATATATACACAAAGTTTCAATCAAAATCTGCGAATGCCGTGCCACCCTTGAGTACATATAGATCCGCCCTTGCCTATAGTTGCGTGTAAAATTCTCACTAATACATTAAATTGTGCACTTGTAGATAGAAATAAGAAATTAAGAATGTGGAAGTTGAAAATTGCAAAAGGAGAAGATGGGCCATATTTGTTCAGCACAAACAACTATGTTGGGCGACAAATATGGGAGTTCGATCCAAATGCTGGAACTGCAGAAGAACGGGCTGAGATCGAACAGGCCCATCAACAATTTTGGAACAATCGTTATAAAGTCAAGTCCAATAGCGATCTTCTTTGCCGAATGCAGGTCTATAACCATCTTCTTTTTTTATTCATTGTCTTGAAGATTAAAATAGTAAAACTAGTCAATGAAAATATAATCAATGCAATCCTTTTAAATTTGATCGGATTAGTGATCCGTCTATTTATTAACCCAAAGTATCTTGACTTTTCCAATTTCAGCCATCTAAAAGTTGGATTTGATCTTTTGGAATAACTATGTCATTGTCACCAAATTGACTCAAATCATTAGTTTACACCTTTGACAAAGTCTCTTAGAAAAAACATGAAGTTTCAAATAGACAATTGATTTTGTAGGGTACTAATACTTTTTTATTTTATATAGTGTTACTATCCTTTAATAAGATATTTATAAAGGTCATTTTTTTAATTTAATTTGTAAGTGATCAATGAGTTTCATTTTTTCAAAGAATTACTAGGCACAATAATTTAGTCACCAATATTGAAAATTGCAACCTCTTCATCTCAATTACATGATATGGTTCAAAGTTGATACTAAAATAAATTTTCCTTTTATTATTGAGGACTTATTTGAATACTTTTTGTTAGGAGTTGACACTTGGCAAGTTAGGGTGAGGTATATAGAGCAAAAACTAGGGGCGTGGTTGGTACGACGTAAAACATTTTCCAAAAATTGTTTTTTAAATAAATTCTTTATAAATGAGATTATGACTTTTCTTTTCATATTAATTTAATTAATTAACTATAACTATACATATTGAAAGTAATTTTTTTATTTATTTAATTGTCTTTCATATTCAAAACTAATTTTTCTATATAATAGAAGCACTGGTTTCGACCAATGCTTCATCAATTACTATACTATCCCTAATTATTCCGTGATTTATTATATTTCCCCTAATTAATTATTATAATTCATTTGTATATTAGAATTAATAATATTTTTTTATTATATTACCCCTGATTAGTTATTATAAGTCATTTATATATTAGAATTAATAATATTTAATTAAAAATATAGATATTTATGACGTTTGTTTCAACTTCTTTAATCATGATTTTACTATATCATCTCCAATTAATTATTATAAGTTATTTATGTATTAAAAATTAATAATATTTAATTAAAAAAATAGATGACATGTCTGCCTATATTACTCCTAATTTCTCCGTGATTTTTTATATTACCCCTAATTAATTATTAAAAGTCATTTATATATTAGAATTAATAATATTAAATTAAAATAAGGTATTTATAACGTTTGTTTCAGCTGCTTTAATTATTAATTATTATAAGTCATTTATATATTTAAATTAATAATATTAATTAAAAAATAGATATTTATGACGTTTGTTTCAACTGCTTTAACCATGATTTTACTATATCATCCCTAATTAATTATTATAAGTCATTTACGTATTAAAAAGTTAATAATATTTAATTATAAAAAATGGATGACATGTCGGCCTATATTACCCCTAATTGCTCCGTGATTTATTATATTATCCCTAATTAATTATTATAAGTCATTTATATATTAGAATTAATAATATTTTTTTTACTAGATTACCCCTAATTAATTATTATAAGTCATTTATATATTAGAATTAATAATATTTAAATAAAAAATAGATATTTATGACGTTTGTTTCAGCTGCTTTAACCGTAATTTTACTATATCATCCCTGATTAATTATTATAAGTCGTATTAAAAATTAATAATATTTAATTACAAAAATCAGTTGCTTCGTCATTTACTATATTACCCTAATTGCTTAGTGATTTATTATATTATCCGTAATTAATTATTATAATTCATTTGTATATTAGAATTAATAATCTTTTTTTTACTAGATTACCCCTAATTAATTATTATAAGTCATTTATATATTAAAATTAATAATATTTAATTAAAAATAGATATTTATGACTTTTGTTTCATCTGATTTAACCGTGATTTTACTATATTATCCCTAACTAATTATTATAAGTTATTTATGTATTAAAAAATTAATAATATTTAATTAAAAAAATAGATGACATGTCTGCCTATATCATCCCTAATTGCTCTGTGATTTACTATACTACCCTAAATTAATTACTATAAGTTATTTATATATTAGAATTAATAATTTTTTTACTATATTACCCCTAATTAATTGTTATAAGTCATTTATATATTAGAATTAATAATATTTAATTAAAAATAGATATTTATGACGTTTGTTTCAATTGCTTTAACAGTGATTTTACTATATTATCTCTAATTAATCATTATAAGTCATTTATGTATTAAAAAATTAGTAATATTTAATTAAAAAAATAGATGACATGTCTGCTGCAGCTACTTCAACCATAATTTTGCTAAAGATTGCTTATAATTAATTATTATGAGTCATCTAAGTGTTAAAAATTTAATCATATTTTTAAAAAATAAAATAGAAATAAAATGATAAATTAACTTTTGATGTATTAACTTAAGTTGACCTCCTTCAACAGTGATTTTACTGTAACACCCTAATTAATTATTATAAGTCATTTATGTATTAAAAAATTCATAATATTTAATTAAAACATTGATTTCGACATGGCTACTTCAAGAGTTGTGCCGTGATTTTATTATATCACCCCTAATTAATTATTATAAGTCATTTATGTTAGAAAATTAATAGTATTTAATTAAAATAAGAAAAATATGCGTTTATGACATGTTTGTTGTAGCTGCTTCAACCATAATCATCTTTGAGGAGATGATCCAAGACTTTGATGTTAATTGAAGTATCTTTTGTTTCAGTTTTTATATGAAATAATCCTATGAATATTAATTCTACATCTTTTTTATATTTTGTAACAGGTCTCAATCTTATCATCAAACAATTAAAATAACTCAATTACATGACACATCACACTTTTTTATTATGTGAAAAAAAACTATCTTATAAAACTTCACTCCTTAGTGAATACCGTCAAATTATTATTATTTAAAAAATTATTATTTTAAATCAATGTACATTTATTTTTGCTCATTAATATCGAATATTGATGCTAAAAAATATCTATAGTGTTAGGCTATGTTTACACGGCCACGCACCTCTATTTCTTAATAGAAACAACGAAAACAATTTATACAGGCCCTCCGCCCACTAACACCCCACCTTTTCCTGCCTCTATGATTTTGCTAGATTACACTTGAGATAACCTTTTTCTTTCTTGCTTACTTATCAATATGAGAAATCTAATTTATTTTTAAAGAAAATATTTTGCAGTGTCTCCGAGAAAAGAATTTCAAACAGAATATTCCATCAGTAAAAGTGGATGAAGGTGAAGAAATTAGCCATGAAGTTGCTACAATTGCATTACGTAGAGCTGTTCATTTCTTCTCAGCTTTACAGGCTAGTGATGGACATTGGCCTGCTGAAATTACTGGTCCTCTCTTCTTTGTTCCGCCTCTTGTAAGTTTCTTGTTTTCGAGAGTGAGGATCCGTTTGGCCATGAATCTTTTTTTTTTTTTTTTTACTTTATTTGAAAATCAATGTTTAATTATGATTTTTTACGTGAAAAATACATTAAAAAATCAAATATTATTTAGGAATAATACATAAACTGCCCTTTAACTTGGCTTCAACTCGCATCTTTGCTTTTCAACTTTGCGAGTGTACAAGTAGACATTTAAATTTGTATAAAGTTGAACAAGTAGACACATGCATTCTATATGGCCAATTCGTGTCCTTGTTGCATCCTACTTGTATTATGCTACATTGGACTCGTGTGTCTACTTGTGCAATCTTATACAACTTGATATGAGGTTGTAATGGAAACAGTTTCTCTCCCTTGTAAGATCTGTGTGCACTCTATCCTCCCCAGATTCAACTTTGTGGAATTATATTGGATAAGTTGTTGTTGTTATAATTAATTTTGCATATGCTAAAGCTAATTCTTTGCTCATTTTCCTGGGAACCCAAAATTCAGGTTATGTGTATGTATATCACTGGGCATCTTAATACAGTATTCCCAGCTGAGCATCGTAAGGAAATTCTTCGGTATTTATATTGTCACCAGGTATATGACTTAATGTCACAATGAATATTTGAGTTTTTCTTATACTTTAGACAATAGAATTGGGTGTTAATTTCCTCCATGATCATTCATGTTCCGATAATTGCCTACTAAAATTACTTTTGTTTCTTTTAGGACTAAAATGTCACTATTTTTCCTCAGAATATACTAAACACTACAAAACCCTCCTTCCCTATAGTTGGCATGCCATTTCCCATTAAAATTTGTTTAACTCATAAAAACTTAAACCCAATCCATGTCTTAGACCCGGTTAAAAAGCATCCAAAGAAGCGATTTTATACCCGATAGAATCATGGAACGCATAAATGTTTCATATGCGGTTTTATTTTTCTATAGTTTAATTGCATTTCTGATCTAATGAAATAAAGATTTTATCCAATAATCATAACATTTAATTTATACACACTAAAGACTAAAATTTCAAATTGATATACACTCTTTATACAATTTTACATATTATAATGTTGAGGCATACAACCATTGTTGAACAAAAGCAAGGAGTCGAGATAAGGAAGAAGAATGCAGAAGTAGTTGAGAAAAAAAAAATAGGGAAAACTATCATCTTCCAATGTAACTGATCAGTTTGTTTCTCCTTTGTGCCAATGTGTTGTATCAGTCCTTCTTATTGCTTTTCTCTTTCCATATGCTTGGTCCTTTCATGAAATGTAGGATGAGCTGCTATTTGAATAGAAGCTTAGCTATCACTCCAAGAATTCCTTGTGATACGAGTACGATCATGACCATGAACGATTTTTGAGTATTGTGAATCTAAGTTGCTCGGACTCGGGTGCGGGTGTGGGATACGGGTACGGATCTAGAGGTTGGATCCTTTACGGTCTCAATTTAAAGATTCGGGGATATGGATCTATGGATGGATACGGGTGCGGGGATTCGGCAAAAAATAATTTAAATATCTAAAAATAGAGTTATAAAATATAAATTATGAGATATTATATGAAAAACTTGAGGAAAAAATATTATTCAAGAAGAAATAACATAGAAATTTTTATATACAAGGTATTCCATTTCCTTCAATTTCACCTTAGCTTTTGTTTTGATTACAAAATTTCTTAAATCTGTCCGGACTTTTCTAGTCGATTTTGATCAAAGTACCGAAAATCGGTTGACCAGATCAGGTACGGATCCCACACCCACACCCATGTCGTGTCGACACGGGTGCTGCATCGAAAGTGAAGAGTCTGAGTAACTTGGTTTTGAATGCAACCGAGGGTGTGTGCAATTTGAAGTGTGAAGATGGGCATTGGAGTGCACAAGGCCGCCCCAAACACACCCATGGGAACCTTTTGAAGCCCTTTTCATTAAAGGGTCTTTTAGTCTTTTGTCTCTTATTTTTGTAATGTAATATAAATAGAACCTTGTAGGGTTTTTAGTCTTTAGTTGTTTATTGTCATTGAAAGAACACTTCTCTTAAAGTGAGAGAGAGTCCAACCGAAACTAGGCCATTGCATAAGTGTGGATTCATTTGTGTGTTGCATTTAGCTTTATACGCTGGTGCTTGGGTGATGGACGCCTCTCTTGTGTCAATTATAAGAGATAGGTGATTGTAGTGTGTAGTGTTAAGGGTCCAAGAGTGGAATAGGCTCTTGGGTTCTTAAGATTATACCTCCATTGGTCTATCTTTCTATCTTTATCTTGTCTTAACCATGGTAGTGTTCTTGTTATTGTAACCGCGTTGTTCTTGTTTTTCAATAATATTGTTGTTCTTCTTCTTGTCTTGTAACTTAGTTTGGGTTGTTCGCTGTTTTGGTGTTGAAACACACCATTATAACTCGTTCTTGTTGTTGTTATTGTGAATCCGAGTGTGGTCATCAAAGAGGTCCATGGTTCCTTGACTAGTGGGCTGTTTTGGTCTGTGGTTTTGTGTCTTCCTTGGGTTTTCTTGTATCATTTGGTATCAAAGCTTGTAGTTGATTTTGTTCCAACAAAATCAATCTTGGGCTTGGTAGTTGAAAAAAATACAAAAAAAAAAAGAGAAAAAGTTGTGTTCTTGAAATCTTGTTCTTGGCCGAAAGTTGAATCTTGTTGTTGTCTTGGTCGAAAACTTGTTTGTGTGTCTAGATCTAGTAATCTTTTTGTTAGTCTAGTGTGTTTCTTGATTCACTAACACTAAGGGTGTCTAGATCTATATTTGAGCTTGAACTTGTTGAAGTTTTACTATGAACTTGAAAGGTGTTCGTGTGTTGTGGTGTTGTTGTGAAGAATTAGAGTGGGCGTTGAAAGTGTTGTTGTTGTAGTTCTTGAAGATTGTTGTTGTGTTCATCTTGTTCTTCACCTAGTCTTATAACTTAATCAATAAAAAGTGCAAAATAGATTCAAAAAGTTGAAGATAAAAGTTGTAAAGCTTGTTGGTGAAAGGACTTAAACCCATCACTTTCCAGACTTGACATCAACTTTTACAATCACTTTTCCTTGTTTCAAGGGCCTTGTTTTGTGGGAATAGTATTAGTCAAGTCAAGACTTGTGTTTGAAAATTGAAAAGAGTTCCAAGACTTGTAGTCTTCCCTCCATTAACCAAAATTCGCCATTTCAAATTGTAAAGTGATCAAAACTTCAAATTGGTGAATAAAATGGTGCCAAAACAGTGACCAACACTTTTACTATTCACGCAACATATTTTAAGCTCAAATTTTGATCTCTTAGTTTCATTTTATTATGTCTTTAGTTTCATTTGTTGACTCCAAATCTAACTTGCAAGCTAGTACTAGATTGTAAGTTAGCTTTGAAATCGTTCTTCGCGTTTTCATTCCTTTGTGTGTTTATTCTTTGAGTCATTGCAAATTCTTGGTCCACCTCTCAAGCACGGAATACAATCAAGCTTGCCACACTTGTGTGAGCGAGTGAAGAAACCCGAGAGGCAAAGAATTAAAGAGAGAGTGTGAGGACCTTTCTTTTACAACTAACTCGTTTATAGTTTTGTAGGTGTTTTCTTAGGTACATTGCAATGGAGGAAATGACCTCCCAAACTGTGGGCAACAATGATACCAATATCCTCATGGATCTATTGAGGGCCTTAACCGCACTTTGGAAAGAATGCAAGTGAGTCTTGCGAAGTTAGAAACGGACGTATCTTCGTTGAAAGGGGATGTATCTACTATGAGTGGGACGTTGGAATGAGTGGAAAGCCAAAGGAGCTGTCCCTCTACTTCTCAACACTATCATATGTCCTCGAGTGGACATGATCAAAACACTTCCCCTATCATCTCCCCCGAAATGTTACATCAAATGATCAACCACCAAATGCTTCCCAAAGTTGAGAGTTTGATAGACCAACCTACCCTCCACTTCACCAAGTCCAACAAGAAGAATTTGGAACCCAAATACCAACATCAAACCCGAGCCCTCCACTTAACCAAAGGCCTCACATTCCAATCCAAACTTCACTAAACCAAGGGTCTTACTTTCCACCAAATCCAAATCCACTTAATCCAAATCGACCCAACAGAGATATGGTAGGGAGGAACAACATGGGGGTTATGGAGATTATGGTGATGTTTACTTGAGGGAAAAAGAGGTGAGGGGTAGACATGGGGAGTTAGGCTGAGAGGTGAGAGATGGCCACCCAAACCAGATGTAGGTCTCAATTCCATCAAAGTGAGCCTTCCCGTCTTCAAAGGTGAGAGCGACCCCGAAGCCTACCTTGCATGGGAGTCATCTTGTGACAAGATCTTTCAACTTAATGATCTCATTGAAGAAAAGAAAAGTTGCTATGTTATAGCTCACTTCGAAGGGTATGCTAATACATGGTGGGAGTATGTTAAACGGTTTGGGAATGAGATGATTAGGGGACAACCTCCTCCTTGGTTTCGGTTGAAGAACCTTATGCGGCAAAGATACTTGCCCGAGACATAGACATGAGCTCCTTGCCAAATTGTACAATTTGAGGCAAGGGAGCAAGAGTGCATGGCTTACTACGACGAATTTCAACAATTGATGTTAAAACTAGATCACCGGGGAAAACAAGTGAGTCATGACATCGTGCGCTTCAAAGTCGCTTTGAACAAGGACATCTCCACTCGCATGACACTTCATAAGTTCGACTAAGTTCGACACTATTGATGGCATCTTCCAAGCGGCATTGGAGGTTGAAAGGGAGCTCAAAGAGAGCTCATTCATGGCTGTCCAAACCGAGAACACCAAGGCTGCCCCAAAACAGTCCCCAAGGTATGAAGGTAAACCAATTTCCACTTCCAATTCCAAGGGATTTCAATGCTTCAAATGCCAAGGGTGGGGGCACAAGGTTATTAAGTGTCCAAACCGGAGGAGCGTGATCCTAAGAGAGGAAAAATTGTACTATCCTGGAGAAAAAGTGGTAATTGAATCGGTTAAGGTTGATGGCAAACCTCAAGATGGAGAGCAAGAAGAGGTTGAAATGCAAGGTGAGGAAAATGGAGAAGATGTGTCGCCGCATGAAGGAGATTGTGAAGTGCCTCTCTAAAAGAGGTGAGGTCGTGAATTTGTGGGCAAATTCCTCTCAATATGAAGAGGATGATACGAGTACGATCATGACCATGAACGATTTTTGAGTATTTTGAATGCAACCGAGGGTGTGTGCAATTTGAAGTTTGAAGATGGGCCTTGGAGTGCACAAGGCCGCCCCAAACACACCCATGGGCACCTTTTGAATCCCTTTTCATTAAAGGGTCTTTTAGTCTTTTGTCTCTTATTTTTGTAATTTAATATAAATAGAACCTTGTAGGGTTTTTAGTCTTTAGTTGTTTATTGTCATTGAAAGAACACTTCTCTTAAAGTGAGAGAGCGTCCAACCAAAACTAGGGCATTACACAAGTGTGGATTCATTTGTGTGTTGCATTTAGCTTGATACATTGGTGCTTGGATAGTGGACGCCTCTCTTGTGTCAATTGTAAGAGATAGGTAATTGTAGTGTGTAGTGTTAAGGGTCTAAGAGTGGAAGAGACTCTTGGGTTCTTAAGATTATACCTCCATTGGTCTATCTTTCTATCTTTATCTTGTTGTAACCGTGGTAGTGTTCTTGTTATTGTAACCGTGTTGTTCTTGTTGTTCAATAATATTGTTGTTCTTCTTCTTGTCTTGTAACTTAGTTTGGGTTGTTGGCTGTTTTGGTGTTGAAACACACCATTATAACTCGTTCTTATTGTTGTTATTGTGAATCCGAGTGTGGTCATCAAAGAGGTCCACGTTCCTTGACTAGTGGGCTGTTTTGGTGTGTGGTTTTGTGTCTTCCTTGGGTTTTCTTGTATCAACTTGTCAACTAAGTTATTTCAGCAACTGTTGTATCCATGCTTCTGAACCTCAATTGAGCTTCTGGATACTTGCACTGCTTCATAGACCTCCGGGATATTAGTTTACCAAATCTGACGACATAACCAGTCACATCATAGACTTCCAAGTTTTTTCGCATGCTCCTCAATCTGAGTCGTGGTGTGCTATGAGTTATGTGCACCATCCTGCATGCATAAACAACCCCATTCCTGGGCTCCTTTTTATGTACCTCCTTGCTTTTAAAGATGCTTCTAGGTGACTTTTCTTAGGAGCATGCAATGCTAACTAAGTACTTGAACAACAAAGGCCGGATCAAGCCTAGTCATAGTTAAGTATAGAAGTTTCCCCACAATTCTTTGATAGTTACCTTTATCCACAAGCTGAGGATCATCTTTCACAGATTTGCTATAGTAGCCTTATCAAACTCCACATAAGTTAACTTGTGATTAAACTCTAGAGGCGTAGTGACCGGTTTGCTACCTGACAACCCCAACCCAACCCATACACTAATGCAAGTGCATACTTCCTTTGACACATCCGAATACCCTTCTCTGATATAGAGAACTCAATCCCCAAGAAGTATTTTAATTGTCCGAAGTCTTTAATCTTGAACCTATCTTGCAAGTTCTCTCTTGCCTGCTTAATAAGATTTAAGGAGCTACCACCACCACCACCACCAACAATAACATACCCAGTGTATTCTCATAAAGTGGGTTCTGGGGAGGTTTAAGTGTACACAGTCCATACCACTACCTCCAATGAAGTAGAGAGATTTTTTTCGATAACTCAAGACAGATAATAAATATAACAAACAAAAAACATAAAAGAAAACAAGGGGTGTCACATTGCTAGAAGGTAAGAAAACAAGACACCCAACAACAACAACAAACCCAGTGTATTCCCACTTTGTGGGGTCTGGGGGGGGTAAGATGTACGCAGTCCATACCTCTACCTCTGATGAAGTAGAAAGGCTGTTTCCGAAAGACCCCCGGCTCAAGTTACGAGATATCAAACAAACACATAGTACAGCACAGAAGCAGATGACATAACATAGATACTGCAGCCATAAGGAATATAAAACAGAGTAAAGCAGGAATGCAGGAATATAAAGCAGAGGAAAGCACACAGATTCGTAACAAACATAGAACACGGAACACGGAACAGAACATTGAATACGGAATCATACCAGGAATACACCCCCACCAATTACCTCCCTACATTAGCGACCCGAACAGGCCCTAATCCTCTGCCGTAATTCGCGTCTTCCAGACCTTCCTATCTAGGGTCATGTCCTCGGTAAGCTGTAACTGTTCCATGTCCCGCCTAATCACCTCACCCCAGTACTTCTTCGGTCTACCCCTACCCCGTCTAAAACCATCCAACGCTAGCCTCTCACACCTACGGACCGGGGCATCCATGCCCCTCCTCTTCACGTGTCCGAACCATCTCAATCGTGCTTCCCGCATCTTACACTCCACTGAAGTCACCCCAACCTTCTCCCGGATAGTCTCATTCCGAGCTCTATCCCTTCGGGTCAGTCCACACATCCAGCGCAACATCCGCATTTCTGCCACCTTCATTCTTTGGGTGTGGGAGTTCTTAACTGGCCAACACTCCGCTCCATACAGCAAGGCC
>NC_061119.1:208709818-208710138 GCF_002878395.1 Capsicum annuum | reverse complement strand
GAGACATCCTCGTCAATCTCACCGTTACTCTGGATCACGGACCCGAGGTACTTGAACTTATCCCTTTTCTTTACCTCCTGCGCTTCTAGCCTCACCACTACCTCATTCTCTCGCCTTACGTCATTAAACTTACATTCCACATACTCTGTCTTGGTTCTGCTCACCCTGAACCCTTTAGACTCCAGAGTTTGCCTCCACAGCTCTAATTTGTCGTTCACACCCCCTCGCGTCTCATCTATCAGGACTACATCGTCTGCAAAAAGCATACACCACGGCACCTCCCCTTGGATACGCCGCGTTAACACATCCATTACTAGCGC
>NC_061119.1:208636816-208709718 GCF_002878395.1 Capsicum annuum | reverse complement strand
CGCAAACAAAAAGGGACTAAGAGTAGATCCCTGATGCAATCCTGTCAGGACAGTGAAATGCTCTGAGTCTCCTCCCGCCGTCCTCACCTGGGTTTTCGCTCCCTCATACATATCCTTAATTACTCTGCTATATGCCTGCGGTACTCCACTCACCTCCAAGCATCTCCAAAGCACCTCCCTGGGGACTTTGTCGTACGCCTTTTCTAGGTCGATGAACACCATGTGCAAATCCTTCTTCCTTTCCCTATATTGCTCCACCAACCGCCGTACCAGGTGAATTGCCTCCGTCGTCGAGCGGCCGGGCATAAATCCGAACTGGTTTTCCGAGATAGACACTATCCGTCTCAGCCTCACCTCGACCACTCTCTCCCAGATCTTCATAGAGTGACTCAGTAACTTAATCCCCCTATAGTTATTACAACACTGAATGTCCCCCTTATTCTTATAGAGGGGGATCATGGTACTCCACCTCCACGCCTCGGGCATCTTTGCTGTCCTGAAAATTTCATTGAACAATGCAGTCAACCACCTTACACCAGCCTCTCCAACGAACTTCCAAAACTCCACCGGTATCTCATCCGGCCCCGTCGCCCTACCCCTTCGCATCCTGCGGACTGCCTGTCTAACCTCGTCTACCTTAAAACGTCTACAATAGCTAAAATCCCGACACTCCCCTGAGTGCTCCAGTTCCCCTAACACAATAGCTCTGTCCCCCTCGTCATTCAAGAGCCTATGAAAGTACGACTGCCATCTCTTCTTTATGTGGCCGTCCTCCACCAACACTCTACCGTCCTCCCCCTTAATGCACCGCACCTGATCGAGGTCACGACCCTTCCTCTCCCTAGCCTTAGCGAGTCGGAACAACTTTTTCTCCCCTCCTTTCCCCTGTAACCCTGCATACAAGCTCTCAAAAGCAGCCGTCTTAGCTGCCGTGACCGCTGACTTCGCCTCCTTCCTTGCTAGCTTGTACTCTTTCCTGTTTACCCGCTTCTCTTCTTCGTCCTTACTTTCCACCAACTTAGCATACGACTCTTTCTTGGTCTCCACTTTCTTCCCCACCTCTTCATTCCACCACCAATCCCCCCGATGATGTCCGGCCCGGCCCCTAGAAACACCCAACACCTCCCTTGCATTTTCCCTGATGCACGCTGCCGCCCTGTCCCACATATTATCCACGTCCCCCCTACACTCCCACACCCCCATTCCCGCCAACCTCTCCCCTATCTCCCACACATTCACTGGCGTCAAACCGCCCCACTTAATTCTCGGTCTACACTCCTTACTCCTCCTCTTTTTATTCTTCTTCATACCCAAATCCATAACCAAGAGCCTATGTTGGGTCGAAAGGTTCTCACTCGGGATGACTTTACAATCTTTACACAGCGCCCTATCCCCTTTCCTAAGCAACAAGAAGTCAATCTGGGTCCTGGCTACCGCGCTCCGAAAAGTGATCAGGTGGTCGTCCTTCTTCGGGAAGCCCGAGTTCACCACCACCAGCCCAAACGCCCTCGCAAACTCCAATAGGGTCGCCCCCTCTTCATTTCTCTCCCCAAAACCAAAACCTCCATGCACATCCCCAAAGCCTCCCGGTAGCGCCCCGATGTGCCCGTTGAAATCCCCTGCTACCACAATCTTCTCCGAACTGGGCACGCCTCTCACCACGTCCTCCAAGGCCTCCCAGAACCGCATCTTCTCCTCCCCCTCCGATCCCACATGCGGCGCATAGGCACTACACACGTTCAGGGTAAACCCCCGAATGACCAACTTGATAGTCATCAACCTATCGTTGATCCTCTTCACCTCCACAAAGTAATATTATAAACTAGCTATACGAAATCATAGACATCACCAATACACCATGAACAAAGGCTACAAGACACTACAAGCACAGATATAAACAGAGAACTCTTCCCTGCTATTACAAACGTACTCCTACCTACTTGCCCTCTACCCTAATCTGCGTCCTCCACACCTTCCTATCAAGGATCATGTCTTCCGTAAGCTGTAACTGTCCCATATCTTGCCTAATCACCTCCCTCCAACATTTCTTCGCCCTACCTCTACCCCGTCTAAACTTATCCATAACCATCCTCTCACACCTCTGAACTGGAGCATCCACTTCCCTCTTCATCACATGCCCGAACCAATGCAACTTCACTTCTCGCATCTTATCCTCTACCGAAGCCACTCCTACCTTATCCCAAATAATCTCATTTCTAACCTACCTCTCTCCTGGTAAGTCCACACATCCACCGCAACATCCTCATCTCCACCACCTTTAAATTTTGGATGTGGGAGTTTTTAACTGGCCAACACTCCGCTCCATGCAACATAGTCGGCCAGACTACCATTCTGTAGAACTTATCTTTAAGCTCAGAAGGCACCTTCTTATCACAGAAGACTCTCAAGGCGAGCCTCTATTTTAATCACACTGCACCAATACGGTGTGTGGCATCCTCATCAATTTCACCATTCCTGAATCCTAGACCCGAAATACTTGAAGCTCTCCCTCTTCTGGATGGCCTGAGAATCCAACTCCACAACCACGTCATCCTCATGCGAAAAATCACAAAACTTACATTTCAAGTACTTTATTTTGGTCCTGCTCAACCTAAAACCTTTAGACTCAAGGATTTGTCTCCAAACCTCCAATTTATCATTAAATCCTCCCCGAGTGTCGTCAATCAGTACAACATCATCAACAAATAACATACACCAAGGCACCTCCCCTTGAATACGTCGCGTCAAAACATTCATCACCAAGGTAAATAATAACAGGCTAAGAGTCGATCTTTGGTGCAAACCTGTCAAAACATGAAAGTGCTTTGAATCTCCTTCTACCATCCTCACACGAGTCTTTGTACCATCGTACATATCCTGAATCGACCTAATGTATGCCACGGGCACCCTTCTAGCCTTCACGCATCTCCACAAAATCTCTTTGGAAACTTTGTCATACCCCTTCGCAAGATCAATGAACACCATGTGCAAGTCCTTCTTCCTCTCCCTAAACTGCTCCACTAATCTCTTCACTAGGTGAATGGTCTCAGTACTCGAGCGACCTGGAATGAAACCGAACTGATTCTCGGAAATGGTCACAATTTTCCTCAGCCTCAGCTCTACCACCCTCTCCCAAACCTTCATGGTATGACTCAACAACTTGATACCCCCATAATTGGTGCAACTATGAATGTCTCCCTTGTTCTTATATAATGCAATCATCGTACTCCGTTCTAAAAATCTACCCGTGATCAGAAAATCATCATCAGAAACCAACACAGTCAGTAACTCAGAATATGCTCGTTGTTTAAACAACAAATAATCAAAGTGAGTCTTAGAGTGATTACGTTAGTAGCAGTAGCATCCTCCTCCTCCAGCAGCAGCCATTACTCCCATCAGATCTACAAATCACCTTCAAGGTTCTCACAACAAATCGTACTTCAATTCTTCAGTGAATGAGGATTGAAATTGAGATTTCAATCAGTGAACCAATAGAACTTCCCTTTGAATTCTGAAACAGTTGAGTATCCCAGATCAAACCGTGAAGCTCCGATACCATGCTGAAGCTCTCAGCCATTGTCGTACAGAAGCAAAGAGTCGAGATAAGGAAGAAGAAGAATGCAGAAGTAGTTGAGAGAAAACAGAATTGCGGAAATATCTTTTACCAGTGTAACAGTAAATGTACAAGTATATCTGTATATTAGTGACTAATCAACTAGATAAGCTAAATAACTAACCAACTTAACTTAATTAGTGCCATGACTGAGTTAGTTATTATTTAATTTATTCATGGACATTGTTGGGACCAATTTGAATGCACCATTATTACTTGTTTAACTAGTTTAACAAATGTTATTCTTCACGCTGTTGCTATATCCTCTATTCTTCCTTTCTCTAACATTGTGTGGTGATATCGAAGAACATGTTGACATGAAAGTGTAGTTAGATAACTCAAAATGATCAAATATAGTAAGTGTCTAGTATATTCTGAGGAAAATAGTGATAGTTGAATGATATTCAATTTCTAAAAGAAACAGAAGTGATTTTAATAGGCAAGTGCCAAAACATGGATGGCAAATTGGGGAATTAACTCGCACTATTAGTGCATATAAAAGCTCTGAGTTACTGATGGTCTGCATTATTCAGAATGAAGATGGTGGATGGGGTTTGCACATTGAAGGTCACAGTAATATGTTCTGTACTGCTCTGAGTTATATATGCATGAGGATACTTGGAGAAGGACCAGATGGTGGCAAAAACAATGCATGTGCTAGAGCAAGGAAATGGATTCTTGATCATGGTAGTGTCACTGCAATTTCTTCTTGGGGAAAAACATGGCTCTCGGTATGATTATTTACCCTAGTAAATTTTTAGTAGACTGTATATTATGGATTTAAGTTATATACACTGGCAGTGTACAAATCTTTACTCTATCGGTGTTTATTGATCTGATGGGACAGGTAATCTATCTCATTTTCTAGGTTATTACCACTTACTCAAAAGAAGATACGTGATTTAAATTTGATGGTTCAACTTTTAGGTTCTTCTGACTGAACCCACTACATTTTTGAATCTATAGGTTAAAAATTTAATAGCTTATTCTTGTATCAAAAAAGGCTGGAGTTTGTTGCACTTATTGTTTATATACTACATACATGCCTCTGCACTTATTGTGGACGGTTAATTGAAGTTATCATTTAGGTGACCCGATTCCGCAGAAGTTCTTTTTCTGGTTAGTGTATATAAGTTAAACTCATTAAATTATATCATTCTCCATTGTCAAGTACTAAACCTTGTAGTGTTAATGCCTTCTTTTTGCTGAGAAATCTCCCCTTCTTTAAATCAGATTCTTGGAGTTTTTGAATGGTTAGGAACTAATCCAATGCCACCTGAGTTTTGGCTTCTTCCATCTTTTCTTCCCATGCATCCAGGTTGGTCAATTTTTGTTATTGCTCATGCATACACATCCTAAAATTGTCAGTTCATTTTATTGTAGATATTAATTTTCAGGATTTTCTATGCACTGTTTTCTGGTTGATGTTGTTCTCTATTAGTGTCGATATATTGACCTATCAAGTATTTTGACTCAATTTAAATGCAGCAAAAATGATGTGTTACTGCCGAATGGTCTACATGCCAATGTCTTATCTCTATGGGAAGAGATTTGTTGGTCCAATCACACCTCTCATTTTTAAACTGAGGGAAGAATTATATGATCAACCATATGATGAAATTAACTGGAAAAGAGTACGCCATATGTGTGCAAAGGTATAACTATCAAGGGTCGTTTGATTACCGAGAATAGAAAAATGATCTCGTCGTAATATTAGATATTATTTATCCCTATATAACTTTGTCTATGGACCACATGTGTCCTCAGTGTTGAAGTTAGTATAGATATCATTCTATGTTCTAGAAATACTCGAACACAAACTTTGTTGCTGCAGGAGGATCTCTATTACCCTCGTCCATTGGTTCAAAATTTGGTGTGGGACAGTCTCTACATATGTACTGAGCCTCTGTTGACTCGTTGGCCTTTCAACAAGCTGAGAAATAAAGCTCTTGAAGCTACCATGAAACATGTACATTATGAAGATGAGAATAGCCGATACATCACCATCGGCTGTGTTAATAAAGTATGGCAACTTATTCATTTTGGACAGATTACAAAATATGTGCATTTCCTTAACGATTTCGATCATTTGAAGGTTTGACACATACGTATCACGTGTATGGTGCAGGTGTTGTGTATGCTTGCATGTTGGGTTGAGGATCCAAATGGCGATTATTTCAAAAAACATCTTGCTCGGATTCCAGATTATTTATGGGTAGCTGAAGATGGAATGAAAATGCAGGTTGGTAGATATGGATTAGTTTTTGAAAGCAAGGAAATCATACTATTTAACAGATCACAATAATTTAAGAAATATGATCTTTTTTACACTTCATGAGTGTTTGTAAAATAAAAAATCTGGCCTCTTTTCCTAATCTGAAGTGATGCAAACAATTGTTGCTGAAATTGGCAAGTATTTGTCATTGATTTTCAGATTTTCGGTAGTCAATCATGGGATACTAGTTTTGCTATTCAAGCTCTATTGGCCAGTGAGATGAATGATGAGATATCGGATACTCTTAGAAAAGGACATGACTTCCTAAAAAAATCTCAGGTTGGGTGTTTGGATCATGAGCATAACAACTATTTCAAAATATGGATCTTATTAAGGTAAATGACTTCTTTCTAGGTGAAAGACAATCCTTCTGGTGATTTTGAAGGGATGTATCGGCATATCTCAAAAGGATCATGGGCTTTTTCAGATCAAGATCATGGATGGCAATTATCTGATACTACCGCCGAAGCATTAAGGGTATCTAGCTATTCAATGAAAAGTAGTAAGATGATAATGATAGTTGATTTGCCTGATATCTTCTTAATTTTGTTTCTCTAGTGCTGCCTTCTCTTCTCGACAATGCCTTCCGAATTAGTTGGTGAGGCAATGGAACCTGCACGACTGTATGACTCGGTGAACATTATTCTTTCCTTACAGGTAAAAAAAATAAGCAATGTGTCCTAAAATCATTAGTCATTGAGTCTGAAGTTGTCTGCTGCTTGTACAAATTTTCCAAGATAAACATATATCTTACACCAAATAGAGATCCAATACATGGCCACCTGTGTTATAAATTCATAGGTTCTCGATCTAGTCAGTTGTCATTTGGCTAATTTCTAGTAATAGTGACATGTATTTCAAATAACATTGCAGAGCAAAAATGGGGGTGTATCTCCATGGGAGCCTTCAGGGGGCTCAGAGTATTTGGAGGTAAGTAAAAATAATCATTTTAAGTTTGAGATTCACGACATATGAATTTTATTTATCTGCTTCCTTTCAAGGTTGTTAAAAGCCTTCACTTCTTTTATAGTCATCCAAAACCTGAATAGATAACTTTCTTGTTCTGTTTTATTCACTCGCAGTTGCTCAATCCAATTGAATTTTTGGAAGACGTTCTCATTGAACATGAGTAAGATTTCGTCTCTAGTTTCTCTCTACTCCTTTAGCTTTCTCCCCAATGTTAGTCTCTATTTTACCGCTTCATACTGATTACATGTCAATCCAGGTATGTTGAGTGCACTGGCTCGGCAATCCAAGGACTTGTTCTGTTTAAGAAGCTATACCCTGGTCACCGAACCAAGGAGATTGACAATTTCATTGATAATGCTGTTAAATATATTGAAGATGTACAGAAGCCTGATGGTTCTTGGTATATGATATTTCTCTTGCGAGCCATAGAACTTTCTGCTCTAGCAATATATATGACGCGAGTAATCATGTTAACAGGTATGGTATCTGGGGTGTGTGCTTCACATATGCCGCCTGGTTTGCTCTTGGAGGGCTTGCCGCAGAAGGCAAGTCGTATAGCAACTGTGCCGCTGTTCGTAAAGGCGTAGAATTTCTTCTAAGAACCCAAAGGCCTGATGGCGGTTGGGGAGAAAGCTATCGTTCTTGTCCTGACAAGGTAATGTAAAAGCAAATAAAAGGCTACGTACAACAACAATAACAATAACTACATCTTAATTTTTACATCGTTAAGGTTTATTATATCAACTCTAGACATGAATCTTGCTCCATTTGGATCTGTTCATTCCAAAACTGAGTAACTAAAATCAAGTTTTCTATTAATATGCACCTTTCCTCGTAAAGAAGAGAAGGAAATATAAAGACAACTCTGGATAAGACGACTGTCTCAGCTTTGTATTTGATCACAACAGGTATACAGAGATCTACAAACAGATCACTCAAATCTTGTACAAACTGCATGGGCATTGATGGGATTGATTCATTCTGGCCAGGTGAATTCCTTGTAGTTTGTTCTACAATGATAGCAAAACTTTGAGTTAATGATAAAAAACACACTTGAACTATCGTTTATTTGCGAGTTTCACACCCCAACTATCAGTTGCTTTATTTTTCTATTAAATCATCACAATCTATGTATTAATAAAACCCATCATGTTCAGGTAGGAAAAGGGAACAACTGATAGTAGAGGTGTGTTTACATAGATAATGATAGTTTAGGTAGGAAAAGGAAACATGTGATAGTTAACGTATGAAACTCGGAAAAACTTGATAGTTCAGGCATGGCTTTTACCATTATCTCTTAAACTTTTCTTCTTGAAAAGAGTCCTTTACCAACTTCCTATTTGGACAGGTTGACAGAGACCCAAGGCCTCTCCACCGTGCGGCAAGGCTGTTGATTAATTCTCAAATGGAAGATGGTGGCTTCCCACAGCAGGTTACAGAGCAGACATAGATGACTTTTATAGTCTACTCATAACTAGTTTAGAATCTGGTCGTATTTGATTAATCAATATAAAGAAACAAACTCTTTCAAAATGGCAAAACTATATCTAAAAGAATAGAGATTACTAAAACCAGTTTTATCAAAATATTGCTTTTATCTGACTTGTGCTTCACTTCATAAATATGTGCAGGAAATTACTGGAGCTTTCTTTAAGAATTGCATGTTGCACTATGCAGCTTACAGAAATATATTTCCACTGTGGGGTTTGGCAGAATACCGCAAAAATGTCCTATTACCATTAAAACACAACTGAATATATAGGATGCAATTTGGTCCTTAAGAAATAAAGTAGTTTATTGTTTATGTTAATGTAAGTGATGTAACAATGTCTAAGATCATTATAATTCTCTCAAGAAGGTGATTTGTTCTTCAATTAATCTATATAAGTTACTGTTGATGATTGAGTTGATTATACTCTTGCATATGATCACCCAGGGATGTGGTGAAGTATGAATGTGATCCTTAATCAAATATTTGAGTCTCGGGAATGATTTTTTTTTTTTTTTTTTTGTAAATGTGCTTTATCCTTTAATCTGTTCTACATAGGGGCAGATCTAAATGGGGTATAAGTTAGTTTATAGATTAGACTTAAAACAAACACGTAAATAAATAACTGAATCTAAAGTAAAGAACACGAAGATTTATCATAGTTCGGAACACCAATGTGGTGCCTACTTCCCGTCTCTTTGGGTTTCAACGTTTCCTTAGATCTTTCAGTGTTGGCTCGAGCACAATGATGAGAAACAAGTTTCGAAGGCTTATTTTGTTCTTTAGATCTTGTGACACAACTTCGGTTTGTATTACAAAGTTGACTCGATCCTATTCTTTATATAACAATTGTAAGCTACAAATTACAAAGCTTTGTGAGATTAAGATTGAGACACTTTGAGGTTTCCCCTTGAAGTTATGTGCCCTTTGTCTATCTTTAGTCTTCTTCTTTTATAGGCTTCAACTGCTAATCTTCATAAGGTAACCGAAGAGTTTCAAGGATTTGGGGGTGATTCATTGATTGAGGGGTTGCACCGTAGAGTATGTCCATATCAAATATGTCCATACCTGATGCATCCTTCACAGTCATACATGTCCATATCAGATATGTCCATGTAAAGGGTGTGCTCTTCTTCTTTCCTTTGTAATAATCTTGATTGATTTATTTTTCATAAATCTGGGAAGTCGATGGTCTGTGATGAATGCTACTTTAATCTTGGTGTGATGTTCTTTCCTTTTGCCTTTGATCCGTTTGCCATAAGTCTGGGAAGTTGGTGATTTGATTGATTCTCTTTTCCTTGCTTTCTTTTTCAGATCTTCTGATTGAGTCCTCAAAGATTTTTTCAATCTTCAGTATATCTCCTTTCCTTGTGTCCATCAATGGAGATCCTTGAATATCCTGCAGATTTCCAATCATTATTTGTCATTATTAAAACATAATATCAGGAGGCTAACAATCTCCCCCTTTTTGATAATGACAAATAAGTATAAACATCAGTTGACTTCCCTGTTGCATGTAGTCGGCGTGCTTCCCTGGACTTGTAAACACTTTTGCTATTTCAGACTTCGTGAGCATTAATCGACTCATGCTTATTGATAGTCGACTTGCTCCTCCTGACTTGTAGGCACTTCTGATGTTGCTGTCTTTCTCCCTCTTTTGGTAATCAAAAGAAGAACCACAGAGCAGCAAAAGAAAGGCAGTAGACAAATAGCAGAACTAGAAACTATTTACCAACAAGTTCTAGGCAAAAACAAGAAATGTAGCAGATAGTATAAAAACATGTCATCATACAACCCAACAAGACAAAGGACAAGGCCCCCTTTTGAATTAAAAAAATGTCATCATGTACCACTTCTTTAGGAAGTAGGTTAGGGTATTGTGTATATTATGGCAGAAAGTGTCATACAATTTTTCAACGCTCTTGAAGAAGGAGGAGTAGGAATTCTGAACTGAAATAGCTAGATCATCATTAGGTGAGCGGACTTGGGTCTTGAGGGAATCCATATATGTCACGACTTGAGCCAAGGCCCTGACCGCGATGGGCATCCCAAACTATGAAGGCCCGGGCGCCCCTGTCTATCTGGCGATCATGCACAAAGCTCATACAATAAGAAGAAAATACGAAAAGATCATAATACGGAATCATGGTCGAAATTATAATCAAACTAACCAATTCAAATGAAATTCATAACTCTCTAACAACATCTAATATTCAGTCTGCGAAATCTCTAAATACATCAAAACTAGTATCTTGTCTAAACTAGGACAAGGCCCCCAGTCGGACCCAAAACAAAAATGAAATAACAATGTTCTAAAAACAGACCTTCCGAAATAAGAAAGGCTTACCAACTGCACACTTTCGTCTGACAAATCTACGGCTTAGCAGGACCCCTTGACTGAGCCTCACACCCTGACATATAGGGGGTCAATACAATTGTACTGGTATGTAGAGCAATCCAAAATAAAGCATTTTTATACAACATATGTAAGAGCAGTTTGTAAATAATTTATATATGATATATGAAAAATACATAAGCATATTTAAAAGTCCTTGAACAATAATCTGAAACCCATACCCATGACTCACTCTTAATCTTACTTCTAAGTTAGGTGGTATACCCTACAACTCTACAATCCCACGGGCTATATGAAATCTGCCCTTAACTCGGCAGCCAAGCCCCCAACCCAAGTTTGCCGCAAGAGTTGGAGTCTCTATCTCTAATAAGCCAAAGGGCACTAGGCAAGCGTACGGTCCCTCTTGGGGACATAATAAACCCGTATCGGCAAAACACGATTTTTGGGCTAGGAGTTATATAAACTCAAGCCTTCTTCGGGCAATCACCTAACTCTCTTTAAGCCCATTTTTATTTCTTTACGACATGTATTCTCTGAAATCAAAATCTGAAACTCTTACTCTGTTATGTCATTCATTTAAATGGTATTGTCATACCAATGACTTGCAAGTCATATCTCTAAGCCATAAAATATCATGGGATAGTCTCTTCATTCAAAACACAAAGATTGGACCACCATATCATTCAAACAGTTCAAGAAAATTCGTACTTCAAAATATATGTCAAATTATGCAAAGAATCTCTCTTTTCAACATTTCAACAAACATGTGGTGGTCATGTATTTTTGACAAACCATGCAATTCTTTCATTATATATCTTCAACATTTGTCAACATGTAAAGCCTCCCTCTCTTCAATTCATAATCAAAACCAAGTCTTATGCAATAGTAAAGACGTTTGTAATATGCTTCTCAATATGGATTTGAACAATTCATAACATATGAACACAAGGGGATTTATAACAAGAGAGGGATTATGATTTTTTGTGCTCTCAATTCAAGTTTCAAACATCAAACCTCATGCATACATACATACATACATACATATATACATATATATATATACATACATATATATATATATACATACATATATATATATATACATACATATATATATATATATGAACAAACATCAAGTTTATGGGGAAGGCCTCAAGACCAAAACTTTACTATCAAGAAAGATTCATAATGCATAATTGTAGTTGAAATTTCAATACCCTTTCGTAAATCCATGATTTATAAATATTTAAACATGATTAAGATAAAGTCACCATGCCCATGTAGTTTCGGAAAACCCCACGTACCTTAGATTACAAGGTTTTAAAGAGTAGAACTCGAGTCTTGATTTGTTCCTTGAAAATCTTGGACTTAAGGAGTAATTTTCTTGACTCCTTGTTCTTGGAGGAAACCCTAGTTTTATCTTATTTTGAGAGTAAAGAGCAAGTTTTTGATGTTGTATAACTGATAATGATTGATTAATAACGCTTAAGGGGTGATTTAATTCGTGTGAAAGATTTTTGGAATGAGGGAAAGACCAAATTACCCCTAAGGAACTCAAGAAAGTCGCATGATTGTATCAGTTGACGAACAGGGTTAATGGGCCGTCACTCAGGTGATAGGACATCACCCAGGTCACTTTTGGGCTGGTTTTCACCGTTCACTACCTTAGGATGACGACTAGGTCTGATGAGTCGTCACCCAGCTGATAGGTCGTCAGCCTCGTCGTCACATTTTGAAAGGCAGATGCTTCGAAGTATAATGAGCATAACTTTCTACTCCAATATCAGATTAAGGTGAAACCGGTGGTGTTGGAAAGAAGACTCAAAGAAATTTCATTTGATATACATTAATCCTCCTAATTCAATATATACAAAAAGTTATAGTTGATGGAAGTTGACCCAAGTTTAGACGCCCACTAAAACTCAATCGATAGGAAGGCTTTCAACTCGCATTTGAGTTAAGAGACCTCTATGATCTCAATTCAAGAACAAATAAATTCTCATGCTACATAATTTATTAACACACTAAATTTTCATAGGATTTATTATCTTTTGGTACTATTACTTGTAGGAATGACGGTTTACATTCTAGCCCGAAATGCGGGTTGTTACAATATGAGTGAACACTCAAGTAAACAACTTGATACCCTCCTGTTTGAACCCGTCTTGAGCCAATCAGACAATTCCTATGTCTGTGTTGGTCCTTTTTCCCAGGTCCAAAAGTTTGGAAGTTGACTCATGCAGCAGCATAACACTCTCCTCAACAGCTTTGAAGCGATCTTTAATTTCCTCCAATTCATTCAAGACAGTCGTCACGGGGTTAGAAATAATTTTTCTTACCTTGGGGAGTTCGAACTTTGCCCTGGATGACTCTTTCTTGCACCGTTCATCTTCAACCAATACATATCCCATACTTGCACAGGTTTTGGAATCATATGTAGCAACAACTTCCACTAGAGAGTAAGTAGAGAGATCAATTGAGTAGTACAGAAGAATTCAAATAATAAGGAGACCATACAATAAACTGGCTAAGGTATAAACATTCGCTGCACTCTCGAGCATGTACTCACGGATCCAGGTTGCTCAATTAATTTTGATCTTCTTAACCAGACGATACAACACAAAAACATCACAACCAGTAATAATGTTGAGGGATCCTTTTCGGGGGATCAATGTAGTAGAAATTATGTGGGCCATGATGCAAAACTTAAAGCATGGGGACAGGGAACCAAAATTGGCTGAAACAGAGTCAAGGTCAAATAGGACTCTTTTGGTTTCTTCAAAGTTGACCTAAAAACCATCATTCCAGTTACCATTCATAAATTCGACTTCACTAGAGAACTTTGTATCAAAGGCATTTTCAAACAAAAAATCATTCAGAACGATTCTTGTGCCAAGTGCGAGAGTCTTGAGTTCACCACTATCAGGGGAAAGGCAGAGATTTACATAAAATATACAGACAGGATCCTTATAAACCAGAAGTCCACAGAGAGGAAAAACCCGAGACAAGTCTTGAAACATAAAAAAGTGACTGACATTACAGAAGAAATCTTTCAATTGATGGAGATTGATAATGCTTCCTAGTACGACGGAGCGATTTTTAAAGGGGAGAATTTGTCTTTATGAGAATATGTCCAAAATTTGTGCATGTCTTCGGGAGGGAGCGAGTTGAGATAGTTAGAATGAGGATTCTTGGCAGAGGGAGATGGGATTTATGTAGGACGACGTCTTTTGATAAGAGTTTACTGAGTGTTCGTCGAGGACTCATCAGAGGACTCAGAGAGTATAACAGGACTATTGGAGAGATATTTGGGAAGAGATTTAGAGTTCTGGTCATAGAAGGAGATGGAGAATAAATTTTAAAGGGACAGAGATGGATAGAAAAGGATGGTTAAAAGGGTTGAGGAGGAAAGGAGGGATGAAGATGACTATTTGAAAAGATAAAAGAGGGGAAGATGAACAGACGTAAGGGAAAAAGGTGACTAGATAGAAGTTAAAGGATGGCATGGGGGTGGGGGTGGGAAGGTAAGCAGATGCGGAGACAGCAGAGGGGGCGTGAAAATCGACGAGAGTAATGATGACTTCCTTTGGAAAACTAATTTTTTGGTAAAAAAATTAATGAGAAAATCTTGAACAAATAAAAGAAATATTTTTGTCCAAAAATAAAACTCATAATTCATTAATACTAAGAATACCAAGTCTCTTTCTAAGGTATTAAAATTTGTCTTCCAATAAGGGTTTTGTAAAAATATCTGCCAGTTGATTTTCGGAGTCAACAAAGGTTAATGAAAAATTTCCATTTTCTACATGATCCCGAATAAAATGGTGCTTAATTTTAATATGTTTGGCACGAGAATGATGCACAGTATATTTAGATAAACTAATAGCACTGGTGTTACAACACATTATAGGAACAGATTCAAAAGACAAATTAAAATCAAGTATTGATGCATAATCCATAGGATTTGAGTACCGCAACTTCCAACAGCTATGTATTCATCTTCAGTTGTTGACAGATCAACTGAAGTTTGCTTCTTGCTGTGCCATAAAATTAGGGCATCACCAAGAATTTGACACGTTCCACTAGTGCTTTTTCTGTCATTTTTATCACCTGCAAAGTCACCGTCTGAATATCCAATTAAATTGAAATGGGACGAATAGGGGTACTGTCAGGACATAAGCCGAGGCCCTGACTGAGATGAGCATCTCGAACCACGACTGCCTGAGAAACCCCTGTAATGTCCCAACCCACTAGTGATATTATTCGCTCTAGGCCCAGGCCTACACGAATTTAAAATGTGTCACTAGGGAGTAAGTCTTGCTTACTTATACACCTAATATCCCTCCTGTGTTTTTCCGATATGGGACTCCTTATCCAAAGTTGGGGTGTTATATATAACCCCTTTATGGACTCAGCATCCTCGTTGAGGTTTACCCCACCAAATAGTATTTGCCTAGACTCGAAACTGAGGTTTGCCCTATCTTATTGGGATTTGCCTAAACTCAGTTTGAACTCTGGGCCACATCGACAGGGCTGGCATAGGAGCGACTCTGATACCATTTTTGTCATGACTCGAACCGAGGCCCTGGCTGTGATGAGCATTACGAACCATAAAGGCTCGAGAGACCCCTTATAACACCTCAAGTCTGTACCCAGACATCACATGGTGCTTATGACCCCGAAGGAGCACAAGATAACCCATGACCGGTACCTGCTATGAGCATTGAATAATAATATTGAAATAATGCAGAAGTTAAGCTGAAAATGCCATAAAGTTCATAATATGAATGCTAATAAACATAGCTACTAAAAAATAACATCTAAAAACTGAATACTGTCTGAACTAGTCTAGTCTGAAAAGTCTCTAACTAAGTTGTCTGAATTTGGAGTTAATGGGACAAGCCCCCAACTAACTCTAACTAATAAAATATTAAATCTATTGTAGCATTGAAATAAAAGAATATCCTCAATAGATGAGGACTCACTACTGAATCTGCTACTACTAATTGAATCTGTCTAAGAGCGGTCAGGAACCTGAGCATCCGAACCTATGATATAAGACATCATAACATAAAGAAAGAGTATGCATCAGTAAGTGGAATGTATTGGTATGCTAACTGAGGTAAGGCTGAATGCAAGAGTTCATATGCATGAACAGTAACTGACTGAATGAAACGGAATAACTGAATAAGAGTACATGGATAACTGAAACCACTGTAACTACTGAGTACGAAATACTGGGCATAGACATGTATACTGAAACTGAGTATTGAGTGCTCTGTGTAACTAATATTTGAGATTTCTGATAACTGAATTACTAATAATTGGGTAACTATTTCTAATAGTCCTGATTCTATAGAACTGAACTGAGTTCTATACTGAAGACTAAAACTGAAACTGTGGGAGGTAATTATCTAACTGACATACCTCTCCCTGAACTTATTGGGGTCCAACCTATAACCTCAGTTGGAAGGGTGTCAGTACCGTGCCATGGGTACAGACACTGGCTGTATGGATCCACTAAAATATCATCTCAAAGAACTAAGGGTCACCCTCTACTGGCAGGTTTCCTTATGAGAACGGATTAACCTCAACTGGCAGGTAAACACCTTTTCAACCCTCAATTGGCAGGTTGATATCTCAACCTACGCTGGCTACGTAGTTTTGGAATGCAAGGATTGCTACTAAGGATCACACCCTCTACTGACAGGTGAGCCCTCATCCTTGGGTTTGCTTGGTGCTGAGTCCTCTTCCCAACTAAATGACACTGATTATTAGACTGACTGGACTAAGTAGAGTTTAACTGAGTTCTGTAACTGACTGAGTACTACTGTTTGTAACATTACTGAGACTATTCTATAACTACTGTGATTCTCGGTATATAGCTAGATTTTGGGTATTTAATACCCCCAGGACTCGATAGCTTTAATAGTAAATGTGGCACAATCATAAAAGCATAACACTAGTTTCTTGTTTAGAATATATTTATTTAAATATTTTGTCAAAAACTTGAGAGGCATGAACTTGTACATGAATGGGACCACAAAACATGTCATGATTTCCCTATTAAATTCACATAGGTATTTTAACAAACACTTGGGGAGCATGATAATTTCAAATAATAATAAACATATATAAATGTCGTGGCTACAATATTCAACTTGTAAATTCAAGGATTTAACCTGAAAATCACATAATTCATCACATATGCTATTTTAACTTCATGAAACTTGTAATTAATCATGGATTAAAACCCCAACTATATCATAATCATGAATACAATCTAATTCAAGCATGAAAATCACAAATTCGTAAACTTATATTTTTAAATGGAGTTCTTGGACTCCATGGGTGAAAGCAACCCATGAATGAACACCTAACATACCTGAGAAATTAACTTCGAAATAGGACTAACATATCGGGGACTGAGTTTCCTCTTCTTGCCGAACCTCTTCACTCCCTTCATGGGAGAGATTTTCAAGTACACAAAATTGCCAATCTAAAACTCGAGGTCCTTTCTCCTCACATAAACATTTTCCTAATCAACTGAACCTTTTCTAACGCGTGAAACACTAAATCAGGCCCTACTACTATGGACTCACCTACCTCGAACTAACCAATTGGAGATCTACATCTTCTACCATAAAGAGCCTCAAACGAAGCCATCTGAATACTGGAATGATAGTTGTTATTATATGCAAATTCGATCAAAGGAAAGTGGTCATCCCAACTTCCTTTAAAATGAACAATGCAAGCCCTTAACATATCTTCTGGAGTCTGAATGGTCCTTTCTGCTTGACCAACTGTCTAAGGTGGATGGTTGTATTGAGGTGAACTTGAGTACTAAGGCCCTTTTGGAATGCTTTCCAAAACTGAGAGGTAAATTGAGTACCCCTATCTGAGATGATGGATGTTGGGACTCCGTGTAAACAGACTAACTCTCTTATATAGAGTTTGGTGTAGTCCTCGGCTGAATAGGAAGTATGGCCTGGAAAGAGATGAGCAAATTTGGTTATCCTGTCTACGATAACCCAAATCAAATCATGCTGATGACGAGTACGAGGCAAACCCATCATAAAGTCCATGTTCATTTCTTACCATTTCCATGTGGGAATACTGAATTCCCGCATGAACCCACTAGGCTTATGGTGCTCAACTTTAACCTGATGACATGCAGAGAACTTAGCTACAAACTCTGCGGTATCCCTCTTTATCCCACTCAACCAATAAATCTTTCATAAATCGTGGTACATCTTAGTGGAACCTGGATGAATCAAGTAGCACGCACCGTGCACTTTTGCAATAATGCATTGCCTCAAGTCGTCTACACCTGGCACACATAACTGACCCTGGCAACGCAGAACACCATCTCCACCTTTGGAGAAAACCTCTACTTTCTAATCTTTGATTGAATCTTTCAACTTAACAAGACTGGGATCTCTGTCTTACTTTTTCTTTACTTCAGAAACCAGAGATGATTTTGAACTATTCTACACCCACACACTACCCTCTGCTAAATCGGCTAAATGGATACCTAGTCGGGCATGTTGATGAACTTCCTGAACTAACTTCTTTTTACCATTCTCACCATGAGCAAATATACCCATAGACAACCCACTGAGAGCGTCTGCCACTACATTGGCTTTGCCCAGATGATACAGAACACTCATATCATAATCTTTCAACAATACTAACCACCTTCTCTGACGCAAATTCAAATCTTTCTGAGAGAACACATACTGAAAGCTTTTATGATTTGTGAACACATCCACATGCACCCCATACAAATAGTTCCTCCAAATCTTTAAGGTAACCACTACATCTGCTAACTCAAGATCATGGGTAGGGTAATTCTCCTCATGGGTCTTAAGTTGTATAGAGGCATAGGTTATGAACTTTCCTATTTACATTAGGACACAACCCAAACCTACTCTAGATGCATCACAGTACATAACAAACCGATCTGAACCATCTGGTAACGTTAAAACTGGGGCTGTAGTGAGTTGAGTCTTCAACTACTGAAAACTCTTCTCACAAGAATATGACCACTAAAACTTGACCTTCTTCTAAGTTAATATACATATGGGGGATGCAATAGATAAAAACCCTTCAACAAACCAATGGTAATAGCTAGCTAAACACAAGAAACTCCTGATATCTGACGGAGAAATGGGTCTAGGCCAGTTTTTACCGCCTCAGTCTTGTGAGGATCAACTCTAATGTCATCACCGAAGATGATATGAACAAGGAATACTACTTACCTTAGCCAAAATACATCTTCACTTACTAAATTTGGCGAATAACTGATGGGCTCTGAGAGTCTGAAGTATGATTCTGAGGTGATCTGCTGATTATTCTCGCTACGACAATAGACAAGAATATCATCGAGGAAGACTATAACAAACACGTCCAAGTACTACTTGAACACGCAATTCATTAAGTCCATGAAAGCTGCTGCGGCATTTGTAAGACCAAAAGACATAAATAGAAACTCGAAGTGACCATATCGAGTTTGGAAAATTATTTTTGGAATTTCATATTCTCTGACTCTGAGCTGATAATAGCCTGATTTGAGGTCTATCTTAGAAAAGTAACTGGCACCCTGAAGTTGGTCAAACAAGTCATCGATTCTAGGAAGTGGGTATTTGTTCTTGACAGTAACTTTGTTCAACTGACTATAGTCTATACACATTCTAAGAGAACTATCTTTCTTACGCATGAATAAAATTGGTGCGCCCCACGGGGAAATGTTGGGTCTGATGGACCCTTATCTAAGAGATTTTTCAACTGCTCCTTTAACTCTTTAAGTTTAGCTGGAGCCATTTTGTATGGTGGAATAGATATAGGCTGAGTGTCTGGAAGACGGTCTATTCCGAAGTCAATTTCCTTTACGAGAAGAACTCCAGGAAGATCTTCGGGAAATATGTCTAGGAATTTATTTACTATGGGAACTGACTCAAGACTAGGAGTCTCTGAACTAGAGTCTTTGACTCGCACAAGATGATAGACACATCCCTTGGATATTATTTTTCTTGCTCTAAGGTATGAGATTATTTTTCTCGCTCTAAGATATGAGATCGACTGACTCTTAAGCACTGTAGTACTACCCCTCCATTCACGAAATGGTTCATTTGGAAATTAAAAATGAACAATTTTGTTTCTACAATCAACTGAGGCATAACAAGAATTAAGCGAATCCATGCCGAGAATGACGTCGAAATACATCATCTCTAACTCTACTAAGTCTGTTGAAGTGACTTTTTGAGATATCATGATCGGATAGTTCCTGTATACCCACTAGGCTATGATAGACTGACCCACTGGGGTAGAGATCAGGAAAGGTTCTGTTAAGATTTCTAGTCTGACCTTTAAGTTGACTGCTATGTAAGGAGTTACAAAAGACAGAGAAGCTCCTGGATCTAATAAGGCATAAATATGTAAATGGAAGATCTGTAATGTACCAATGACCATGTCAAGAGAACTTTACTGATCTTGTCTAGACTAAAGTGCATAAAGCCTATTTGGGCGTTGCCCACTGGTGGCACTGGAAGCGGCACCTTGCTGATTTGGGCGATCGAACTGAGATGAAGGACGATTGTACTGACCCTGTGAACTTGACTGAGGAAAATGTCTGATTCTATAGCCTGGCTTTCCACACCTGAAACAAACATCACTGCCAGCTCTCCAGACACCTTGTTGGTTGCTGTCGCATTTCTGACAAAGGGGATTTGTTCGAGCATTGCTGGCACTACCCTAAGATTTAGAGCCTAGCGCCCTATCTTTGTTACTATTTCTGAGCTTAGGTATTGGAGCACTGGATGAAGATGGATATGGAACCGAATATTTTAGATGAAACTAGGAACGTTTACTGCCCTCTGACTTGGGCTGAGTGAAATTAAAGCTACCTGTTCTAGCTCTCTTATTTTTTTTCTCTCTCTCTCCTTATTCTTAGCCTCTTCTATCTGCTAAGCATGGACTATAATCCTGGATATCTCCATATTCTTAATTAACATCACAGTTTTGGACTCCTTAACCACACTCTTTGATACCCTAGACATGAACTTGATCATCCTAAACCTATTGTCTGCTGCTGTATGGGGAGCATACGTGGCTAACTGAATAAACTTGAGGGAATACTCTTTCACACTCATGCTGCCTTTCCTGAGATTGATGAACACCTTGGCTTCCTTTAACTCTAAGGAAAAGAATCTACCTAGAAAAGCAGTAGCAAACTCTTCCCATTCTATGGGCTCTACATCTGTGCCCTTATCTGCCTTTTACTACTTAAACTGTGCATGAGCTATATCCTGTAGCTGATAGGAAGCTAACTCATTAGTCTCTCTAGTAGTCACTCCTATAATATTTGTGACTTTCTACACCTAATTGTGGAACTCCTGTGGATCCTCTTCAGATTTAGATCCTAAAAATAAGGGAGGATTCATTTGAGTGAAGTCCCAGATCCTGGCTGCAGCAATATTGGCCACTGGGTTAGCCTGAACAACAGCTATCCATTTATTCTGAGCTTCTACAGAATGGGATAGAGTGGTGAACGCAGCTCTGAATTCTGTATAGGAGACATGCTCGTCCAGGGGATCTGCCTAAACGGGTAGAGGTGCTGGTTGGTTTCCTGTTCTTCTTCCATTGGTCTTTTTGGGAGGCATGTTCTGTAAATAGAAAAAAAAGGAATTAGACTGAGAGTTTAACTTGAGCTCATGCTCACTCGCACGACATGAATACTAAAAGAAGGGAAACTTTTCCTAAAAAATGCTTATAGCCCCTAGTCCATAAGTGAGGCACGCTACACACCCATGCACAAGACTCTACTAGATGCGGCTTTCAGACTCCCTAGCACTCTGTTGAACCTTAGGATCTAATACCAAATTTGTAATGCCTCGAGTCTGTACCCCGAACGTCACACGGTGCTTACGACCCCGAAGGACCATAAGCTAACCCATGACTGGTACTTGCTGTGAGCACTGGATAATAATACTGAAATAATGTAGAAGTTAAGCTGAAAATGCCATAAGGTTCATAATCTAAATTTTGATAAATATAGCTACTGAATAATAACATCTAAAAACTGAATACTGTCTAAACTAGTCTAGTCCGAAAAGCCTCTAACTAAACTATTTGAATGTGGAGTTGATGGGACAAGCCCCCCAACTAACTCCAACTAATAAAATACTGAATCTACTATAGTACTAAAATAAAAGAATATCATCGATAGATGAGGACTCACTACTGAATCTGCTACTGCTGACTGAATTTGTCTAAGCACGGTCAGGAACCTGAACATCCGAACCTATGATATGAGACATCATAACACAAAGAAAGAGTATGCATCAGTATGTCGACATACTGGTATGTTAGATGAGGTAAGGATGAATACAAGGGTTCATACGCATGAACAGTAACTTACTGAATGAAATGGAATAACTAAATAAGAGTACATGGATAACTAAACCACTTAAGTACTAAGTACGCAATACTGCGTATATACATATATACTGAAACTAATGTAACGCCCCAAAAATGGGTCCCGAGATGTCACACGGTGCTTAAGGCTATAAGTAGCCCCAAGCTAACCCTTTGAGCCTGCTAACATATCTAAACACTTAAATAAAGATATTGAAAGCAATATCATGAAAACCCATTGTATCAAGTCTAAATGAAATGCGGGTAAGTACTGTAAAAGTAACAAAATATGAAACCTCTGACAATTCTGACAAATCCAGTCTGACAAGCCTCTACTACTCAATGTACTATTGAGCCATTGGGACAGACTCCAACTGACCGGAATCCAAGGAAAAAAAGTAATCAACTCATAATGAAACTAAAAGTCTGAATAACAATTCCTCGAATCATGAAGACTCACCACTGCAGAAGATGTAGATTAACGTGCTTGGAAATTACTATCGAGGCTGGGACTAAGCACCTAAACCTACATTAAGAGAAAATGTAGCCCACACATGAGTATGTGGGTCAGTACCATGGAAAATATACCGAGTATATGGGGGTGTGTACAATTTCAATAATCAAATATCACAATATTTATAAGAAACATGCATTCTGATGTAAATGACTCACTTATCTTGAATTAAACCATCATAATCATGAATGAATAATACATGTAAAGTAAAACAAGTGAGTCATTACAATAAATTCTCAATTCACTTTCTTCTCGGTTTCAAACTTGTAAAGTAATCAAGTCTTAAAATAGCTCTCCTTAGAGCATACATTTCACTCTTTCGGAAACAAAAAACTTTCTCAGAAATCATAGTTTTCAAACCATACACACTTATCTTAGATAGAGTAGAGACACACTATGGGAGTTTCTCATAACCGACATAAACCATGTGAGCTACATGGAGTCCAATGTCTAACCCACGTTGGGGAGAGCCGTCCTATCCTTGCCATCGGAGTAGGACTTTAATAATACATTCATTCACTAGTGATCACTATATCAGCCTCAGGATCACATCCTACAGAGGCACGTAGTTCTAGGGAAGTACCACACTTCCCCACTCAGTGCTAAATACTACTCCTAGACTTAGCTCAGAATTTTTAAAAGACAATCCACCTTACACAATTCAATACTTTGCATTGAGAGCCAATATGCTACCCTTTATATCACAATTCAATCAAATGGTATGGATTTATTTTCTCACTTAGGTTCAAAATCAACTCTTTCACGACCAAAAAGGTCAAATCTTTCTACATCATGTCAATTCATTCAATTCTCAAGTGCTTATAACATATGATTTCTAAAAAATAACGATCTCAAATAGGGTTCAAAGACCCATATATCAATATCACAATAAAACCTTTAAGATTTACGCTTTATATCATAGACATATATATAAATCACTTTAAATCTGAAAAGTTTAGCTTTATGTATAACCATATCAACATTCTCATGAAAGCAATATAAGGTATAAATTCATACTTCAAATTCATAGGAAAAAGTATAAAATTATATATCTACGTAAAAGAAAACCAAATTTGGGCACAAGAACGAAAGAGTGTTCTTGTTGAAAAACCCCACATACTTTTATGGTAACGAAATTGTTGAAAGATTGGACCTTCAATACTGATTGTGTAACCCTAGTTGTTTTGCTCCTATCTTGCTCTTGGATGATGTGCTTAAACTGATAATAGGGTTATAACGTGATTAGGAATAGTTAAATTCATAAAGTTAAGTTTAGGGACATGTAAGGAGTGTTAAAAGACTTAGTTTTCCTCTAAATAACTCAAAAATAGAGTGTTTTCATTGCTGGAACCCTAAGTGTGCATCACACACCTCATCGCATATGCTAGGGTGTGCACCGCACACCTTAACGCACAAGCTAAGGTAAGCATCACACACCTTATCGTACACTTGAGGGTGTGCATCGCACAAACTATCGCACTCCCATTCCAGTAGCCATGTGCGATTGGTTAGGTGACGCACTCCACTTTACAAAGCCATAACTTCTTGCTCGGGTGTCGAATTTTGGTAAAATTGGTATCGTCGGAAAGCTAATCCGATTCTCTAAAATTTGGTGGGTCGAAATATACAAGAATACCACATATTCATCAAATTATACTCGTTCAAACATGGCCCCTGCAAAATCGAACACTAAAACTTGATGGATTCGAAAAATCTTAGCTTGCATTACCTTAAGTGATTCATATGAATACATTTAACACATCATAAGCTTCTTCTCATTAGGATACTTATGGTAAGTCATGTGCTCAAATATGAATTACAGGATAGGAGGTTTCACATGCAGGAACAACAGTTCATATTCTAGCTTAGAGATGTACGGGGTATTACAACTAAGTACTGAGTGGTGATAATTGAGTAACTGATATTTGAGATTTTTGATAACTGAATTACTGATAATTGGGTAACTATTGTTGATAGTCCTGATTCTGTAGAACTAAACTGAGTTCTATGCTGAAGACCGAAACTGAAACTGTGGGAGGTAATCATCTAATTGATATGCCCCTCTCTGAACTGATTAGGGTCCAACCTATAACCCCAGTTGGAAAGGTGTCAGTACCGTGCCACTGGTTGTGTGGATCTACTGAAATATCATCCCGAAGGACTAAGGTTCACCCTCTACTGGCAAGTTCTCTTATGAGAACGGTATTACTCTCAACTAGAAGGTAAACAGCTTATCAACCCTCAACTTGAAGGTTGATATCTCAACCTACACTTGCATGTAGTTATGGGATACAAGGACTGCTACTAAGGATCACACCATCTACTGATAGGTGATCCCCCATCCTTGGGTTCGCTCGGTGCTGAATCCTACTCCCAACTGAATGACACTGATTATTAGACTAACTGGACTGAGCTGAGTTTAACTGAGTTCTATAACTGACTGAGTACTACTGTTTGTAACATTAGTGAGACTATTTTGTAACTACTTTGATTCTAGGTATACAGCTAGATTTTGGGTATTTAATACCCCCAGGACTCGATAGCATCAATAGTAAATATGGCACAATCATGAAAGTATAACACTAGTTTCTTGTTCACAATGCATTTATTTAAACATTTTATCAAACACTTGAGAGGCGTGAACTTGTACATGAATGGCACCACATGATAACATGTCATAATCGCCTTATTCAATTCACATAGGCATTTTAACAAACACTTGGGGACCATGATAATTTGAAATAATAATAAACATATATAAATATCGTGGATACAACATTCAACTTGTTAATTCTAGGATTTAACATGAAAATTACATAATTCATCACACATGCTATTTTAACTTCATGAAACTTGTAATTAATCATGGATTGAAACCCCAACTATATCATAATCATGAATACAATCTAATTCAAGCATGGAAATCACAAAGTCATAAACTCGTATTTTTAAATAGGGTTCTTGGACTCCATGGATGAAAGGAACCCATGAATGAACACCTAACATACCTGAGAAAATTAACTTCTTAAAGATTCTTGGTGGTTGTCTCGAGAAGTGCTCTTGATTCTTGAAGGCTAGGGTTTTGTTAATTGAGATAGAATGATTTAATTTTAAGAGGAATTGAGTAAAGAATGATATAACTAGGCTATTAGGGATTAAATCACGTGTTTAGATTGATTAGGGCCATGAAAAAAAGACTAAATTACCCCTGGAAAAAAATTAGAATATACGTCACTGAAAATCCCGATCTTGGCCTTCACCGCGATGTGGTGGCATTGCGGTGAACCACTGGAAACTGGCTGGAACTGTTCAAAAATGGACCATCATGAAATTGGCTTTTGGCACGTCGCAGAGATTCACTAGAAAATGACAATTACGAAAATGGACATTGACGCGATACGCCGTTATTGCAGAGCTTTACTGGAAATTGACAATTGGGTACTTGAACATTGGCATGACGTGGTCTTATCACGGTGGAATACTAGAAATTGACGAATGCCAATTTGACCCTTACCGCAATGCGGTGATGCCCACTTTGACAGACTATTTTACCTAAAAGGCTATAACTTTGTTGGAAAGCTGATTGAATTTTCCTACACAATGGAAAGTCTTAAACGGGAAAATTCTGAGTATTTTGAAAATTTTATATAGAAATTCTCTTTCACTGAGAGCTAAACTAAGCTAGGGAAATAGGGGGTATTACACCCCTATAACGTCCCAAACCACTAGTGATATTGTCTGCTATGGGCCAGGACCGCACAGCTTTAAAATACGTCACTAGGGAGCCCACCCCACTAGTGATATTATCCGCTCTTGGCCTAGACCCTCACGAATTTAAAATACATCACTAGAGAGTAAGGATTGCTTACTTATATACCCATCATCCCTCCTGTGTTTTGACGATGTGGGACTCTTTATCCTAAGTCGAGGTTTTACAGGTACCATAGTCCAATGACTTGAGTTCCTATAAGGTATTGGATGATTTTTTTGATGGTAGTTAGATGGGACTCTTTGGGAGTTGATCGGAAACTGGAACACTTACATATGCTGAACATGATGTCTGGTCGTCTGGCGGTCAAATAGAGTAGTGATCCTATCATTCCTCTGTACATTTTCTCATCAACGTTCTTTCTAGACGAGTCTGAATCAAGGCTTGTAGATGGACTTATTGGAGTTCTATAGGCCTTTCTTTTTTCCATACTAAATTTTTTTATGAGTTCCTTCGTGTACTTAGCTTGACTAATGAAAGTACCTTTGGGAGTTTGCTTAATTTGTAATCGAGAGAAGAATGTGAGCTCACCCATAAGGCTCATTTCAAATTCTCCTTTCATCAAAGTAGCAAAATTCTCACACAGAGAGAGTTAGACTACCAAAAATAATATCATCAACGTAAATTTGCACAATAAGAAGATTTGAATCAAGCTGCTGTATGAACAAATTTGTATCAATTTTACCTTTTTAAAAATTGTTATTTAGTAAGAAAGTACTCAATCTCTCATACCAAGCCTTTGGAGCTTGTTTAAGATCGTATAGTACTTTTGAAAATTTGACAATACGATTTGGATATGACAGATTTTCAAACCCTGGAGGTTGTTTTACAAAACTCTCCTCATGAATAAAACTATTTAAGAAGGCATTTTTGAAGTCCATTTGATATAGCTTAAAATATTTGAAAACAGTAAATGCTAATAAAATTTGAATTGATTCTAACCTTGCCACGGGGGAAAAGGTTCATCATAATCAATACCTTTTTGTTGAAAATAGCCTTGAGCTACAAGTCTGGCTTTATTTTTGATATCCTTACCTTCTTCATTTAATTTGTTTTTATAGACCCATCTAGTTCTAATTACTAAGCACTTCTTGGGTCTATCAACCAAAGTCTAAACTTGGTTTATTTAAAACTGGTCCAATACTTCATGTATAGCTTCGACCCATGATTCATCTTTGAGGGCCTCATCGGTCAACTTTTGTTCAATTTGAGATTCAAGGTCAACATACGTTTGTTTTTTCAATGATGCTCTTGTTTGCACCCTGTCATCTGGATTTTTAATGATGAATTTATTTGGATAGATAGCATCGTGTTTCCATTCTCTTAGAACACTCGGTTTCACTATTTCTTTTGGGGAAGTCAACACCGGAGGGGTATACTCGACTTGTCTTGTGATGACTCAGAGGTTGTGCTAGCATTTTCTTCGAATTGTAGATCACTCATCTATTTTTCATTTTTACTTAAACTCATAGGAGGTGATTACATTCATCAAATACAATATGCATTGATTCTTCAACACATAAAATTCTTTTATTATAAGCTTTGTAAGAACGACTAGTGGGAGAATACCCAAGGAAAATACCTGTATCACTCCATGGATCAAATTTTTCCCAATATATATTACCATTGTTGTAGATAAAGAATTTGCATCCAAAAGGATCAAATTAGCTGATGGTTGTCTTTTTTCCTCTTCAGAGTTCATAAGGCATCTTTCTTAGAATAGGTTTGATCAGGCATCTATTAATGATGTGACATGCTATGCTTATTGGTTCCACCCAAAAGTAATCTGGGAGATTATATTCTAACAATATGGTTCTGGCAGTTTCCTGGAGAGACCAATTCTTTCGCTCCACTACACCATTTTGTTGAGGAGTCCAAGGTGATGAGAAGTTCTGAGAGTACCCGTTCTGAGTACAGTACTCCTCAAATGTCTTATTTTTAAATTCTTCTCCAAGATTGTTATGAACATAAGTGATGAGGTGTTTATCTTCTCCTTGTACCTTTCTACAAAAGATCTCATAGTTTGTGAAAGCCTTATGTTTATAAGCAAGAAACATCACCCAAGTAAAACATGAGTAATCATCAACTATAACAAAACCAACCCTCTTTCCACCAATACTTGAGATCTTGTTGGGGTCAAGTAGATCCATGTAGATTGTTTGCATAGGTTTAGCAGTATAGACAATGTCCTTGACTTTGATTGATGTCCGAGTATGTTTACCCAATTGGAAAGCATCACAGATGTGATCCTTTTCAAAGTTGAGTTTTGGTAGACCTTTCACTAATTCCAGTATGGACAACTTCTCAATGATATGCATACTAGCATGCCTAAGCTTTCTGTGCCACAAACGGATATCATTGGTATGTACAGTGAGGCAGGTTAAGGTAGCAAAGTTAGGACTATAATACATAAATATTATCAATGCATTCATCGATGAGAGAAATGTCCCTTTTGTCATGTTTGATAGAGCAACTTTTAGCTATGAAGGAGACTCCAAATCTAGTGTCACACAGCTTAATGATGCTAAGCAAGTTATTCTTGAGGCTATTTACTAAATACACTTCAGTAAACTCATATCAGAAGCTAAGATTTACTGAGCCGACTCCGATGACGTTGCCTTTAGTATTGTTCACCGAATCTGACTGATCCCCCATCTATGTTCTTTAAAGAAGATTTTTTTTTCCGGTCATTTGTCTGGAACATCCTCTATAAATGACCCATATTCCCTTCTAATAGCTTTTGCAAACATGTTCCTGCAAAATAAGAGAATTAATTTTGTTTAGGTACCCAAGTGGTCTTGGGTCCTTGCAAGTTAGATGTGCTTCCTTTGCCCTTCCAAACCCACACACTCTTAGGCTTATGCTTGCAGGTGTAAGATTTAATCCCTCTCTATCCACATATGAAATAGATAGGTCCACAAGAAGAGAAAAAGGTATAACACTCCACACCTTTGATCTAGAATTTAAACAGTTATTTCTATGCGTATAGACCTAAACCAAATGATTTCTTGTTAATATATGTGTGGTTATCAACCCTATAGTGTGGGAATGCCTTTTAATATGAATTGAGGTCACAAAAATCTTCTAACTCAAAGACGAGTTGAAAACTTTTCTATTGATTAAGTTTTAGTGGACACTTCAACTTGAGTAAACTTACATCAACTATTACTCCTAGATGATGATGAGTTAGAGGGCCTACTATATATCAAATCAACGGTATTCAAGTCTTATTTTCAAACCCTCCAACCGTTCATTAATCTAAGCTCGGAGTAAAAAGTTATGAGTATTTGAATGAGACACTATCCAGACTATGCGATGGGGCATGCGACGCCCACTTAAGGCTATGCCATGGGCTGTACGTCGCCCATCTTGGTTTGTGCCATGGGCTTTGTGTCACCCACCTTGGGTAAAGTAGCGTAAAAGCTCCGTTTTAGTATTATTTAAGGGCCATAACAGTCCCTAAACACTTATAGCCAAATTACAACCCTAATACACGTTAATTCCTCCTCAAAAATCCCTAATTCATTTTCTAAGTCACAAGAGGAGAAAAGAAACTTAGGATTTGCTCTTTCAAGCTTAAAGTTTTGATTTTTTCATGAATTCTTCTTCAATTAAGGTACGTGAGCTTTTCCTAAACTACATGGTCATGGTGAAATCATTTTAATAATGTTTAAATGTTGAGAAATCATGATTTTTCAAAGGGTTTTGAATTTACATTTATAATGATGCATTGTGAAACTTTCTTGGAAATATTGTTTTGTTCTTAAGGACTTCCCTTTGAAACTTGATTATTACTCGTATATATATAATGCAATGGATGTTTTGAAATTTGAATGGAGAGCATGAAGATTTATACTCCCTCTCTTGTTATGAACTATTTAATTTCATATTGACAAAGCATGATGGAATTGTCTTCACTATTGTGAATTGACTTGGTATTTGTGATGTTATGAAGAGAGGGCGATTTATCAATTGTATAAATGAAAGTGATGATTTAGTGTCACGACCCGAGTCGAGGCCTGGGCCGCGACGGACATTATGAACCATAAAGGCCTGAGAGCCCTCCTAACTTGTAATCATATACACCATTCATACACAATAAGGAAATGCAAAAAAATATTACGAAGCGGAATCATGGTCATAAGTCTGATACAAATTCAACAATGGAAAAATAAAATCCAAACCCTCTAATATTTAAAAATCATCTGCAAAATCTCTACTACATGACTAATAACAACTGTCTGAAAATTTTGGGACAAGGACCCCAGTAGACCAAAACCACGACTAACGATAAATGTCTGAAAATAAATAGGCCTTCTAAAATATAGAAGACTTACCGACTGGACTCTGCACTTCTGTCTGAAGAAATCTACTGCTTATCAGGACCCCTAGATTGTGCCTCAAAACCTGGAATCTAAGGGGTCAATACATATGTACTGGTATGCAGAGCAACCCAAAATAAAGCTTTTAATATAAATAAAATAGTTGAGATCTAGTCATAAAACATCATATATGATATAAATTCCAAAACACATAGGCATTTTTGATAATCATAAAACCTTTTTGTCAATGCAGTTTCAGATCTTTGTATTACTTCTGAGTTAGGTGGCACTCCCCTACAAGTTTGATATTCCATGGGCTATATGGAATCCGTCATTGACTCGGCGGAGAATCCCCCAATCTAAGTGTGCCACAAGGGTTGGAGTGTCTGAGTCTGATAGGCCACAGGGCACTAGGCCAGCGTATAATAATATACCTGGATCTGTAAATCATGATTTTGGGCAATGAGTTGTCTGAACTTATGCCTTCTTCGAAAAACCACCTAAGCTCTCTTTATGCCCAATTTTAGTCTGTTCTGAAACATGCATCATTCTAGTTTCAAAATCTAAAAATCTGATTTCAAACATGTATTCTATTCTGTTCTGAATTAACATGGCATTATCTGAGTTGGTGTCATCACACCAAGACTTGCAAGTCCTATTTCTGAGCCATAATGCATCATGCATGATTCTTTCATCAAAAACTCAATTCAAACCACCCAAACATGTAAATAGTATAAGAGATTTCATGTTCTGAAATATAAGTCAAAACTATGAAAGAATTCTTCAAACATATGGTGGTCATGTGCTTTTGGCAAAATCATGCACTCTTTCATTATATGTATATTCAACATTTATCAACATGCACAACCCTATTTTTTTTATTCAAAAATCATATTCAAGTCATAGTATAAATCAATACATTTCTTATCATACTTTTCAAGATGCATTTCAAAACAACCCATATCATATGAAAAATGGTATAAATCATATCAAAAGAGGTATTTCATGTGAGTCATGCTCTCAATTCAAATATCAACTCAAAACACATACATACATATATGTAAGATATCAAATCACTTTGGAGAAAGGCCTAAAGACCAAATAATATTAATTAAAGCTTCTAAAACATGCTAGTAATGGTAAAATTTAAACCCTTTCCGAAAAATCATGATTTCTAAATCTTTAGCATGAATTAAAGAAGGTTTCTTTGCCCATGAATTTTTAGGAAAATCCCACGTACCTTAAATTAGAAGCTTTTGAATGAACTCTCACGTTAGGGATGCTATACGTACTATTGATGGGTGCTTCTTATAGCCCTCGCAATGGGGATTCCGATTCTTGAAGAATTAAGGAAAAGCTACGGTTAAATCTTGAGATATGTTGATTTTTGGATTGAAATCCTAAGGAGTGTTCTTGGTGATTTTGAGAGAAAATAATATTTATTTGGTGTTTGAGGGATTTAATCCCGTGTTATGGTTGTATAGGGGGGGTGGAAATACCACTTTTGCACTTAAAAACACGAAAATAGAATCTGGAAATTGGGTGTGTGCGACAGAGTGTGTGTCGCATGCTAATCGCGCAATGCTACTATCTCAGTCATAAAAATGGCCATAACATTTTGTTCGGGCATTGGATTTTGGTGAAATTGGTATTGTTGGAAAGATAATTCAAAGAGATTTTATTTGATATATAGTAGGACCTCTAATTCGTTATATACAAAGAGTTGTGGTCGATTAAAGTTGACCCAAGTTTCGGCACTCACTCAAACTCAAACGATAGGAAAGCTTTCAACTCGTCCTTGAGTTTGGGGACCTCTATGATCTCAATTCATGCTCAAATAGATTCCCACACTACAAAATTGATTAACATGCCAAATTTGCATAGGATTTATGGCTTTTGGATTATCTATGCATAGAAACGATGGTTTTCATTCTAGCCCAAAATGCGAGGTGTTACATTATCTCCCCCTTGGGATCATTGGTCCCCGAATGATAGGTAGGAATATTGAAGTCTTTAAGATATGGAATAACATGGACATGATATGTTTTCTAAGAAAGGATGTAACTGATCTGAAATATTTACACTTCTATCATGAAACGGAATTCTGAGCTGGCTTGCCCTTACTTGTTTTAAGGAGTTGATTCGTGCTGAAAGTTTAGGATTCCCTTGAAATGTTCATGATCCAATCATACATATTGAATTGAGAAGTGATAACTTATGCAAGTATGAATCATGAGACAATTAGACTTAGATTGTATCGGAGTATTACACTGTCTGAACTGAAATACTTGGAAAAATTTGAGATTATGCGCTGAACTCTTATGAACTGAGTCATGACTAAATAGCTGAATCTGAAACATAATGCTTAGACTGAACTGGATTCGTAATTTACATAGATGGAATAGATTATCTCTCCAACACTCTTTCTAAAGATGTTCCAGTAGTATTAGGGAGCAAAGAATCTTAGGCATGATTTACACAAGACATCCAACTAAGGGATCACAACCTTGGCACTACTCTATTGCATGGAATATAGACATTTAGCTCATAAGCTAGGATAGAATTTCCGGGCCTTAGACAATGCAACTTCTTACTTTCAAGCTTAGCACACTTCTAGATTACTCCCTTAACTATACTATCCCCTTCAAATACCATATACATTCGATTCAACTTATAATTCTCATATAGGCATTGATAACTCTTTCTACTAATGTCTAAAGTAGCTTAAATCCCTTTGCTGTGATCGAGCCTAACTCTAAATCACAAAATACAACCTGTCACACTGCGATACTAGTCTAAACCATATGATTCAACCTTATATATCTTTTTAAATTTCACACCCTAAGCATAACGTGCCTTACCACTTCAATGACTAACTCTGAATTCTTGCTATGGATTCACTAGCGCATATTGCATCCCTCCACTTAAATCCCAACATGTTATTCGAGCCTATCTTTATAACCACTATGAACTTTAAGGCAAACACCCATAAAGGCATACTTCACATATTCTCTAAACCACTATCAATATAACTCCCACGCTCTACCCCAAGAACATACACACATAATTTTTCACTAACCATCACATGTATCAAACACTTGTCCCCCAAATCTTACTTCACATTTATGGCCTTATCCAAAACAAGCATACAATGATCTTTTATCAACAAAAAACATTTACTCATCACCACTATATTTACATAAGGAGGAGTCACTAAAAGGTTAGAACATAAGACCTTGAAGCATGGAAGGATATTATATGAGGCTTGACATTTAACTGAGGCTTAAGGAATAGCAAATCAACATCAGGGATTCATTAAAGTGATTTGAATCGAGAGTATACATGTCTATAAGCTTAATCTCACCAATCATTTGGCGTGCAACATGAGTTATGGGAACTGAGCACACTATAAAGCGTGAGTACATAAGTCATGAGTACATAGTCATACTGACATCACTACTAGAATCTAAGAGCCTGACTTGGTTATTCGTCCTATCATCTCCTCCTTCGCTTTAAGCCATCATCTTAAGTTTGAGAGATCCCTTACTAGCCTCCAAAATGAACTACACTTACTGCACTTTGGGGTCTGGAAAACGATAATACACGTATATCATAGAACTTAACCTGAAAGACTACACCTGAAAGTGGAAAATCCACTACTAATACTACCTTTGAGACATACTCCTATCTTTCTATAGCCCCAATAGTCATCACATAATACTTGAAAACTTACTTACTTCGAATCCTCGTGAGTATCCCCATAGTTGAAGTGTACACCCTCTGGTGCTTCTACACTTATTTTTATTAGTTCAACCTTCAAAACTCAAACTTAGATTCTAACACTTAACATGGATATCACCAAGCCTTTGATGAACCATACTTCTTCCATCATAGCCTACCAATATCGCGACCCCAAACTTATATATCTCTACCATGAGGATCAAGATCATATCAAAAGGCTTAACACTATCAGTCAAAACTCCTTAACTTGGCTATTTAGAACACCATGTACCATCTAACTAGTCTTTCTCTACCTAACAGCTCAACGGTACCACTAGCCACACATAATATGTAATAAACTTAGAAAAAAATACCGCAACCTCATATCACCTTGAGCATACATCTACCTCATACATACAATATCATACTTCACGACGAATCAAATAAACTTAATCTATTGCATACACCATTCAAGCTTATTAGATCACTTCCATATAACTAGTATCATTAACCAAGAAATCATCACATCCACCTTCATGGACATCAATTGTTCAAACTTAATGTCTAGTGCTAAACATGATTTACAACCCAACCTAACACATAATTCTCACAAAACATTCATCATTAATCTTAAGCCATTATTCTTACATCTACATTATATATTAAATTCAAGCCTATAGTCTAACATCAATCATCTACCACCAATGAAGAATGCAACATAATATACTAGTCCATCAAATTGGGACATTCTATCCAAATATGTCAAAAATCTACTACATATCTTCTCATAAGTAGTACTAGTTTACAACTACCAATGAAAAGAAGGTCAAGGGGGGTAAAGTCACATAATAGACATGGTCAACCTTAATCTTATATTATAACCCCATACAATCTTATCTACTTATACGGCTTTCTCACATCACACTTACTTACCCTAGCATACAAATAACTCTTCTCAGTTATTCTGCCTCTTTCGAAGGTGATATCATCACAATCAAGTGGACATTTTTATTGATAAGTTTTATTAAATATTATCATATTTACTTTAAGAAATGATCTGTACTATAATAATTAAAATTCTCATTCCCCAGGAATGAAATATAATCGTGCCTTAAGCGTATTAAATTATGATAGCTTATAATCTCTTTCATCATATTTCTACATCAGAAGTAAATCGAGGCATACATATAATATAGAGAATTTTTCTCTAACATATCTTATAATCATAATAAGCATGTGAAAATATTATCAGTTTTAATGATTATATCATATTGTTCCTCCACACATATATTCGTACATTCAATTATTTGTCTTCTTTCAGACATATTATGTACTGTTACTATATTCACGTCAGAGAATGAAGCATATTCAATGGGACATGCCTCGTGACTTTTCACCAAAAGTTTATTATTTTGCCTCAGCCATCATAATAGTATCAATATGGTGCATTGATATTCAAACTCAACATCTCATCCATACAAAGACGTCTTAGGCTATGAATCGATGGAACTTAAACTCAATATCTTATCATCATGGTGCATCGAAACTTTAACCCAATGTCTTACCCTTTTAACGAGATGAGACTTAAATTCATTATCATATTTTTTTTAACAATATTGTTCTTCATGAACAAATTTAAAGTATAAGTGATTTCAAACCAATTATTTTTTCTCAAATCCAACAAATACAATGATAATTATATCATTAATAGTAAATAACAAATAACATAAAGAATTAATAACCTTAATAATCCCCAAAATAATAAAACTTGAATTAGTCCATAGGCTTTACTGTAAAAGTGAGCCAACAAGTAGATAGTTGTACTAGTGGCTTCACGCCATTTCACTTCATAAATTGGCATAAGAATTCCTTTTTTTTTTTTTTCTTTTCATAAACATATTCTCAAGGTTGTAGGAAATTTTCACTGCTATAAAGTTGATAAGCACAACTCCACGAGGTACAATTTATTGTCGTGCACAAATAATTCATGGAAAGAGTAATCATCAAAATAATATTAGAGATTCGCGCTATCTAAAAGTAATAATATAAAACAAGAAAATAGATAAAAATTAGATGGCATATTAATTCATCGTCATAAATCATAATAATGACAAAAAAAAAAGATAAAAAAAATTACAATCCTTAATTTATTGTAAAAATTACAATCACTCACTTTTCCCGCACAATAATTATTTCTTTCTTTTTCTCTTCCTTTTTTTTTTTTTTAAAAAAATCATTTTTGTGATCACTTAATCATTTCAGTGGTTTCTTTTTGGTCTTCTTTTAATGGTTTGATAAAAAGGGGTGGTGTTATATAATATGAATGTCATGTGACATGTATATGTGTGAAATGTTATTTACTAGAGATAATAGTTAGTAGTCAAGTTGGACTTGAAGACCATAAATTACTTGTTCAAACTGGATTTGAATACTTGATTAGTTGGCCAAATTGCCAACTTGCCTACTTGCCAACTTGCTAATTTGAAGTCAAGTTTAGCAACCTTAGAAGCTAAATTTGATGTCTATAAATAGCCACCATTTGTACATCTAATTGATAGAAAAAAATAGTAACAAATGTACTACTAAATTCTCTCTAGTTCTCTCCTTTGTTTAAAGTTTGATATAGATATTTTGTCTTTATTTTATAACACGTTATCAGAACGAGACTCTACCTCTCAAATTTTGATGGCTAAGAAAATAAAATTGAATCAAAAGGTGGGGAAGGAAAGACCGCAAGAACTATGCGATCGTCATGATTTGTATTTCACCTTTCTACTATTTATGATAAGATAAGTATATTATTTACTCATGTTCTGTAATTAATTTTGAAAATAATATTGATAATCACAAAGTGGTGATATTGTTATAGACTCAAGTTTGAGTTTATTATACTTTGGCCTAATATGTTATTGATCGAGGGTGTGATGATGGATTTAAATCTCATACCATTAAGAGAATAAGATATTGGGTTAAGAGTCCCGATGCACCATGATGATAAGATGTTGGATTCAAGTCCCATTGATTTTTAGCCTAAGATGTCTTTATATGGATAAGAGGTTGAGTTTTAATCTCAATACAACATATTGATGATATAATAATGACTAAAGCAAATTTTATTGAAAAGTCATGAAATATGTCCCATTGAATATGCTCCATTCCTTCAAGTGAATGTGGTAGCATGCAGTGCATAGTATGTCTGAAAGAAGACATTTGATTGAATTTATGAATATGAATATAGGCATAACAAGGACAAAACATTTCGTTACATTATATGTACGCCTCGATTTTCTCACGAAGGAGCAATATCTTGAAAGATATTCTAAGCTATCATAATTTGATAGGCTTAAGACATCATTATATTTCATTCCTGGGGAATGAGAATTTTGATTATTAAAACTACAGATCCATTCCGTGGGGTGAATGAGATAGGAGTAACACCTCCATAAGAGGTAGAATAATTGAGAAGAAATATTATGAAATATACTCCAAAAAGCAAACTTGAAAATTATTCGTGTTCTAGTAAATCTGAAATTTACTAAGTAGAACTCATATGACATGGTAAACTTGGAGTTTACTAGTACAAATAAGTTCAAAAGTTGGTACGAACGATTTTGTCATCTAGAAGATGTGAATATTGAGTATTACACAACATATATATTAAAGAATTAGAAGGTTATATTCTTTGAAGAACACTATGAGTTCTCAAATGATCCTTCAAAAGATGAAGGTAATTTTTGCCACTAATGAGCATGATATGAAAGATCATTGAACACGTGATTGTCGTGCGACCTAATTTGATATAAGTTTTATAAATTCTCCATCAAAATAAAGGAATATTAAGTGATGGCACACTTGACCTTTCAAAGTGATGTTGAGGTCTGTCATGTAAATATAATAAATTTCATTGCGCGAGAATGAGCTTCTAATGAAAATTTATGAAGCATGTGAATATGATTATAATGCATTCCTTGAAGAGAATGAGATTTGTGATAACCATCGTTAATGCTTGACCATTCTTGAAATGAATGTGTCAAGATGAGATAAAAATTATTAATAAGGACATGCTGATGCATGGTTGGATAAATATCACATCTCACCTCTACGGAAGGTTTGAGAAAAATAAAGAAAATTTTATTTTGACATAAACGATCATTGATCGTGTACTTGTAGTATGGCATAAATACTTTTGATATGTTTATCATGGATTGCTAAAGGGTAAAAACAAGAAACAAGTCTTGCCTATATAATGTTTTAAGATTATGGCCGTACTTATATGATTTTCTCCTTGAAGGAGATGTTCACCATATGAATGGTGTGTGAAATATGTGTAGTACATGAAATTAATTGAGAGCTCCAAAAGAGCTTAAGTGTTACTATCTGGAGGAATGAAATTGTTCATAATATTGAGATTGTAGTAAGTCTCAAAATAAACTTATTAAGTTTCAAATATTTTGTCAAAAATAAATCACATTGAGACTATAATTAATGAAAATATGTTATATCTTTATATTACTACAATCGCCGCGGGTATGGTTATCCGCGTTTTTTCTCTTATTGTAATACACAACTATGTGCATGATGACAGAATCACATGCACTAGTAAATTAAAAATTTACTGAAAAAATATCAGTTGGCATGATGGTTGACCATCCCAGTTCAAATGTGATGCAAAAGTAATTGAGAATTCATGTGGTCATATATTGAAGAAATAAAAGATTCTTCACGAATTCTCTTGTGCTTCTTGTTCTCACAATGAATTGATCATTGTATCAGCTAAGGTTGGAATGTATTCCCTAAATTTTTTGGAACATATAAAAAGGTGAATATGAGCCCGTTCGCATGCCATGCGGACCGATTGCTATTATATAGTTTAATAGATGCATCTATGATATGGTCACATGTGCCTTTCTATTAACTTGCAATTTGATTTTTGCAAAATTGTTTGCTTGAATTATTAAATTAAGAGCACAGTTCCAAACTACAAATTATGTTGATAATGCTGGTTGGTTTAGTAGAAATTGTATGCCTCCAATTCTAGCTAAACATTGATTATGAGAACAAATCTCCCAAAAAAAATTTGATATGAGATGTGCCATTCAAAATATAGCAGCATTCATATCCATCAAGCAAATAAAGATCCCCTATTACTATTGGTTCAAGGTCAAGAACCAGATAAATTTCATCTAAAATTTTTGATGTATGGCATATGATGCAATTGCTTCATCACAATGCACAAATATGAATTCCAAGATAAAGTTGGGAATAAATGTTAGATTTCCTAACATTAGGAGGAGAATTGAATAACAGTTGGAAATTAAGCATGAAATGAATTATCTAGATCCTCATAAAAAATGTATATGTGAACTTGAAGTTCAAGAAATAATTCATTGGCAAAATATTGCAAACTAATTGTCAGATATGTTTACTAACTCTATATGATAATTCAACTGTAAAATGCTCCAATAAAAAGTCCGTAAAAGGACAGAGTCTATGACACACCTGAAGCGTGATAGACCAATCGATTTCAAAGGTAAAATTCCTTGAAGAAGGAAATGATCAAAATGGTCATAATAATGAGGCAAGTACTTTAGCACCTACATAACACTTCATAAAACCTTGGCAAAGGTTCAGGAACCTGAATAAGTAATGAAAATGAAGAGATCTTCATTAAGTTATGTCTTATTGAAACCGATATCAAACAATCGTTGATGATATCTTTGATATAATATAGCATTCAACATTATAAATAGTATCGAGGATCTTGGATACAAATTATCAAAGAGTATGGATAGATAAATTATTGGTCAAATAAAAATATGTAATTCAAGTGATTTATTTCACTTGAAAAGTTAATATTTGGACTCATAATCCAAAGACCAGAGGTATAATGTCAGTGGGTTACAAATGATTTACTATCCGAAAGTAAAATTCGTAAGACATAAAGTATGACTTGTGCCTTGGGGCATAAAGATTTCACAAAGCTCCTGGCGTTATTGTAGGATAATTATTCTCCTGTGGTGGATAAAATAAAGTTTTTTTCAGTTTGATAATATTGAAAAGCTTGAATACATATAATAAATTATTGTCATGTCTAGATAGATGATAAAATTTATATGAAAATCCTTGTAGGATTTAAAATGTTATAAAGCGATTCTATTGGATACCCCATGATTATAAAGATTGCTTAACTTGAAAACAGATCAATATTGATCTCATGAAAATGATTAGTAAGTACTATGTTTTAGTGCAGTTGGTGCACTTATGAATTGCTGAGCATAATTTATAAGAATAAAGTGTTTTTTAAATGATGCAAGTACAATACGCACGCTGCACTCTTTTTTTCTTAGCAGAGGTTTTATCCCCCAGAGTTTTTCTAGAAAGGTTTTTTATGAGACAACTAATAATTCGTACTACTGGATGTATACTCGGAGTGTTTGACAAATAAAATATTTGTCCATTGATGAACATACGTTGAAAAGACATAAATGGATGCATCTTGATAAGCATAACACTTATTTGATTTGCAGTCCAGACACTTGAAGATGTCACAGATGAAATGTTGAATATTGTCACTTGATAAAATTTACATGAAAACTTGTTAAGGATTCAAAATGTTTGAAGCATATAAAAGTTTTTGGGAAACTTATTTATAATCTTTATATTGAATAAATCTATAACTTGAAAATTATTAGAACTCTTGGAGAGTTTTCAAAAGCAATAGATTATTTGCTGACATGAGAAATATGTCGAAATGAATTGGTTATGAAGTACCATATCTTAGTGCAATTGATTTACTAATGTATCCTGCAAATACTACAAAATCTGATATAGCCTTTTCGGTTAATTTGTTAATAAGGTATAATTCTGCTCCTACTAGGAGACATTGAAATAGGATCAAACACATGATCTTATTTTATTCTAAAGATTGCAGTCCCGATCTTGTTGATTATATTAATGTTGGGTATTTATTTAACCCACATAAATTTCAGTCTCAAACATACAATATGTTGACATATGGGAATACTTCCATATCTTGGAGATATACAAAGCAGTCTATCTAGCACTTCATCAAATCATGCTGAGATAATAGTTATTCATGAAGCAAGCCGAGAATGTGTATGATTGAGGTCCATGATACATCTTATTTGGAAAAAATATTGTTTGAAATATGACAATGTACCCACAATTTTATACAAAGATAATGCAGCATGCATAGCACATCTTAAAGGAGGACTCATTAAAAGAAGATAGAATGAAGAACACTTCATTAAAAAAAATTTATACACATGAGCTATAAAAGAATGGTGATATTAACGTGCAACAAATTCATTCTAGTGGCAGTATGACTGATTTATTTACCAAGTCTCTTAAAACTACAACTATCAAGAAGATGATGCACACGATCGGAATGTAAAGATTCAAGTCATTAAACTGAAGTTCCCATCAGGGGGATTAAAATACGTGTTATACTCTTTTTCCCTTAATCAAAGTTTTGTCCCAATTGGGTTTTCCTGGTAAGGCTTTTAATGAGGCAACACCAAAGGCGTATTACAAGATGTGTGTACTCTTTTTCCTTCACTGGAATTTTTTTCATTGGGTTTTTTCCAAGTAAGGTTTTAACGAGACACGTCATCTATTAATGGACATCCAAAGGGGAGAGTTATATAATATAGATGTCATGTGACACGTATATGTGTGGAATGTCATTTATTAGAGATAATAGTTAGTAGTCAAGTTGGATTTGAAGACCATAAATTACTTGCTCAAATTGGATTTAAATACTTGATTAGTTGGCCAAATTGCCAACTTTCCTATTTGCTAACTTGCTAATTTGAAGTCAAGTTTGGCAACCTTAGAAGCTAAATTTGGTGTCTATAAATAGCCACCATTTGTACATCTTATTGATAGAAAAAAGTAGTAAACGGGTCGAATCCATCGATTGGGCCAGGCTAAATGGGCCGAATGGGCCAACCTGGCCCATTTGACAGGTTTAATATGCACCATGTGTAATGTATGTGAGCAAACAATAAGAAAATTAACCCAAGAGTTCATAACATAAGTAAGTAAATCTTTATGCGGGCCGACAAAGCCACCATAATATCTAAAGACACATAAATCACTCTGCGGAATAACATCACACCATGATATCTAAAAAAAAGTTAGAAATGAATGAATACGAGGAATAACAACATCAAAACAAATATACGTATGTATAAAAGTTAACACAACCCTAGAAGTAACCCATATATAACCATATCACTTTCATACCACAATTATAAATACCATATATATATATATATAATAGTTTAGGGGTACGCACCTCGGCGTGTACCTCACTTTATTGAGTTCAAACGTCACACTAAATATGATATTTGTTTAAGTAATAAATATGAATGCAATAATTATATTCAACATCTTTTGGAGAATTTATTTCATTAAACCTAACCTTTACCAAAAATATTTCTCAAAGTCGATCCACATTCATCTACTACCTGTAAAATGAAACAAAATAATACGATGATAGAGACATTAAAATAATATAATTAAATCTAGCCTTTACACAAAAATCTTCTCAAAGCAGTCTGACACTCATCTACCACCTGTAAACTATAACAAAATAATACGACAATAGAGATATTGTAATGACCCTTCAAGTTATTTTTCATATTTATGATTATTTCCACCATTTGATCATCTCCATAGATGCCCAAGTTATTTATGGCTTGTTGGGACTGACGGTTCAGTTATCGGGTAATTAATTTGGTTTTTTTAGTCAATTTCCTGTTTTGAAGTCTTTTCTGGTTTCAAATGGCCACAGGGTGAAAACTTTAGTGAAATAATCTCGAATGCATATTTCAAATGCACCAGCAGATCCAAAATATTAATTTTAGGCTAGGTAGACCTTTGGTTTGGGTCCCAATACATCCAAGCTCATTTAGACCTATTGGTCGGAAATTTAGAAAATCGAGAATATGATTCTAGGACCCATATTTGGCCGAAAAGACCTCGGATGAAAAATTCAACTTCACTAGCAAATTCAAAATATTAATTTTAGGATGATAACATGTTTGGTGTGATTTTATGGCTTTTAAATCTCATTTCGACCCTCGATTTAAAAAATCATAATTTTGGATTTTGGGGGTCAACTTTGTGAAAATGATATTTTCTCAAAAATCTGATATCGCCATTGAGTTTGGAGCGTTGAATTTAGTATGGTTACATAGTTCGTTTGCGTATATCGGACTTTGAACGAATTCCGGACACCTCGTCGAAGTCTGTCCGTAAGGGAAAAAAAGTTGTGCAAATTTTTCTGCACTCTTTAAAGCAGTTTTGAACTCATTTTGCTCATTTTTCATCTTTCCTCTGGAGAGTTAAACCCTAAAGTAGTGTGGGAGCTTAAAACTGAAACTAGTGGAAGCTAGATTAATATCTATTTCTTGATTCTATTACGAATTTAGGATAAGAATTCACCATTTTCTTAGAAATTTATTGATTAATTTCTCAAAACTCCAAAAATCTTAGGGCTTGATTTTAAACCTCAATTCTACTCCTTTTTACTTGAATAATATTCTTATCTTAGAATTACTAGTTTTTCATCAATTTAACTTTCAAAACAACTCTGATTCTTGATTTTAATCTGGATTTCAAAGACTTTACCCGGTAAAGCTCAAAAATAATTTTTCTTCGATTTAAATCTAGTTTTTGACTCGATTTGACTCAGGTTTTCAGTTGTAGGTTTCTAAAAATATGAGGAACACATTTTTGAAGTAAAGTTCTAATTTTTCCCTTCTTTTTTGGAAACTCATTTCGGGGGTCCATTTTGACCCTGAACCAAAAGTAGTCAATATGGATATAGTTAGACTCTTATTGATGAGTAGATTTCTATTTTGATAGTGTGATGGAATTTTGGAATTGTGAAGTGAAGATGGGCACTTAGAGAACGATTTGAGGTTTTGTGGTTCGTCCTTGAGGTAGGCTTCTGTCTAATCTTCTCCGTAGATGATGTGTGATATATATTGCGTGTAAATGTGAATTTTAGGTTTGATAATTCATAGAATGACTTGGTATTGAATATTGAAGTTTTGAGAATTAGATGAGGGTTTCAGACCTGTAAGGTGGAATGCTTATGGCCTTTTAAAATCCTATTGCCTTCTCCCAAGATTGGACTAATTTGTAGTATGAATATGATATGATGCTAGGTTTTGGGATGTGGTTAAAGTGTTGAAATCATGGTTAGTATGATTAACCTTAGTTGGGCTAGTCTAGTGGTCTGAAATCGTAATTTGGGTAGAATTGACTTAAATGCTCATGTTTTTAGATGAAGTTTCTATCTTAGGATTGGTTATGGCTTACTTGACATCTAAAAGTGAACTAGATACCTTAGCCTAGTTTGGGGAAGTAGATTGCATAAATATGGAAATTAAGGATTAGAAGCAGGTTTGTCCAGCCCACCTAGGCCAAGACTTGTATAAGCCCTTGTGGACTAAGCTGGGGATGTTAGGCCTAGTTGAGACTAATGAGCCTTATTTATGAGATTTGCTTGGTGAAATAATTAATTGTGTTACTTTTCCTGAATTATGATTAATGGCCTATAGAGATGCTATTTTCTCTTAGATGCAATATTGGGCCTTTAGAGACGTTATTTCCTCTTTGATATGATATATGACCTATAGAGACAATATTTCTCTTAGATATGATGATTGACCTAGAGAGGTAATATTTTTTATAGTCATGATGTGTGACCTATTGATATGAGATATCCTATGTGAGAGATGATTATATGCTTACTGAGATCATACCTCCTTTATGTGAGATACCTCCTATACGGGAGATGATTAGAGATATGTTATGGCTTATAAATATAATTATAGATATGAGTTCAGGATATGTATATGGGCCAAAGGCCGTGATTATATTATTGTGATTATTTCAGATGTATTATTGGGCCGAAAACCATGTTAAGATATTGGTTGGATATCCGAGAAGTGTTTGTCCTAGTAAAGAATGTAGTTACAGTTTATGAATTTATATGTATGTGCGTATACACATCTCTTTGGCATAGGACGAAGAAAGATATGATACGATACGTATTATTTCACTGATTGAATACTGGTGATGACATGCAGAGATTCGGTACATTCAAGATTATTATCGCGTTTATTGATGTGATTCTATATACTGTGCGATCTTATGACTGTTCTTCCTAATTAAGGGTTAAGCTACGTGGTAATTAGTTGCCTATTAGATGACTATAGAACTTGATGACTAAGAGTTTAATGAGCTAGTTAATGAACCTTGCTTAGTTGAATTATGGTACCTAGCGATAGTTGATGCGTGGTTAATGATGTTGTCGAGTTTAGCATAGGTGAAGATTAATTGTTATTAATGACTAAGTTTACGATGCCGCTTAGTTGTTAAATGAGGATTTGTGTATTAATGAGGCTAGATAATAAAAGAGGTTAGTGATAAGAGATCATTAGTTAATAATGAGTACTGGTTAATTAACAATGGGTGGATAGAATATATTGATGACATAGTTATATTTATGGTGTTACATTTATGGTTATGAGTACTTAATTTATGTTATTCTTTTATGTTAATTGATGATGATATATTGATACCCGTCAAGACCGGAGGATACTATGATGATATATTGATACCCGACAAGGCTGGAAGATACTATGATGATATATTGATACCCAGCAAGACCGGAGGATACTATGATGATATATTGATACCCGGCAAGGCTGGAAGATACTATGATGATATATTGATACTCGACAAGGCCGGAGAATTCTATGATGATATATTGATACCCGACAAGGTCGGAGAATACTATGATGATATATTGATACTCGGCAAGGTCGGAGGATACTGTTATGATACATTGATACCCGATAAGGCCAGAGGATACTATGATGAGATACTGATACCCGACAAGGCCGGAGGTTGATTACGATGATGATGGTCATGACGATGACAGTTATGATGAGTTATGATATTAATTATGAATCTTGCATTCATTCCTTCATGCGTATCGCCTATCACCAATATGTATCTATGTCTATCAGCCGATATGGGACGGTTGCATAGATATGGGCGAAAAGTATGCCTTATGTTGTTGTGTGTTAATTAAACCTTTCGAGTCTGGGGCAGTGGGGGGCGCATATGCTCTGCTAGGTATTTGGTTGTCCGGAGTAGCCGGTTATTCACGCTAATATTGATATTGTTATTATCTTTGTTATGATCATTATTATGGCAAACTTATGACGGATTGGTCATTGATCTAGTATTGGGATTTGAGGTTTGTATTCAGCCTTTTCTATCTTATGATTACATTATTATGCACGATTATATCATGTCTAGCCATGTGGATTAGAAACTCTAAGTATGATGGTATTAAATCCTGATAGTATTCTAATGAGGTCTTAATATGAGAATATGATGATCTAGGTTATGCTCTGAGACGGACTCACATCTATATGTGTATATATATAGCTATATAAAGCTATGTGATGTGTGAGCAGATGCTAACATATTTGAGGCTTTTAATTGAGAATAATTGCAAAGTCTTAAGCAACTTTTGTCATTTTTGATTGCTTTCTCTTTGATAATGCAGGAAAGTCAAGATGCAAGAAAACCAAAGACAATAAGAGCAAAAGAGATGAATTTGGAACAAGTGCCATGAAAGTGTAGTTGACAACATGTTTGATAAGTTGTCAAATTTGTGATAAGTTATCAGAGTCATCGTCAGCTGTAGACAGTGTGAGAAAGTGTGATGACATCCCCTGATAAGTATTGGGTGTCTGATAAGCCGTCAAGAATGCCGTCACTCAGAAGTAGAAGATTTTCTGACGACATGTAGTGATAAGCTATTAGATCTATGATAACTTGTTAGGCATGTTGTCACTCAGAAACAGAAGGAAAAAATTTGAAGCATGCCTGACGACATGTTCTGATAAGCTATTAGAACTCTGATAAGCCGTCAGACATATCATCAGCTAAGGAGAAAAATATGAATTTTGAATTTTGAATTTTTCTTAAGTTACGGATATAAATAACAACTTTTAGGGTTTCATTAAGGGGATATCCGGAACTTATTCGAAAGGAAAATACACCTCTTTTTGGGGCTCAAAAATTAGAATTCAATTTTTAACTCTTTGATTTGGTTGTGAAAATTTTCTCTTGAACTTGGAAGGGAATCAACTTCATACTTCATCTTTTGTAAGTTTAATTACTTTGAATGATGAATCTAATTGTTGCTATCTCTTTCTCTCTCATGTGGAACTAAAACCCACAACTAGGGTTATGGGATCTATGATTATTCCTTCATGGATTTAATAGTTGGTTAGGGTTTGAGTGATTGTGGAGACATCTCGATAATTCCTTTGTTATGATTGTTATTTATTGGTTGCAAACAATAGATCCTGCCTTATGTAGATTCGCTCAAACTGAGAAATAAACTAAAGGTAGCGAATTATCAACGAGAATTTGGGAAGGTTAAGTTCTCATCTAATGATTAATGTTGTAACAAGATTGATCAACTTGAGATAAAATCAGTATGAATAGAATTCTTTCCTAAGTTCGAGAGAATTAGGGAATTCAACATCTAGGTAGGTTGAGAAACACTTAGATGGACTGTCGAAACTGATAATTTGGTGATTTTCATAAGTCACGAGAATCCAATACTACAATTATTATTCAATGGAGGATTACTAATCATAGTGATCACAACCCTAGTTTCTCTATATCATTGGTTTGAAATATTGCAGTTTAAGATTTGAGTTCTAAGGCGAATTGAAGTCGGGGTCAGGCCTACACTAGGGATAGGCGATACGCATGAAGGAATGAATATAACATTTATGAAAAAATATTAGACTCTTGTAAAAAATATTTCCGTGGTAGCATCACACTTTTTCCTATTCCATCCTCGAGACCATCGCTTATAGGCTTTAAAAAATGGCTGGTAGAGTCTAATTTTACTACTAGTCATTTTTCCTTTCCTGTAACAAAGCTATAGTCAAAAGAGGAGTCTTTATTCACTTTGATATTGTGAAGTAGGGACATTTTCTGCCAACACGGAGTAGTTTATATTACCTGAAAAGTAAAAACAACTCAAAGACTAACGTGTTAGATTCCGTTAGTAAAAAGCAAGATGATCAGGCAGGAAGTCAACACATAAGGTTATTTCTTATCTCATGCGAATTAATCCATGGAGTAATGATGACTCGATAATTTCAATGAGTAGGATTTTTCTCATTGATATGGATAAATGAAATTTATCCGAAAGGTTCAACTTTTCTTCTTTCAAGAAAATGGAGGACAACAGAGTTTTTGAAGATAGGGGCCGGGCCAAAAGGCTGCCTATGTATCTCACGGAGGAGAAATCAAGCCCTGCGTAGTTTGAACATATAATAGCTTCTTCTGAGTCCATAGTAAATCTTCATAAAATTGTAGCGAGCTTTTAGGAAGTTTTAATAATGATTGCGGGCTTTTCTGAGTGACTTGGGAGACTTGGAGTATGTTTGGTCGGACTTTTGTATAGTGGATGTTTTTCTGCTTAGAGGTGCTTTTTGAAAAATGGGATTGGATCAATTCGCCTTTGATTCAAATCAACATAACACGTATAAACACATAAAGTAGCTACATCACACAAACATATTGTAATAAACGGGTATCCTAATTGGGTAACCCTTTTGAGCCAAGGGCTGACCTAACATACTTAAAGGAAGTATATGATTTTTAAAACCAATACAATATCCCCTAAATCTACATAGATATATAAAAATACTTACAAAAGTTGCACAAAAAGGATACAATCTTTAGGGAAAGGAAAAATATCATGAGAAAAAGGAACAATGTCCCATGCAGGGTATAGGAAATACTAGTTCCTAGATGCTCTTCTACCGGCCTTCTCCCTCTTAGCTTTGTCCACTTCTTGTCATTAGCGACATCCATTGATGATCAAGTGATTTTCGTATAACTGTTCTCTATATCATTAGTCTGGAAAATCATGCAACTAGTCGATCAACTTCTTGTCTGACTCTCTTTAATTTTTCTATCAATTGGTGGATGATTGAGGTATCTTATATGAAAGAAAGCAGAGTAAGTCTTCTCCCTTCACCCCAAAGTATAATGGATTGGATTAAATAACATATATTTCTCCAACACATAAATATGATTCATCTTTAAATGACTCGTGGCCAATAGACGCAGGGCAGGTTTTTTAATGGGCCCAATACCCTTCAGATATTGGGATCATGCCTAAAAATGGGTTTTGGCTTCGCTTATCCAAGGTTTCTAGAGTGGGTTTGGACACAGGTTAAAAAGCGGACAACTAGAGTTTCAAAATATGAACAGCCATCAGATGGCTCACGTGCTAATAAACTGTCGTATTTTCAACACTTTATTTGGAGTTTAACAATAGGGGTTGGGACATCCACGAAACTCCAAAATAGTTTAATAATCATCATGCGGGATTATGCCATGAAATGCATCAGTTAAATTTCGTAAAATTGAAACATATAAGCACGTAAACAGTTTAAACAGTTAGTCAAAAGATAAATTCAAACATTTGGTTAGAACCTAGTTCAAATTCCCCAACAGAGTCTCCATTTTTGTTTTTTCCCCTTTTTAACTAGAAGGGTTGGAAAACATTGATTTCAACTTTTTAAACTATTTTGAATCTTTAAAGAAAATTTTGAAACAATCTAAGAAATTACAAAGTCACCACTTAATTTATTTGAAAAGAAATTAAGAAAACTTTTAAAAATAAAATCCTAAGTCTCAAAACAGAAAAAGACTTAGGCCTTTAAGAAAATCCCAGATAAGAGGTTCTTATTAGCATTTTAGGAAGGTTTTTAAGGCACCTAAAATATCTTTTGACTTGCGGTTATCCAGACTATTTGAAAATGATTCTTTTGATTAACTTTTTAAGAAAATAGAGTTGGTTTTTGAAAAAAGTGATTTTAGGAAAAAGACTTGTATAAAATAAATTTTGACGACTTAGTAGGAAATTTAACTAAGTCTAAGCAAATTAATAACAACTAACACGTAAAAGGGGAAGGGGAAAACTAGTAGACTTAGGCCATTAGGCCCAAATCAATAAACTTGTCCTAATCTAATTTGAGCTTTCGGTCCATCATCACCTGTTCTAATCTAAATATTGGGCTTTCGGCCCACAACCTGTACTAAGCTAGTTTTCGGACCTTTGAGATCCAAAATCCGCTTCACCTGTATTAAATTATAACTTTGGCTTCGAGGCCCAAATAAATGAATAAATAGATGACTAAATGAATAAATAAAAAGAAGACAATAATAAAATCGAGACTTTCAAGTCTCTTAGGGACCTCATCAATGGGTTTTGACCCATTGAAAATAACCATAATATTGATACCACAACATCCTATGGCCTTCAAGGCCGTCTACAACAAACAATCCTAGCAAACAAAATTATAACTACGAACTACGAAGAAGAAGAAAATGAAGAAGAAAACTATAATAAAACTAAAAAAAAAGGAAAAGGTGTGTTTTAACTTTTTTGGGCACCAAAACGGGACTATAAGTTTTCTTCGGATTCTTGATCACCACCAGAAAGCATTCAACTCGACAACTTCCATTAGCCACGAATTTCATGGAAAGGGAATTTTTTTTACTAAAAGACTCTTCTTTGCTCAAAGCTTTTTTTTTTAACCTTGAGTTTTTTTTTTGGCTTTTAAATTTGGTCTTTCTATCAAAATAGTAGTTGTATTTATAGGAAAGGATGGGAATCCAATTCTATAAATCCACCAATGTGGGAGAAAGTATTTAGGGGTATTTTTGAAATTTTTAAAAATTGAAGATAAGGTGAGGTGAAAGATAAAGTGGGGGGGAAATTGTACAATGTAGTACAATTTTTTAATTTCAAAATTAGAAAAAAAGGACAAGGTTGAGGGGAGAATTGTACAATGTAGTACAATTTTTGAATTTCAAAATTAGAAAAAAAGGACAAGGTTGAGGGGAGAATTGTACAATGTAGTACAATTTTTGAATTTCAAAATTTGAATTTGAAAAAAGGATAAGGTTGAGGGGAATTGTACAATGTAGTATAATTTTTTAATTATTTTTTGTGGGAATTGGGTAGAAGTTATGAGCATTTTTGGGAATTTTGGGGTTATTTAAAATATAACCCCGATTGAGATTTAAACTTTAGCCAAATTAGTTTAATTTTGACCAAATTAAAAATCAATTGACGGATTGCATTGCAATTATGGCAAATTTGATTTCAATTATGGCCAAATCTAATAGATTGACTAAATTAAATTGAAATTCGAAACGAATTAATACTTCTTTTAATCCCGAGCTTCTTGATTTAATAAAATTGAACACATATTTATCTAAACAAATTATTTTTTGAGAGTAAATTATATTTAAATCACGATTTTAATCATTTGAATTTATTTTCAAGATAACCTTGATTAAAATCCGATATTTTGTAAAATAAATATTTAAGTAACTTGATTATAAAATTTTGTATAATTGAATACGATAATATATAATCGCTATTTAAAATGACAAATTTACCCAAATAAATACTTTGAAAAACTTTTTATTCATATAAAATAAATATTGTAATTTTATTCAAAAATCGAAGAAACTAGAAAATAAACTTAATTGTGGAGGGAAAAAATTAGGCGTCAACTAGAGCAATATCAACAGATTCAGCAGATGATCAATACTATATGGGAAAATGATGTTAAGGCCAACAAAGCTAGTACTTCAGGATCAAACACAGATATTTCTATGTCCCTGTTGTCTAGGTTGATGGAAACACAATGAGTAGTAGACACAAGAGCATCTAATCATATGGTCTCAAGGTTAGATCTATTGCATAACTCTAGTTTGTTAGCTAAAATTGGCTTAGTACATTTTCCAAATGGTGAAAAATCCAACATTACTCACACAGGCTCTGTGAACATATTGAATGATCATCAAATCAACAATGTTCTTTATGTTCCTAGCTTCAAGTTTCACTTGCTTTAATTTTCTAATATAACTAAGGATTTGAAATGTATGATGGGATTTTAACCTGAAATGTGTGTCTTTTATGACGTCTACAATGACAAGGTATTGGAGATCAGTAGAGAATCAGATGGACTGTACATTTCTGACCTAGAATTTGAGTCGTCCCTCATATGTGTATAGACTCGAACCTAATAATTTATAGCTTAATATAAGTGTAATTATCAATTATTTAGTGTGGAAACATCTTTGGATATTGATTGAAGTCACAAAAATCTCCTAGCTCAAAGTTGAGTTGAGAAATTTCCTACCTATTGAGTTTTAATAGATGATTTTACTTGGGTCAAATTACAACGACTATTACTCTTATAATATAACAAGTTAGGTGGCCTACAATATACCAAATTAAATCTCTCTGATTCTTCTTTCCAACTCCACCAACCATTTATCAATTTGAGCTTGGAGTAAAATGTTATGGGCATTTTAGTAAGACACTGTCCAAGGTGTGTGAGGGGCCACGCGAGGCAAAAATCTGCCCCGCATTTGGTCCTGCGGTGCGATCCCCACCTTACCTGATGTAAAAACATATTTTTCCCACATTAAATCAAGGAAAAATGATCCTTTCGCCCCATATAACTCCCCTAATCTGTCTTTAATCCCCAAATTCATCCCAAAGCATAATAATGCTCTCTAATCCTTAATTCACCTTCTCTCTCCAGAACCCCAAGCTCCCATTCTAGAGTTTCAAGAAAGGTTAAAGTTTATGATTTCTTCTCAATGTTTTCTCACCAATTTCGTCATCAAGGGTATGAGAAATAAATCCAAGTCTTTATATCAATTTCAAGCTAGGGTTCAAACTTCATAGTTAAAGATACAAGCTTTTTTCAAATTTCTTCCATCAAAAAGGCTTGTTGGACACTCCCTATTTTAATTATTGTATTATTTGTTCAATTTACTTGATATTATTATATTTTTAAATGATTGATTCAACAAGGGTTGAGGGTTTTTAGGTATTGAACACTTGCAATGTTTTCCCTTGTTTTTAATGATTTTATTCATGGTTTAAATGATGGATTTTGTACTCAATTGGTGTCTCATGGTAATAGTGAAATTGACAAATTATTTTTTCACAATTGTTACGGATTTTGTATGGTGTTATGGACATGAGCCTCAATCCACATTGTTAATTCAGTTTGAACAAGGATTCTACATAGTTTAACTCATTTTTTGAAATGTTGCATTAATTGGTAAAAATATAAAGAGGTTTTGGAATGCCCATAGTGGCTATGGTTTTGGATTTTAAACAAAATTTAGAGTCAAATTGGTTAAAGGGTTATGGTTTGGTATAATTGGAATAGCTTGCAAGTCTATTGGTATGAAGATACTGAATTCGAAAATGCCTTAGTGAAAGACTCCACGGTTATTGGTTAATGGTATGTGAAAACTATTTTAATTTAGGCTTAAATAAAATTGTGTAGTTCACCGAGAAAGTGTAGTCTCGGGGAGAGCAACACTGGAAATTGCATTTTTTGACGTTGGGGTCTTTCTGGCCACTGTGTCTGATTTATACACTATATTTTTTGGCGACTATCGCCTTGGTGTCTTTAGCCAATTCCTCGATACATACGACTAACATAGACTGGGGCCCTTTCGACAGGGAGAGCCGGACCCATATAACCCGTGAGTGCCTTTAGGTTAGAACGAGCTACACAGTTCAGGATTAATTTTTTAAAATATCATGTTTCATGCCCCTTGTTCCTATCTCGATATCCTATATATATGTATAACTATGGTACATATGATTTAAGATTGGTTTTCGATAAATATATATTTCATCCATGTGTTTTATTACTGGTTTTGGTACATGTATATTTTATCCTATTTCTTGGGTTTCATGATAGTACTCGTCGTACTGACTATCTCCAGATGCTGCATCATTTCATGATGTAGGTTCGGAGGGCTTTCCTTGTGATCATGCATACCATTAGGTGGTTCGATATTTCTATTAGACAATTGTTGAAGTGGTGAGCCCTCCATCATCCGAAAGGCATTTGTACTTTTCACATATGTTTCTATAATGGTATTTCTTGATTTTATGATAGAGTCAGAGTCATGTCCCGACTTAGGAGTTATTCTTAAAGTTAGAGGCTTTGCAAATGGTGTGGGTTGTTGTTTTGAACTTTGTTCTTAAAATATGGACACTACTTTATTTGGGTTATTATTTTCTGGATTTGGATTTGGATTTGGTTTTCAAACTTTATTTAATTATTTATTAAACTCTTTTATTTTATGTGTTGGCTTCCACAACTTTTTTATATTACAATGCTTATGATTTAAGGCTAATTAGGAGTCATCTCATGCCTTGATAGGCTTGGGTTGCCCATCACGGTCAGGCCTCGATTTGGGTTGTGACAAGCTTGGTATCGGAGCATAATTCAGGGTTCTAGGGTGTTTACGAAGCCATGTCTAATAAAGTCTTTCTTATGAGTGTGTTGTGCACCACACTTATAATCAAGGGGCTACCAAACATTTAGGAAATGTTTCTTATTCTTTCATACTCTAGCTCGTGCAATAGTGTTGTCCATATTAAAGTTGTCCAAATTCCTTCCTTGCTCTAATTTTGTTGGCTATGTCTCTTTATTGAGGAGATAAAAGTGCAAAGGCTTAGCTTCCTAACGCCGTGGTCCTTTTCGAATGAGTAATCAAAGGTTATGAAACAACACAAGGACTTAACAAAAGTCCATTAGTGCACCAAAGTGTATTTATTCAAGCCTATACCTCTATCTTTATGAATCGTGCTTTCCAGCTTGAGGTAAGATGTGCATTCAATCCCTTTCAGAAACTTTATTGCAGACATCTCACTCAAGAGAAAAGATATGTACCTGAATATTGAGATATTATTTTCCACCTGACAGGTAACATGGATAGGATTTTATTACCTATGAATGGCAAGATGATCTCAAGGTTAGTGATATGAAGTCCTATGATTAGAAGTCAAAGTGAGGTTAACTTTTCAATGAAAAAGGGGGTGGTTGTAATTGTGTAACCTTAAAGTGAGTGTTGGGGTTGTTATGTCCTTATGGTATTGATTAGGGTATACCAAAATTAGCAAACTTAAGGTAGTCGGTAAGAAGAGAGTTGTTAGTTACAATAATTGCGTACTGAAATAAGAAATAGCTCATGAGGACTAGATATTGTAGTAGTAAGATCCATCATAGGTTGTTAATGAAAGGATTGGTCGGCTAATGATTTATAAATTAAGCGTTCACTTGGGGAGATATTAGAAAAGGGGACTCTGTGGTGTTTATAGAGTTTTGAATGTAGCTGGAATGTATGCATGGCTAAGTGGATTTAATGTGAGGGAGGTCAATATTCTATAGACCATAATGGGTTAGGTTACAAGAGTAAGATCGATTATCCTTATTATGTGGTTTTACTACATAGAAGGTCCCTTGATTTTTATCTAGTAGTTGCAAGCCAGTTTAGTAGGTAAGAAGATATATAGTAAATTTTAAGGTATAGAAGTAACATTGTGAAAAAGATGTGCTTGTAAGCCATAGTTAAGTGAATAAGGAATTTAGATTCATTAATTTATCGCATATTTTGATGGACTAGTACAATATGTGGGATATTTCATTGGCAATTCATAATTAGTAATAAATACTAAGTTTGAACTTTAGATGTTGAGTGTAGTGATAATGTGTTATCTAGAGGGTAGTGATGCGAGATTTGTAAGAGTATATTAGTAGGCTTATATAATATGTGAAAGAGCTTAGGTTGATGACTTATGAAATATTAAAGTGGATAATTGTGATATATATATAAGGATTAGTGTTGAAATAATGAATTTGTAATAGCGCAAGTATTTGGGGAGTCTAAATCGAGCTTAAAACGAATCTACATGGTTCCTAGATCAAGTGTAGAACACCTCGTAAAGGTTAAATGAAGTTGGGGGAAGTTTGGGCATAAAAAAATAGGCCGGGCATCGTGAGGGCGCCGATTCATGATGGCCCTACGTCGCGAGGGTGCTCGCTAGGACTCACTACCTTGCCTTCGCGCTGGGCATCACATCGCAAAGAAGGAGCCTCGTGATGAGCCCCGCACTGCTAGGCTAGGCCTCCACATTGGGGTTTGTGTCATGATCTCTCTCCCTTTATCGATGGGTTGATATTTTAAAATATTTTTAAGGGTAATTGGGTCTTTTCATGCCCTATAATCCATTCTACCCTCACTTAACCCATTTATAATCCTTAAAACATCCGTAATCACTTAAAAGGGGTTATTATTCTCTTCAAAACTCATCTTGAGAGCTTTAAGGCTAGTATTCAAGCTTGGAGGCTATAAGATGTTAAGAGTAGTTCCCTTGAAAGGAATGTCATAGCAATAAATTAGTACTTTTCCTATAATAGTTTATCAGGGTGAGTCTAGAATTCACGTGTATAGTGATAACCTTATAGTGCTGAGTGTTGTACTTATAAGTTTAATAAGAGGATAGGTTTACAAGATTAGGATAGTGACCTTTAAGCTGAAGGAGAGATTATGAACTAAGGTAGATATTGAATTTTCTCATAGCGGTGAGTTTTAAGGAAGAGTCATGATAAATCTATTCTTATTCTAGAAAACTCTTCCTACTTCGGTTTAAGATGACATTCTTCCAATATCCTATGTATTCAAATTGTTCCTATGCATAAGGTACAAGTTCTCTATGCAATCTATGTCCACGCTTTGACCATCTATTTATAATTTAGGCATTTGATGTATGAAGCCCTTTAGTCCTATTGGGTCGTATCATACATCACAGGCCCCACCTTAAGTAGTACAGTGAATATAAGTTATAACTAAATAGTGTCACTCTCATTCCTATTGCTTGCACTTTAATCCCCCAATTACCCTCCTTATGCTAGGCTAATAGTATTTATGGAAGCATAGTAATGTTTTAGATAAGAGAGTAGATGTTTTATATTGTGAAAATTTTAGGTGTGACAACTTGAGCTAAGGTTATAAATGAAGAGGGAGGAGCGATATGAACTTTTGGTATATGAAATAGTTAGGAAGGAAATATGTGGTGAAATTCTTTGGGAAAATGATTGAGGTAGCTAGGTTTTAATGGGGAGATCTATAAAATGGGTGCAGTAAAGATCGACTTGAATGTTGTGATTGATAGATACACACTTTGTGTTATGTGGCTAGTTACTTGATTAAGACATGATGTTATTTGATTAAAGTGATAAGATGGAGTGGTATTCCTGGAGGGATGTAGAGTGTAGGGTCCCATAGCTTAAGCTAGCACCTTTTACTCCAGGCTAGGCTTTAACACGGAAGAAATAAGTAGTTAGACTAAGGCTCTTGTAGTTATACATTTTTTGGGGAAATCATAAGATTAGAATAGTGAAGGGTGACATTTGTAGATGAATTAATAGTTGAAAAGTATTGCTATATTTAAGGGCTATTAGACGTATCATTGGAGGTGGAGAATGCTTCTATTCTTATGACCCATAAAAATCTTATTTCATGTCTTGTATCAACCTTAATCAGGCTGATAATTTTTGGAAAATTCATACCTTACATTTAAATGATCATTTTTTATAAACTCATGTCTTGTATCATGTCGATGCTAAATCTCGTTATCTTATGGTTCGTGCTTACATGATTAACTTGGTGGTGTCATGGAGATATTTTTGATGCCTATGTATATTGAGGGAGGATTACTAATGTGAAGTTACGTCCCTTATTCCGTACTTTTATAGCTTCAATAAGTTTTAATCCATCATTCGAGGACGAATGATTCCACGGGGGAGATAATGTAACACCCTATATTTTTGGGCTAGAATGTGAGTCGTCCCTCATTGTGTATAGATTTGAACCCGACAATTTATATCTTAATGTAAGTGTGTTGATCAATTATTTAGTTTGGAAACAACTTTGAATATTAATTGAAGTCACAAAAATCTTCTAGCTCAAAGTTGAGTTGAGAACTTTCCTACCTATTGAGTTTTAGTATATGATTTTACTTAGGTCAAATTCCAATGACTATTACTCTTAAAATATAACAAATTAGGTTTCCTACAATATACCAAATTAATTCTCTTCGAGTCTTCTTTCTAACGCCACTAACCGTTCATCAATTCAAGTTTGGAGCAAATAGTTATGAGCGATTTAGTGAGACAGTGTTCAAGGTGCGCAATGGGCTGCGCAAGGCAAAGCTTCTTCGCCGCGTTTGGGCCTGCGGTGCGAAATTCGTCCAAAGCATGATAATCACTCTCTAATCCCTAATTCATCTTCTCTCCATAAAACCCCAAGCTCTCATTCTAGAGTTTCAAGAAAGATCAAAGTTTATGGTTTCTTATCAATGTTTTCTCTCCAATTTTGTTATCAAGGGTATGAGAGATGAATCCAAGTCTTCATATCGATTTCAAGCTAGGTTTCAAATTTAAAAGTTAAGGATTCAAGTTTTTTTCCAAATTCGTTCCGTCAAAAAGGCATGTTGGACATTCTCTATTTTAATTATTGCATTATTGGCTCAATTTAGTTGATATTATCATGTTTTTGAATGATTGATTAAACAAGGGTTGAGGTTTTTTGGGTGTTGAACACTTGTATTGTTTTTCTTTGATTTTAATGGCTTTATTCATGGTTTAAATTGTAGGTTTTGGACTGAACTGGTGTCTCATGGTAATGGTGGAATTGGAATATTATTTTTTTCACAATGGTTAAAGATTTTGTAAGTTGTTATGCACATGAGCCTCAACCTACATTGTTGATTCACTTTTAAACAAGGATTCTACATAGTTTAACACATCTTTTGAAATATTGCATTGCATTAATTGGAAAAAATATAAAGAGATTTTGGAATGCCCATTGTGGATATTATTTTGAATTTTAAATGTAATTTGGATTCAAATTGGTTAAATGGTTATGGTTTGACATAATTGGAATAGCTTGCAAGTCTATTAGTCTAACGATACCAAATCCGAAAATGGTTGGAAACCATGTTTGCTGACGTTGAGGGTCTATATGGCCACTGTATTTGATTTACACAGTATTTTCGGACGGCTATCACCTTGGTATCCTTATACAATTCTTCAGTACATGCGGCTAACATGGGCTGGGCCCTTCCGGCAGGGGAAGCCGGACTCGTATAGCCCATGGGTGCCTTTAGGCCGGAATAAGCTACATAGTTCAGGATTAAGTTTTTTAAACTATCATGTTTCATGTTCTTTTCCCCTATTCAGACATTATATATATATATATATATATATATATATATATATATATATATATACTATAGTGCATGTGATTTATGACTTGTTTTTGATAAATATATATTTCATCCATGTGTTTTATTACTTGTTTTGATACATATATATTTTATCTCTTTCCTTGGGTTGCATACTAGTACTCACCGTACTAACCATCCCCGTATGCTACATCATTTCATGATATAGATTTGGAGGGATTTTCTTGTGATCCTATGCAACATTAGGTGGTTCGGTATTCCTATTGAACAACTGTTGAAGTGGTAAGCCCTCCATCACCCGGAAGGCATTTGTACTTTTCACATATGTTTCTATAATGGTATTTCTTAGTTTTATGGTAGAGTCGGTTTTATGGTACAGTCGGAGTCATGTCCCGACTTAGGAGTTATTCTTAAAGTTAGAGGGTTTGTAGACGGTATGGGTTGTTGTTTTGAATTTTGTTCTTAAGACATAGATACTACTTTATTTGGGTTATTATTTTTTGGATTGAGATTTGGTTTTCAGACTTTATTTCATTATTTATCAAACTCTTTCATTTTATGGGTTCGCTTTCGTAAATTCTTTATATTACTATGTTTATGATGTAAGGCTAAGGGGTCATCTCATGCCTTGGTAGGCTTGGGGTGCCTGTCACGGTCAGGCCCCGATTCGGGTCGTGACACTGTCCCTTATCCAAACAAAGTAAACTTCTTTTTTCTATAAGTGTCAGCAAATCTAGGGTAGTATTTAATTTGTTTCAAGTTGATGTTTGGGGACCGTATAAAGATCCCACTATTGATGGCAAGAGATTCTTTCTTACTGTAGTAGATGACTTTTCTAGATTTATTTGGGTCTTTTTAATGAATTCCAAGGAAGAAACTTGTTGGATATTGCAAACTCTTTTCTCTATGATTCAGACTCAATATAATTCTATTGTTAAAACACTTAGAATTGACAATTGTACAAAGTTTATAAATTATTCAGTTAAGGATTTTCTGAATTCTCAAGGCACCATCCATCAGACCACATGTATGTACACACCTCAGTAAAATGGTACTATAGAAAGAAGACATAAATACATCCTGGAGGTAGCTACAGCATTGAGGTTTGAAGTTGCTATACCTCTTCATTTATGGGGTGAATGTGTTCTTACTATAGTTCACATCATAAATAGGTTACTTTCCACTGTCTTAGGGGGTAAATCTCATTTTGAGATAATCTTTAAGGTAGCTCCTTCTCTTGATCATTTAAGAGTATTTTGTTGCTTAGCTTATGCAGTGAATGTCAAAAAACAAGACAAGTTTGCAGCTAGAGCTCTACCCACTATTTTCATGGGATCTTCAACCACTAAGAAAGGTTAGAAGTTATTCGGTCCTCATTCCAGAGAGTTCGTATTTAGAAGAGATGTAGTCTTCCATGAATCAATCTTCTCTTTTAAGCATATGAAGACTAACCATGATTCTTTCTTTCCTATTTTCGATATTGTTGATGATGCTCTACTTGATTCATCCTCATTTCCTCCTCCTTCATCTCCAGTTGTCCATAATGATGATCCTTTACCAGCACTTGCAACTGATATTCTTACAGAGGTTTTTATTGTACATATTGATGATTTGCCACATATTGCTATTGAACCTGCTTCCTTGAGGCATTCTCATAGAGTCATAACTACTCCTCAGTTTAAGAACTATGTAGTGAATGCTTGTGCCTATCTCATGGCTCATTATTTGAGCTATAACTCTGTGACACCCAGTTATGCTAAATGTCTAGCTACTCCGATAAATAATGTTGAGCCTCAACATTACTCTGTTGCTACCAGAGATCCCAGATGGATTCTTTCCATACAATAAGAGATAACTGCTTTTGAAGAACATGGTACTTGGGACATTGTTGATTTACCTCCTGGTAAAGCTGCTATTGGATACAAATGGGTGTACAAAATCAAGTATAAAGCTAATGAGGATGCAGAGGTGTTTAAGGCTAGGCTTGATGCAAAAGGTTTTAGCCTAAAGTAGGGTCTTGACTACACAAACACATTCTCACCTGTGGCTAAGATGGTGACAGTCAAATCTGTTATTGTTGTTGAATCTCAGTTTTGGCACATCTACCATATGTATGTGTACAATGCTTTCCTTCAAGGTGATCTTTTTGAAGAAGTCTATATGCTATTACCTGCTGGTTTTGCTTCCTCATCCTTAACTACTTCATCTTACAAGCTCTGCAGGTTAAAGAAATCTTATATGGTTTGAACCAGGCCTCAAGACAATGGAACTTGAAGCTCATTACTAACTTGATTGATTTGGTCTTTGTTTAAAGCCATTTTGATTACTCTTTTTTTTACTCAACTATATGGTTTTGATATTGTTGTGGTTCTTGTCTATGTGGATTATCTTTTGGTCTCAGGGTCTAATCCTAGCCTGCTTGACTCTACCAGAACTGCACTGCTCCAGAAATTTAAGATGAAGGATTTGGGACCTTTGAAATTTTTTCTTAGCACTGAGTTTGCTAGAAATGAGTATGGTATATTGATGAACAAGAGGAAGTATGCCCTTGAGCTGATTGCAGACTCAGTGTAAGGGGAAGCTAACCCTGTATCCACCTCTATGGATTTTAATCATCATCTCACCTCTTATGAATTTGATGTAGCCATAAATAGTTCCCAAGATGATAAGTTGTTGATTGATGTTGGGAGCTATAGAGGCTGGTAGGAACGTTGTTGTACGTCATCATGACCAGGCCAGATATAACATACATTGTTTAAGTTTTGAGTCAGTTCGTGCACAAACCTAAAGAGTCACATATGTAGGCTGCCCTTAGAGCGATCAGATACATCAAAGATGCACCTAGTCTTGGCTTGTTTATGTCAGCAATCAAAGCTCAAAGTTTGACAGCATATTGTGATTCAGACTGGGCTGCATGCCCACAAATAAGGAAGTCAATCACAGGGTACATGGTAAAGTTTGCTAATTCTCTTTTATCTTGCAAATCAAAACAACAGAACACCATTTCAAGGAGCTCAGCAGAAGCTAAATTTAGGAGCATGGCATCTACTGTTGCAGAGCTAACTTGGTTGACATCTCCTTAAAGAACTAGGCATCAGAATCATTAAACCCATTGACCTATATTGTGACTGTAAGGCTGCTATTTAAATAGCTGTCAATACTATATTTCATAAATGGACAAAGCATATGATATTGATCGTCACTTGATAAGAGAAAACTTGCAACAAGAATTTATCAAAACTCATCACATAAGCACAAAGGAACAACCTGGTGATCTATTCACTAATTAAAGGAACTAGGAAAGGCTCAACACCATCATCTGATTGCCAGTTGGGAGTTAAGAACATCTTCTTACCTTTCAGCTTGAGGGGGGGTATTGAGCCTAGTGACATGGCTGTTAGTTAGGAGGTTACAACTAACTTAATGTATGATTAGTTGATAGCTTAATTACTAGTTAGTTAGCCATAAGATGACGTAGAATAGTGGATCACAAGTAGGATATTTTTTCCTTTAAATATACAATGTAGCTGTATGAGAAGTTAGTTCATTTTGTGTATTCGATCTGATATTTTCATGTGAATGGAAGAGCTTTCCTTTCTTCTTTGTTTGAACTCCAAGCTTATTCAGCTCTAAAACCATGGCTTCTCTCATGATTTCTGAACTTTACAAATTAACCCCCAAATAAATTATCTTATATGATCCTAGCTAGGATTAACTTAAATATTTTACGTTTAAGTAACACCTTTAATTGATTCTATTGAAAAGAACGAAGAAGAAAATGAAAAAAAAAAAATAGTTTGAGTATGACTTGAGATTAGTTCTCTTACAGTAACTTCTATTTGTATTGAGAGTGTTAAAAATATGATAAGCATTAATAATGGATAACGTGATAAAAATAATAAGTGTGACTAATATATTACCACATGTTGTGAGGTAATCTAGTTAAATAACCTTTGTACTTAGGTCTTAGGGTGTATTCGTTATGATGGAAAACATTTTTTTAGAATTTTTTTAATTTATTCTTGTTTGATTGGTCAATTTTTTTTTAAAAAAATAAAAACTAAGTTTCGAAAAATTCTACAAGTGACATTTTACATTTACTGTGCCCTCCCTATCCTCCAATATACCTATCTTCATCTCCAATCTGACCCACCCCACCCCCATAAGCCCACATCTCCACCACCCTACACTCCCACCTCTCATAGTATATGTCCAAATTATAATAAAATAGTTTTAGAAAAAAAATTCCACTTACCTACTGAGCACAAAAAACTAAGTATGAAACACACTTATTTTTTAGAAAATATTTTTCATAAATATATTTTGCTTTGTATTGAATACACTCTTATGGTGTGTTTGGTTTGAAGAAAAATGTTCCTCAAGAAAAAAGTTTTCTGAAAAATAAATAGTTTTCTTACTTATTTTGTAATGTTTGGCGTAAGAAAAAAATATTGTCCCAAAAATATTTGGTTATAATTTAGGCAAATACTTTAACACCAGAACCTAACCCAACCCCAAACTTCGACTCCCAATCCAACATGAATTTGTTGTTGTACCCCAACACGAGACTCGAACCCTACTTATGACCTAGGGTTCGACCTCAGCCTGACTTCAACCCCTCTCGACATCCGACTCCTGATTTCAGCACCGACCTCGACCTGGGACCCTACTCTTGACTTCAACAATGATTTGAGACCCAATCCTGACCCAGTGTAGGTAGAGAATCGAAACCTAAGCCAAGGTCCAAAGTCGAGGTCAAGATCGAGAGACAAATTATATATCAGAATTGGGGGGCGGAAGTTGGGTGGTGAGGTTGAAAGAAAGTTTTGAAAAGTGTTTCTGTTACTTTATGAACAGAATTAAATCATGAAAATAAGTTTATTAAGAAAAATAGTTTTCAAAACATCTAAACCAACCAAATATGAGATAATTAGAAAAATGTTCTCCATAAATTTCCTTCATACCAAACACACCCTTAATACTATTAGTTTTCCTTATGCGTGTGTCAAAACTTCAGCTGGACCAAAGTGAGTATATAAACACTCAAGTAATTAATAATTTTTGTCCAAACTTTGTATTATATGTATTGAAAATTCTACTAAATATCTACTGATAATATTTCAAGACTTAAACTCAAAATATTTGACTGATAGTTAATGACATTTATATTTCACCACATCCCTCGCTGGTCATTGCTAGTGTATGTGGTGAAAATAGCTTGGGGATAAGTTTAGACTGATTGGCAACCTCGGGTCGAGTATGAGTGAAGTTGGGCCGCAATTACACCATCTCGAGGGCAACACCAATGCGGTGAGACGAACAGTTAGGGATGATGACTACATGCTAACGAACAAATAGAAGGACATTGTATCAAGGGATTCCAGGAGGCACCACCAACCCTTCACAGAGTTGCGTCTGACCACACACAAGATTAGGCTGGCATCACCTAACGGTTCGATAACAAGTGGCGAAGGGTCATTGCACTTGGTACTATGGGCTCAGAGAATAACGTTATTCCATTGGACGAAAGGCAGCATCTGTATCCTATAAATAGGCACCCTTCTCTCATTGTGAAGCATCTAATTTTTGATCATCCTTACGCTTTAAGTTATAAAATATCTTTAGCTTGGCTCTTGAACATTGACTTTTTTTCCTTCAGCTGTTTACTACTTTCTCATTGTCATACTCGAGTTCGATCACACTTTTCCTGTGGATATTTATTGCTCGGACTATGTTATAAGATGAAAAAGGCATAATTACCTCCAAACTATATCTGAAGTTGCTATGACACACCTAAATTTTACAGGGTCCTATTATCTCCTAAACTCATTTTTTTCTATATTTTTATGCTGACATGGCCACCAAATCAGTGCAAAATGAGCACAAAAATATTTTGCTACTTGACAGCCACTTCAGCACAAAAGAAGCACAAAAATATAGAAAAAAAATGAATTTAGGAGGTAATAGGACCCCTGTAAAGTTTAGGTGAGTCATAGCAACATCGGGTATAGTTTGGGGGGAGGGGGGAGAGTGTACTTGTGCCTTATCTCTTATAAGATTTGTTCCTAAACTTTGCTTGTTTGGTTTATTTTGATCTTTCGCTTACAATATTTATCTTTTTACAAGTTTTTACTACTAACCCGAAGCTAAGACCATAATGAATGCGCTTGGCTCACAAAGAAATTGAGAGAAGTATCAATTATCCCCCCTGAAGTTGTCTCATTTTATTCATGATACACCTGAACTTTAAGTCATCTTAAGTACCCCGAACTTGTAGTTTTAGTATGTCGCGTGACCCTTTTTAGCCTACGTGGCAAAGTGTGTGATTTTAAACTCCATCACGCGCATGATGGGGTTATTTTTTTGTCAAATCAGCTTCTTCCAATGTAAAAAATGAAAAAAAAAAAAATTTTTTTTAAAAATTTTTTCAAAAACCTCAAGTATCCCTCTTCCTATTTATTATCTCTTTTCCTCCATCACTTCCAAAATATGTTAAAAAACAAAAGAAGCACAAAAATATAGAAAAAAATAAATTTAGTAGGTAATAAGACTCTATAAAGTTTAGGTGAGTCATAGCAACATCGGGTATAGTTTGGGGGGAGAGTGTACTTGTGCCTTATCTCTTATAAGATTTGTTCCTAATCTTTGCTTGTTTGGTTTATTTTGATCTTTCGCTTTCAAAAGTTATCTTTTTGTAAGTTTTTACTATTAACCCGAAGCTAAGACCATAATGCATGCGCTTGGCTCACAAACAAATTGAGAGAAGTATCAATTATCTCGTGAACTTGTCTCGTTTTATTCATAGTACACCTGAACTTTAAGTCGTCTTAAGTACCCCGAACTTGTTGTTTAAGTATGTCGTGTGACCCTTTTTAGCCTACGTGGCAAAATATATGATTTTAAACTCCATCACGCACGTGATGGGGTTATTTTTTTGTCAAATTAGCTTCTTCCAATGTAAAAAATGAAAAAAAAAAAAACCTTTTTACTTACTTAAATTAGGGGTGTGCATTGGGTTATCAGTTTACCCAATAACCCAATAAAAAAATTTAAGAGTTATACAAAATTGTACGAAAAAGATTTGCTATAAAAGGAGAAAGAAGAAAAAAAGTGTGGAATAGTTACAAGACAACAACAATAAACCCAGTGTATTCCCACAAAGTGGGGTCTGGGGAGGGTAAGATGTACACAGTCCATACCACTACCTCCGAAGAAGTAGAGAGGTTGTTTTCGATAGACCCCTGGCTCAAGATAAAGAATAGTACACAAGGTCATAAAGACACAAGAAACAGGATGGATGACATTCCAGAAATACGAATAGGAAATAATAAAAATAGAAATTAGAGAAATACGAATTACGAGAAATAAAGTCAACACGAAATAAAAAAATAGGAACTAAGAAATAAAAAAATAGGACACCCATCTAGTAGTAACATACACTCACATACCAAAGACACGTATGGACATAGTCCTAGTCTTACTAACCCGGTTACACAAGAACTCTCCTGACTGCTTGCTACAACCCACACCCCCACACTAGCCTTCTACCCTTATCTGCGACCTCCATACCTTCCTATCTAGGGTCATGTCCTCTGTAAACTGAAGATGCTCTAAGTCATGTCTAATCACCTCTCTCCAGTATTTCTTCGGTCTACCTCTACTTCTCCTGAAGTCATCCAAAGCTAGCCTCTCATACCTACGAACTGGGGCATCCGCGCCCCTTCTCATCATATGCCCAAACCATCTCAGTCTTCCTTCCCGCATCTTGTCTTCCACCGAATCCACTCCCACCTTCTCTCATTTAATCTCATTCCTAACTCTGTCCCCTCTAGTAAGTCCACACATCCAATGCAACATTCTTATTTCCGCCACCTTCAGTTTTTGGATATGGGGGTGCTTGACTGGACAACACTCCATTCATACAACATGGCCGAACGGACTGCCACTCTATAGAATTTACCTTTAAGCTTAAGGAGCACCTTCTTATCACACAACACTCCCGTGGCAAGCCTCCACTTCATCGAACCTGCTTCAATACGCTTAGAGACATCCTCATCAATCTCACCATTTTTCTGAATCATAGAACCAAGATACTTAAAACCATTCCTCTTAAAAATATCCTGGGAGTCCAAGCTCACCACCACTTCGTCCTCCTTCCTCAAGTCACTAAACTTGCATTCCAAATACTCTGTCTTGGACCTACTCAACCTGAACCCCTTAGACTCAAGGATTTGCCTTCAAACCTCCAATTTATCATTCACACACCCCGCGTCTCATCAATCAGTACTACATACTCCGTAAATAACATACACCAAGGCACCTCACCTTGAATACTCCGCGTCAACACGTCCATCATCAACACAAATAGGAACGGGCTAAGATTCGATCCCTGGTGCAACCCTGTATCGATCGAAAAATGCTCTGAGTCTACTCCCCCGTCCTCATCCGAGTCTTTTCTCCATCATATATGTCCTTAATAGCTTTGATGTATGACACCGAGATCTCTCTCACCTCCAAGCATCTCCAAAGAACCTCCCTTGGACTTTATCATACGTCTTTTCCAGGTCGATAAACACCATGTGTAAATCCCTCTTTCTTTCTCTATACTGCTCCACCAATCTCTTCACCAGGTGGATTGCCTCTGTCGTCGAGCGAACAGGCATAAATCCAAACTGATTATCCAAAATAGACACAACCCTTCTTAATCTCCGCTCAACCACTCTCTCCCAAATCTTCATAGTGTGACTCAACAGCTTAATACCCCTATAGTTGTTGTAACTCTAAATGTCCCCCTTGTTTTTATATAACTGAATCATCGTACTCTATCTCCAAGCCTCAAGCATTCTCATAGTCTTGAAAATGTTGTTAAATAAATCATTCAACCACCTTAAACCTGCCCCACCAGTATACTTCCAAAAATTACCGGAATCTCGTTAGGCTCCGTCGCCCTACCCTTCCGCATTCTACAAATAGCCTCTCTAACCTCCTCAACCTTAAAATACCTATAGTAACTGAAATCACGACTCTCCTTCGAGTGCTCAAGCTCCCCTAACTCCATGCCTTTGTCCCCCTTCTCGTTCAAAAGTCTATGGAAGTACTCTTGCCATCTCTTCTTAATGTGAACATCCTCCACCAAAACACTATCATCCTCCCCCTTAATGTACTTTACTTGATCGAGGTCACGACCCTTTCGCTCTCTAGCCTTAGCAAGTCTATACAACCTTTTTTTTCCCGTCTTTCTCATCTAACCCTGCATACAAGCTCTCGAACACTGTTGTTTTAGCAGCCGTAACTGCTAACTTAGCCTCCTTCCTTGCTACTTTGTAAACCTCCTTATTCACCTGCTTCTCCTCTTCATTTTTACTCTCAATCAATTTTACATACGTCCTTTTCTTAATCTCCACTTTCTTCTTCACTTCTTCATTCCACCACCAGTTCCCCTTAGGTCGTCCTGCCCGACCCCTCAAAATACCCAACACCTCTCTAACAGTCTCCGTGATTCAGCTGGTAGCCCTATCCCATATAATATCCATGTTCCCCTTATACTCCCACACCCCTATTCTCGCCACCTTGTCCCGTATCTCCAAAGCACTAACTGGTGTCAAGCCACCCCACTTAATCCTAGGTCGACCCTTCCCGGTCCTTTTCTTCATGCTCTTCTTGATACATAAGTCCATCACTAGAAGTCAGTGCCGGGTTGAAAGATGCTCACTCGCAATAACTTTACAGTCCTTACATAACACCCTATCCCTCTTCCTAAGCAGCAGAAAGTCAATCTGAGTCTTGACTTTCACACTGTTATACTTAAAGAGAATGCAACATTTAGAGTAAACTAGTTTAGGTGAACGCGCCTTGTGCGTGTACCCCACTTTAATGAGTTCAAACATTACACTAAATAGGATATTTATTTAAATAATAAAGATGAATATAATAATTAAATTTAATATCTTTTGAGTATGTAAAGATGGAGAAATTATTTACTAAACCTAACCTTTACCAAAAATATTTTTAAAAGTCGAACGATATTTATCTACCATCTGTAAACTGCAAAAAATAATACAATGATAGAGCCATCAATGTAATATAATTAAATCTAATTTTTACACCCAAAATTTTCTTAAAGTCGTCTGACACTCATCTACCACCTGTAAACAATAACAAAATAATACGATAATAGAGATATCAAAATAATACAACTAAACCTAACCTTTACATAAAAAAAATTCCTCAAGGCCGGCCAACATTTATCTATCACCTGTAAACTGCAACAAAATAATACAATAAAAGTGATATCAAAACAATACAATTAAACTTAAATTTTACACATAAAAAATTCTTAAAGATGATAGAGATTCATCTACGAACTGTAAACTACCACAAAATAATAAACTAATAGAGATATTACGATAATACAATTAAACCTAACATTTACTTAAAATAAATTTTCAAAGCCGACCCACATTCATCTAGCATCTGTAAATTATAATAAAACAATAACATAATAAAGATATCAAAACAATACAATTAAACCTAACCTTTACATAAGAAATTCTTCAAAGCCAACTGACATTTACCTGTAAACTATAAAAAAAATAATATAATAGTGATTACAAAGCTTCGATTTTAATCCAATTAATTCTTGTCTGAGCGAAAATTTTGATCCTAAAGAATGATTTTGAATGAAAACAAAGAAGATACATATTATACACACATGTTGAATTTTATTATGCTGACAAAAATAGTGAAGAAGTTGAGGTTTAGAAAATTAGGCATCCACCAATCTAGACATGCAATTGAATCAAGTTAGATAAGCATAAATCATATTTTCTCAATAGACAAACCGGTTCGTTCTCTAGTTTAATGTATATCTCAATATTTATACAAGTATTTTCTTAGTAGAGTCCTATTTTATATTTTAGGAGTCTCACATATTTTAAAAAGTCTAATAGAAGGGAAAATATTAATTAATTCTCCTACCATATATTTTAGGAGTCCCATATATTTTAGGAAGTCTAGTTAATATAATAAAAAATAATTAAATAATAAATTAAAAAATATAGTGAAAAGACAGTTTTGTCTAAAGAAAAGTCTTTTAATAAAGGGCAAAAATTTCAAACCACTTTTTTAAGGGTCTTCACACTTTTAATATATTATAGATATAGATATAGATATGTAGTAAAAGTAGTATGAGTAATAAAAATAGTTAATTCCACTTTATTGGTACTTGGTAGAGTATACTAGGAAAAATAATGCTTATATTAATTTTGTGTATTATTAATAACTTAGTATAATCTTATTGGGTTATCCATTTACCCAATAATTTAATTGAAAAAATTAAAATTGAACCAACAACCTAATAACTTTTTTTTATAAAATCATCAATAAATCGTTAATCCAAAAATGATAAATCAATAACATTTTTATCGGTTCGATTTTTGTACACTCCTAACTTAAATTGTGAATTCTTACTCCATTAATTATAATAGAAAACGTGTTTGTGCATGTGAATCTCCTCAAAATCCTAATTGGAACAGTAATCGAAAACTACTATGAAACACTAACCTGAAAAAATAATTCCATCTTTTTAACACACACAAAAAAAGGGGAAAAGGATCAAAAATACCCCTCTACTTTGATTAATTGATTTTGTTTGCCCTTAGTCAAATTATAGGGTCAAATATACCCCTGCTGCTAGCAAAGTTGTCAAACATACCCCTCATTTTAATACTTTTCTACCTTGGCAAGTTAAGAGCCATGTGACGTGACATTTTTTATGAGGTGAATGCCATGTGGCATGCCACCTCAGCATCCATTTTTTCTCTCCTTTTCCATTTTAACTTTCTTCCTTCAATTTTTATTAATGTACTTAATATCATTAATTTCAAAAAGAAAACTAAAAATTTTTCATTGTCATGGTGTTGCTTTGCACAGACTTCCCTTGTTTCTTCTTCTTCTTTTTTTTCTGAAATATTTTTCATTCCTAGCAATATTTGTATTGCACTTAATGAATTTTTATTCAAAAATGACTCTTTTCCTTTATAAAATCTAAATTACAATTTTTGAGGTATGACGAGAAATGTTTAGTTAATGTACAAAGTTATTTGGAGATTATAATTTTAAAGTTGTAATCATCAAATTAATTTATTTCATTTTTTAAATTGATAAATTAAATACATTAATAAAAGTTTATGAAAAAAAGTTAAAATAAAAAAAGAAAGAAAAATCGAATGCTGAGGTGGCATGCCACGTGTTAGCTACATCATTCAAAATATTACGCCACATGGCTCTTAACTTGTCAAGGTAGAAAAATGTTAAAATGAAGAGTATGTTTGATAACTTTAGTAACAGTAGAGGTATATTTGACCCTATAATTTGATTAAGGGAAAATATAACCAATTAATTAAAGTAGAGGGGTATTTTTGACTCTTTACCCCTCAAAAAATAAAAATCATAATTTTTTTTAGGTAATAGCTTACTTGATCGACAAAAATTCAATCTTTCACTATTTCGGAGCAATGGAAAACTCAAAAGCATAGTTTTTTTAGAGAAATTGGATAATTAAGGGTAGAAGTGAGTTATTTTTTTATGTAGGATAAATATGAGGAAAGTGGATGGCATTTATCCATGCGGGCAGACACATAGATAGGTTTTTCCATGTGTACGCGTGTGTTTTACATGTTGTGGTCTTTATACCAAAAAGGGGCACACGACTTACTAAATCAACAAGTTCGGGGGTATTTAAGACGACTTAAAGTTCAAGTGTACCATTAATAAAACGAGACAACTTTAGGGGTAATTGATCTAAAAGGCAGTAAATAGCTAGAGACATGAAAAGTCTTTTTCAAAACCTAGCATTAAGGCATTACGATGATATACGAGAGTAATAGATGACGATATAAAAAAAGGCATAATACATAAATATGACCCTAAACTTGACACCAAATTATAACTTTGACCTTAAACTTTGATAGTGCACAAGTAGGACCTTTAATTATTCAAAACCTGAACAAATATGACCTTCGATTTTGCAACCTCCATGCGTGAGTTTCACTTGCACCTACGTGGATATGTAATCCAATCATACGGTGTCACGTCATTAAAAGAGCTGACTGAGAGTACTTTTGATCTGGAACTTAAAACGACATTGTTTTGCTTCTATAAGTTAAAACGACGTCGTTTTGCTTATTATTATTATTATTATTATTATTATTATTATTATTATT
>NC_061119.1:208598672-208636716 GCF_002878395.1 Capsicum annuum | reverse complement strand
TAATAATAATAATAATAATAATAATAACAATATTTTAATAAAATTTTCATCTTAATAACGTTTTATTAATAACGTTTTAATAACGGTAATTTAATATACTACTATTACTGCCCTTAATAACGTTTTCTTAATAACGTAAATTTAATAATGTGTTAATAATGTTAATTTAATATACTACTACTGCCTTTAGCAACCTTTTATTAATAACATTTTAATAGCGTTAATTTAATATACTACTACTGCTGCCCTTAATAACGTTTTATTAATAACGTTTTAGTAACGTTAATTTAATAACGTTTTAATAACGTTAATTTAATAACATTTTATTAAAACTATAATTTTTTTATTTATTATTAGTATAGTTTCATCTTTGAGCTTAAAATAAGGAAAAAATAATAGTGAAAAGCCATTCAAATATATAAAAAGGAATTAGTAAGGGCATAATAGTCATTTTACTCTTTTTTTACTGTTGGAATGCTCAAATTTTTAGCCCAATACGCCCAGTTTTGCGTGTACAACATGTGTTTTGCCACATAAGATCGGAGGTCATATTTGTGTAGTTTTGAATAGTTAAAGATCATATTTGTGCACTATCAAAGTTTAAGGTCAAAGTTATAATTTGATGTCAAGTTTACGGTCATATATTTATGTATTATGAAAAAAAAAAAAATAGAAGAACAAATCACTTTCTAGAGAGAATTATAATGATTCGTTTTTTCTTTTGTAATTTTCTTTGTTCACAAATTATGCACATATATAAAACATTAACAACTTATGGTATGATTTGGGCATTGTTACGCCACTTACATTAGCACAATAAACAATAAGCTACATTATTCCTTGAGGACCAAATTGCATCCTGTATATTTTAGTTGTGTTTTAATGGTAATAGGACATTTCTGCGGTATTCTGCCAAACCCCACAATGGAAATATATTTCTGTATGCTGCATAATGTAACATGCAATTCTTCATGAATACTCCAGTTATTTCCTGCACATATTTATGAAGTGAAACACATGTCAGATAAGAGCAATATTTAGACAAAACTGGTTTTAGTAATCTCTTTCTTTTTTACATATTATTTTGCCAGTTTGAAAGAGCTTGTGTCATATATTAATTGATGAGATAATGGTGACACACCTGACGTATCACTTTTTTGCGAGAACTGTCAAATGATTGCATTTCCCACTTAAACTATCACCAACTATTTAGCAAAACACAAAGCTGACTAGGCCAAGTATTTGAATACAATCACCAAAAGGCGAGTGATAACTTATTGCCGATTTAAAACTTCGTACACATGACAACTGACTCATTAATTTCGAAAAGTATTTTGATAAATAGTTGATGATGCAAACACCTGATAGCTCAGATAGGAAATTCACAAAAAAGTGATTCTTTAGGTATATCTTTGACCATTATCTCATAATTTGTTAAAAGTTTTCAATTAATTCCTTTAATTATTCATGTGGAGTGCCATTTGGCACTATTTTTAAACAAAAAAAGAGAGTGTACATGACGCACCATTAGATACTAGTCAAAGTGTGTTTTGATAAATAGTTGGTATAGTTCAAGTAGGAAACACAAATATCTGATAATTCCGGTAGGAAACTCACACAAAAAAAAAGCAATACTTCATGTGTGTTTTGATAAATAATTGGTGATAGTTTAGGTAGGAAAAACAAACATCTCATAGTTCAGGTCAAAAACTCAAAAAGTAGTTCAGGTCAGAAACTCAAAAAGTGATACTTCAAGTGTATTTCGATAAATAGTTGGTGATAATTCAGGTAGGAAACACTAGTTCAGGTAAGAAACTTACAAAAAGTGATACTTCAGCTATATTTTGATAAATAGTTGGTGATAGTTCGGGTAGGAAACGCAAACAACTTATAGTTCAGGTAAGAAACTTACAAAAAAAAGGGGATATTTCAGGTGTGTTTTTGACCATTCAATCAAATACGACCAGTTTCTAAATGAATCACCCATGTCTGCTTCGTTTAAATCGAGTCTATTTCATACCAATACATAACAACTTGTTCTTTTAACGGTAGGAGAATCGTTTTCTTTGCTTAGCTTGTAATTTGCAGATAAATTACCTGTTGTGGGAAGTCACCATCTTTCATCTGAGAATTAATCAACAGCCTTGCCGCACGATGGAGAGGCCTTGAGTCTATATCAACCTGTCCAAGTAGGAAAGTTGGTAAAGAACTTTTTTAAATAAATTACAACATTTACTAATAGTTACAAGGAATTAACCTGGCCGGAATGAATCAATCCCATCAATGCCCAGGCAGTTTGTACAAGATTTGAGTTATCTGTTTCAAGCTCTCTGTATACCTATTTGATCAAATACAAAACTGAGCAACATAGCAAGCACAAATTGAGACGTGCATATTGTTACAGTTGTTTACGTAGCACTTTTGCTTTTGCACTACCTTGTCAGGACAAGAACGGTAACTTTCTCCCCAGCCACCATCAGACCTTTGTTTTCGTAACAGAAATTCAACGCCTTTACAAACTGCTGCGGAGTTGCGGTAACTCTTGCCTGCTGCAGCAAGCCCTCCAAGAGCAAACCAGGAGGCATATGTGAAGCACACACCCCAGTTACCATACCTGTTAATATGATTACTTGTGTCATATGTATCGATACAGTGGAAAGTTCAAGGGCTCGCAAAAGAAATATATATCATATACCATGAACCGTCAGGCTTTTGTACATCTTCAATATATTTAACAGCGTTATGAATGAAATCATCGATCTCTTTGGTTCTGTGTCCAGGGCATAGCTTCTTAAACAGAACAAGTGCTTGGATTGATGAGCCAGTGCACTCAACATACCTGGATTGACATGTAATCAGTATGACGCAATAAAATGGAGACTAAGGCCACATTGGTTGTGGAATAGATTAGTGGTTTGCTTATATGAACTTGGGCAACCTCCCCTCACGAGCTAGCTTATGGGAACGGTTAGGCCCAAGTGTATCTTTACACGGTATCAGAGTTAGGTCCATCCCTGTTTGAACTCCCGGTCCACGCTCAAGTAGGGCCTGGCATGTAGGCGGGCGTTAGAGTACCACTATGGTAGGGTAATCGACTGGTGGTTTGCTTATATCAACTTGGGCAATCCTCCCCTCATGACCGAGCTTTTGGGGATGCATTAGGCCCGAATGTCATATCCTTATCGGGAAAAAAGCTAAAGGAAAAGAGAAAAAACAGAGAGAACATCTTACTCATGCTCAATGACAATGTCCGCCAAAAATTCAGCAGGATTGAGCAACTGTCAGTGAATAAAACAGAACCAAGAAAGTTAAAATATTCAGGTTTTGGATCACTATAGAAGGAAGTTGAAGATTTTTAACAACCTGGAGAGTAAGCAGATGGATAAAATTCCTATATCGTGAATCTCAACTCAAACAATTATTTTACTTACTTCTATATACTCTGAGGACCCAGCAGGCTCCCATGCTGCTAATCCCCCATTTTTGCTCTGCAATTTTATTTAAAATGGATCTTAGTATTGCTACAAAGATTCAAATGACGACTGCCATGCATTGGACTATTCGGTGTAAGATATAGGTTTCTCTTGGATTTTTTGTATAAGCGACAGACAACCAAACAAACTAATGACCAATGATTTTAGGACACGTTTTGCAGTTTTTACCTGTAAGGAAAGAATAATATTCACCGAGTCATACAGTCGTGCAGGTTCCATTGCCTCACCAACTAATTCAGAAGGCATTGTAGAGAAGAGAAGACAACACTAGAGAAACAAAATTAAGAAGATATCAGGCAAATTTACTAGCAGTATTATCTTACTAATTTTCAGTAACTACAAGAAGTTGGAATCTTGTTTCATCGAATGGTTAGATACCCTTAATGCTTCGGCAGTAGTATCAGATACTTGCCATCCATGATCTTGATCTGAAAAAGTCCATGATCCTTTTGAGATATGCCGATACATTGCTTTAAAATCACCAGAAGGATTGTCCTTCACCTAGCAAGAAGTTACTTACATTAATAACGTCCATATTTTGAAGAGCTCATTTTGTAGGGCTGTTATGCTCATGATTTAATATCCAACCTGAGATTTTTTCATAAAATCATGTCCTTTTCTAAGAGTATCTGATATCTCATCATTCATCTTACTGGCCAGTAGTGCTTGAATAGCAAAACTAGTATCCCATGCTTGACTACCGAAACTCTGCAATACAACAACGAATACTCGTCAATTTCAGTAAAAAATGTTTTGTCATTTCAGAATAGGATGATTTTTTCAAACATGAATCAAGTGTAAAACAGATCCTATTTTTCAACCCATTACGATTTGTGAAATAGTATGATTTCCATGTTTACAAAAAATAATTCATATCTACCAACCTGCATTTTCATCCCATCTTCAGCTACCCATAAAAAATCTGGAATCCGAGCAAGATGCTTTTTGAAATAATCGCCGTTGGGATCCTCAGCCCAACATGCAAGCATGAAAAATACCTACACCATCCAAGTGTTACATCAATTGAATTCATTAACAAAATGTCAGTAATTCAGTTATCTGGTAAAAACGAATTCATTTCCATACTTTTTCTACATTTCCGATGGTGATGTATCGACTATTCTCGTCTTCATAGTGTATGTGTTTCATGGTGACTTCAAGAGCTTTATTTCTCAGCTTGTTGAAAGGCCAACGAGTCAATAGAGGCTCGGTACATATGTAGAGACTGTCCCACATCAAATTTTGAACCCATGGATGAGGGCAATAGAGATCCTCCTGCGGCGTTTGTGTTTGAGAATTTGTTGAAGATGGTATCATTTAGACACAAATTTCAACCAAGGACTCGTTTGGTCCGTAGACAAAGTTAAACAGGGATAATAATATCAAATCTTATGTCGAGATTATTTTTCTGATCTCAGTGACTACCGTTAATAGTCATACCTTTGCACATAAATGGCGTACTTTTTTCCAGTTAATTTCATTGTACGGTTGATCATACAACTCTTCCCTCAATTTCAAAATGAGAGGTGTGATTGGACCAACAAATCTTTTCCCGTAGAGATAAGACATTGACATGTAGACCATTCGACAGTGACACCATATTTTTGCTGCATTTAGAAAAAGAGTCAAAGTACTTACTATATATATATATATATATATATGGAGACCTAATAGAGAATGACATCCATAGGAATTCCTGAGAATTAATATCTATAATAAAATGAACTGACAATTTTAGGATGTGTACGCATAAGCAATAAAAAAAAATGACCAACCTGGACTAATGGGAAAAAAAGATGGAAGAATCCAAAACTCAGGTGGCATTGGATTGATTCCTAACCACTCAAAAACTCCAAGAATCTGAATAAAAGACGGAGGATTTATCAAAAACAAGAAGGCATAAACATGACACTACAAGTGTAACGGTCCAACTGGTAGTTTTTAAGTTATAGGACCCCCATTCCCCTATCTGAGACTTCCAGTAGCTCCATTTACTAATTTATGATTTGAGTGTATGGATAGAATGACTCCCAAGAGCCGGGAGTGTTTCAAATCATTAAGCTTAAACTAGAAGCCTAAAGTTAGGAGAGTTGATCAACGCAAACTTTTTGAGTAAACCAGCTTAGATTCTTGGTTTGAAGGTTCCAATAGTTTTGTATGATGATTTTGGACTTGTATGTGTGCTCGTATAGTGACCCTAAGGGCTGAGGTAATTCGACAGCATTGGAAGTGATTTTGTAGCTGCAAATTTTCTGGCAAATGCCGGTTTTGCGTTAAGGTGGTTGGCTATGGGTTATGATTACTATGTTAGTTTCGTCTCGTCACTTGTGACATCTAGATACTGGTCTTGTCGAATTCTGATTTGTCTTAAAGATTTAGGCACGTTCAAGGATGAACGTCTTTCTAAGTAATGACTAATGTGATGACCCGATCATTTTTAGCTTAGAAGTCTGAATCGTGTTCCGAGTCTTCTCGTAACTCGGAAGAGATATTTGGAACCTTTCTGCAAAATTTGGTTAGATTTCGAGGCGGTTAGGGTGGTTTTAGATGCATTCCGCTTATATAGCACTTTCAAGACAAAAATAACGATCCTGACCCCTCATTTTGTGCGTATGTGGTCTAAATGGTAAGTGAATGGATGTTTACGTCCCCATCACTAGTTGTGACTCATAGAAACTAGTTTCATCCAATTACGAATTTGTTTGATACTGTTAGCTTCTTCTTCTTGATATGAGCATAACATCATACTTGTTTAGTTGTGTAGAATTCATTATCGCATAGTTGATCACGCTAAGGTGGTGCCTGACATGTGGTTTCTACTATGTTAGTAAGATCAGGTAAGTTGAGATGGTCGTTGCAATGTTGAGGATAGTAAGAAGACACCTACGCTCCGAAGATGGGTAACATGAAGTTGATATAAAAGCATAAAACAAAGTAACCATATAAAAGGAAAGCAGATGAATTGGAACTACTAATGCAGCACAAGTGTAAATGTTTGATAATGGAGAATGATATGATTTAATGAGTTCAACTCCTACACAAACCATAAAAAAGAATTTTTGCAGAATCAGGTCACCTAAATGTTAACTTTACAAGTCCAGAGGCGTGTATGTACTGTATAACTAATTAGTTCATAAAGCCTAGAGATTCAATACTAGAATTTAAGAATTAAATTTTGAATCTATACATGCAAAAGTATTATGGGCTCAATGATAAGAACCTAAAGGTTGAACTCATCAAATTCAATTCCTGTATCTACTCTGACAGATTAATAATCACTGATTGTGTTAACATTTTGTACACTACCAGTGTAAATAACTTAAATCTTACTTTGATATATGGTCTTCTAAAAAGTTACAAGGGTAACTAGTCATACCGAGAGATATGTTTTTCCCCATGAAGGAATTGCAGTGACACTACCATGATCAAGTATCCATTTCCTTCCTCTGGCGCAGGCATTGTTTTCACCGCCATCTGGTCCTTCTCCAAAGATCCGCATGCATATGTAACTAAGAGCTGTACATAACATAGTACTGTGACCTTCTATATGCAGACCCCATCCACCATCTTCATTCTGCATAATGCAGAATGTTGTTAGTAATCTAGAAGTAAATCGGAAAATGAGTTTAACTTCTCAGCACTCACAATATATACAGTCTATAGTAAGCTTAATTTAGGAACATAAAAACGCAATAATAACTTATTATAGCTGATCAAAGCACATCAATCGATTCTTTATACTCAGCGTGTATAATTTAAGAGTAATAGATCATATTTGGGTTTACCACTTTCTTCAGAGAAGTGGAGTAAGTTGGAATGTCACCAGCTGACTGATAAGATCACTAACAGGATTACAAAGGATTCTGCAAAACATTTCTCATATACTGGGAGGCAACAAATTATTGAAGTGTTGTTTTCCATTCATAACTTCTGGGGAGCTGTTTTTATTCTCCCTCGGAGTGTTTTGAAATAAGTTGACAGACTAGGTAGGGAATGTTTATGGGGAGGTGATGAGGAAAAGAAGGCAATCTCTCTAGTTTCTTTGGGGTGGTGTGTATTCCAAAGAAATTTGGAGGCTTAAATAACAAAGGCTGCAATACTTGAAATGTAGCCTCAGCTGGTAAACTGTTGCGGCAATTATCAGAGAAGCAAGATTCTATGTGGGTGAAAATGGGTCCAGGGACTGTATATAAAGGCTGTCAACACCGTATGGATTCTCTACTGATTGCAGTTGGTATTGGAAGAAGATTTAACTCACTTAAAGCTGTCATGAGCAGTTGGTACATTAAAGGTATGTACACATTGACCTCTAGGGGGGAGATATTCCATTACCAGAGGCTATAATGTACTCAAGGGAACTTATACTAGATGGAAAATAGACGATATGATACGGATTACTGTAGCTCAACCCACACATATACTTATGGCTAGCCCGTGCAGAGGAGGTTCTAACCGAGGACAGGCTTATACATTTGAACATCCCAGTTGACAATGATGAATGTTGCTTATGTGATGCAATAGATAGCAGAAACTCCATTTGTTTGATGTTAGTTGACCAAGCAACTATGTAATGGTCTCTCTAACTGGATGGGTATTCAACTCCAAGTCGGTGATATGACGAGTGTTTTGGAGGCTATCAGAAGGAAACATTGTAAACAATTCAAAAAGGAGATTTTGACAGCTCTCTAGAGAGCAACTATCTACCAAAGATGGAGGGCAAGAAAAATGACCACACTGTAAGCATCAATGTACACAGTGAGACATTGTTGGCACTGATAAAGAAGGAAATTGCTGATAGACTAGGTATTCCTAAGGCATAATACATATAAAGACATCAAAACTTGACCTCAAAGGGAAAGTAAGCACTCCAACTTTGAGTATGCACATCTAGACACCTCAACTCGTCTCGATTGTGTTGGTTCAACACTCCAACTTACAAAATCATCATCCAGACACCTCCAAAATATATGTGTCATGTCAGTGTCTATTGTCCATGAGACATGGTGGATATGAGTTGGTGTGCTTAGTTGTTAGGTTAGACCAAGTTGAGGTGTCTAAATGTACACTCTCAAAATTGGAGGACTTACTTGCTGGCAAAGGCAAAGTTTGAGTATCTATTATGTATTAAGCTTGTTCTTAAACTGACCAGAAGAGATCATAGATGATTTTCTTTTCTCATGGGGCAATTTTTCCTCACAGAACCCTTCCTAAAATGTAGTTGTTGAGACCGATGTACTAAAACTCAGAAGGGCACGACCACAAGAGTATTATATGCAACCTTAGCTTGCATTTTTGCAAGAGGTTATTTCTAAGACTTGAACCTGTCCCCTTCTGGTCACATGTACACAACTTTACCAATTACTCCAACGCTCACTTCATATTCATATAGAATTTGCAAAGTATATTTTGATAGAATAATATTCTAAATTGCAAAGTAAATTACCTGGTGACAGTATATATAGCGAAGAATTTCCTTACGATGTTCAGTCGAGAATACAGTATTAAGATGCCCGGTGATATACATACAGATAACCTGAATTTTGGGTCCCCAAGAAAATGATCATACCATTAGCTTTACCATAATTAAAAGAGTTAAATAATCAAAAACACACCTAAAGTATATTTTCATATCTGAACTATCAGGTGTCAGGTGTGTCAGTTTCATAGTAAACTATCATCAATTATTTATCAAAACACACATAAACTATTAATTGTTCATTTTTCCTACTTGATAATTCAGGTACTAAGCTCAAACAATTAATAGTTGAGCTATATTTTGATGAATAATTGGTGATCGTTTAGTAGAAAGTGACACAGCTGATAGTTCAGATATGAAAATAAAAAATTGAGATACTTTAGGTGTGTTTTTCACCTTACTTAAAATTCTAAAAAAAAAAAAAAAAAAAAATCTTACCAAAGGAGGAAGAAAGAAGAGAGCACCAGCATTTTCAGCAGGCCAATGTCCATCACTAGCTTGTAATGCTGAGAAAAAATGAACTGCTCTACGCAGTGCAGTTGTTGCAACTTCATGGCTAATTTCTTCACCTTCATCTACTTTTACTGATGGAATATTCTGTTTGAAATTCTTCTCTCTGAGAAACTGCAGACAAGTTTGTATTTCTGTTATGTACCAATTGTCCAACATTGAAAAAAATAGAGAAATGTTAATGGGTTTATAGGCCAAATGAATCTCCCATCAATTAGACTAGTCTTTTGAATTGGACTTTACCGTTTGATTTATAACATTGGTCATTGCATTGAGAGTCCCATGCGTGGGCTCATGACTCGGAATGGTGGTCTGGACCCAAGAGGGATGCCAACTGTGACCAACGAGGTCGTTGGTTCTCAAGCGAAGACGACTGTTATGTACCAATTCATTGGAAAAAATTGAGAAGTGCTAATGGGTTACTAGTCTTTTGGATTGGGCTCTCTCATTTGATTTAAAACAATTTCCCGATTCATACGAGCTTCTATTTCATTTATATATGATTTATTATTTATTCTACTATTTGAATTCTGAAATATTGACTTTCATTGTTATTGATATTTGGATTTCTATGTTTCGTTTCGAATCCTTTCTTGTTGTTGTTGAAAGCATGTGGTGGTCGATCTCTTGACGAACTCGAATATGAGTTTGTTTGAGATTTTGTTGGAGTTTTATGTTTGATACAAAAGTTCTCAACGGAACTTAGCTTTATGAGTTGTTTTGAAATTAAATTTTGACACCAAGTTGAAAATCCACCAATAGAACATAAGATTCAAGCTCGATGCAAACTGGTCCATGAGTTTTTGGAAACTTTTTATGAGTTCAAATCTAGAATTTAAGATTATCACAAGAAAAAGAGTTGGAATTATTTTCTAAGAGCCACATGGCAGTTTTCTAATATGTCACTGAAATATGCCACTGAAATATCAGAAATGGTTTATTTAAGTTATTCGTTAAAAGTTGGGCTTATTCATGTCATCGCCGTTATAAAATCGGTTCATCCATGCCATTACTTTTTAACGGTGGTTTTCTAAAAACTGTTTTGCCACGTGGCCTCTTATTGGAGGTCCATGTCATTTTTTATTTTTTATTTTTTATTTTTGATCCATTTAAAAGAATCCACCCGCACCCAATCTCTCACCTTAACCCACTTTAATATTACTCTTAATTCTGACCCTAGATTTGAAAACACCCTACGTACCTGATAGCCAAGTCCCAACTCCGTGCGTAGCTTTTGACATGTGCGCAAAGAATTTTTAACTCAATTTTAGCTATGTTTTTTACTCCAAACTAGTCCAATCACCTACAATCTTTTTCAAATTTTTTACATATCTTGACGGGTCGTGTTGCTTAAAAAAGAATTATATTCAGAGAAATTGATTCGAACAATTTTCAAATAATTCTTAGCTTAGTCGTCCTATTCAGGCAAATCATTCTGCTAAGCAAAGTGATTTCATTTAATGTAGATTCATATCAGAGAATTTAATGATGGCTCAAGAGATATATAGTAAAAGGGATCATTAAACAAAACAGTAGAGGAAATATCTTAATATAGTGAGATATGGCCAAGGAAATCTCGTAATAAAGTTAGATATCATCAAGTTTATGACAAAGTATTTCGGCGCACGGAGGAAAAGTTGAAGAAAAATGATGTTTTAAGTCGCTTTAGAGATCACAGTGCTTTTAGAACTGATGCAAAGTGGTGGATGATATATCGGTTTGATAGTGAAATCCACATACTGTGGGGGCGGGGGTTGTGGAGGGGGGGGGGTAGGCTTCAATCCAGCTCTTCTAAAAGGTGAGCTTAATTGATCTCAATATGTAGTTCAATCGATTCATAAAAAAAATTATTAATTTTGTTATATATATATATATGTGTGTGTGTGTTCGATATATAATCATAATAATTAATATAAAAATATTATTTGATAATTAAAAATTATAAAAAAGAAACGATGGAATTCAAACTTGGTAAGATGGATCGGTTAGATTATGTCTCATTATTTAATTCATTTTGAAATTTATCTCATTCCAAATATATAACTTTTGAGCAAGTTAATGATCTATATATTTATTAACTCAACACATTTTGATCTATTTAAATTGATACTCCACATCATGTTCAACTCTTAAATAAATGATATCTGATGCTCATATATGATCCTCCCCAGTCCACCTCTTTCCCGCCGCCAGAAAGGAAAAACAACATTATGATCGTTAATATGGTCATGTTCGCCTAATATTTGAAGTTTGAACCATGCAGAATGAAGACGTGAAAAAGGGATTACTGCAAATTTCTTGCATGCATGCATGCATGTATCCTTGTGTTTTGAGATTCCATGTTTCAATTTGACTTTTTAACATCCATAGTTCAAATCTTGAGCGTTAAAACTTTTTAATTTTAATAGTAAGTAACATAAAATTTTAAGTTATTTTCTTAGAAAAAAATGAAATTTACATAGTTACGTTAGAAATTAAGTAAAAAAAATGTTATTTGTTGACAATAATTGACAATTCGAAATAAAAGGTGTATGAAAAATCGCAGTCAAATTAAAGAAAAACTTATTTGACTCACATAAATTGAGATGGAGGGTTAGGTAAAAATCAAAGTCGTACATATAAGTTGTGAATGTATTATGCAACTTTACCAAGTCAAAAGCTACGCACGGAGTTGGGACTTTGAAAACACCCTATGCTCTACGTCTCGTCCATGTTAAAGAGTATAAAGGTTATCAAATAGCCAAGTCCACGAAATAATTAAGACTACCAATAATTCAATTATACAACTTATAATCCAAATTTTGAAGGGATTTTTAGGTATTCTTCCTAATTAAAAGTTTGGGTCCTTCATGTATATGGTATTCTCTTCGTCCTAAATTATGTGATGATGTTCGAATTTCAAGAGTCAAAATAAATTAGTTTTTAATCACAATTTATTCATTTGTCATTTTAAATTATTAATTATTCTAACCTATATTATTTTAAACGTATTATTCAAGTATGTAAATTTCATGTTCGAAGACTAAATGATTATATATATATTCAAATCTAGGGTCAAAATTAAAAGTAATATTAAAGTGAGTTAAGGTGATAGGTTGGGTACGGGTGCATTCTTTTTAATGGATCAAAACTAAAAAAAAAAAAATGACGTGGACCTCTAATAAGAGGCCACGTGGCAAAAAAGTTTTTTAAAAAACCAACATTAAAATGTAATGGCATGGATGAACCGATTTTATAACGGCCATGGCATGAATGAGCCAAACTTTTAACGGATGCCATTAATGAGTCATTTCTGATAGTTCAGTAGCATATTTCAACCTTTTCCCATTAAAAAATAAGATTTTTTTTAATTCAAACAATGAAAGTCCATTAGAAAAGAAGGGCAAATGGCTCTATCTGTTGGGTGGCGAGGATACATATGAGGCACCTTTTAAAAGAGATGTTCGACATGGATCGTTTATTCTGATAGTGAGTTTAAAGACATCCACTACTTTAAAAATGTATAAAATTATTGTTCCTGTTCTTCTATTTAATCTTACAAGAAGAATCAATTCTTTAATTCTAATTTTCATCATTTAGGATACTGTATTTCAAAATCTTTTTTATGAAAAAAAAAAAATGAAAGAGAAAAAAATGAAAATAGTTATCGACCTGCATTCGCCAAAGAAGATCGCTACTTGGCTTAACTTTATGACGATTTTTCCGAAATTGTTGACGGGCCTCTTCAATCTCGGCCCATTCTTCTACCGTTCCAGCATTTGGGTCGAACTCCCACGTTTGTCGTCCAACGTAATTGTTTGTGCTGTATAAATACGGCCCATCTTTTCCTTCTGCAATCTTCAACTTCCACATTCTCAATATCTTCTTATGCCTGCGAGGCTTCAAGTTTAATGATATCAATGAGCATTTCTCACACAATATGGTTATGAGTTTAAACTATTTAAGGGCGGTTATGAGTTTAAACTATTTAAGGGCGGGGACGCAGGGCTTAGAGGCGTATTCAGAATTTTGTGAGGATGGATGCATTATTATGGAATCACTTCGAATGTGGACTCACACATCTATATTTAAATATTTTTAGAGAAAAACAACACTATTATATATGATCTAAGGAGAGGACCATGGTTTCACGTGAACTCGATGACCCCCACCTAGATACGTCCCTGGGCCAGACCTACAATACATGAAAGATGATCAATTGTATGTTCTCGTAAAAATTTATATGTATCCTTTTTGTTTCAATTTATGTGATACTCTTCTAAGTCTTCTTTATTAGTCGGTCTTAAAAATAATGATATATTTCAACATTTAGTAATAATTTAAGTTCAAACTTTCAATTTTACCCATAATGAGATTATTTATAGCGACACAGATATATATGACTTATTTTAGATCATAAATTTTAAAAATTTCATTTTTTCTTAAACTCAACATATAGTCAAACACCTTACATAAATTGAAAGAGGGAAAGTACTATACATATGTAGACAAAAAGCCATATTTTTCAGTTTATATGTTTTCTATCACTTTTTTTTTTCCAACTTACAACATTCTTATAGAGTATTCAGGCATATTAACTGATTTCTAAACAGAATTATAAGTACAAGTTTAAGCAATAGTTATTAATTTTTGTTGAACCTAAAACTATGATTGATGCTACATTGCCCTTGCATGTAGTGTTAAAATTACTTTTCATATAGTTATGTACTCTCTATTTTAAAAAGAACGACCTATTTCAATTTGATATATAATTTAAGAATAAAAAAATAAATTTTGTGGGTCCAAATGAAAGTTATGTCAAATGTACCAAAAATTTCTTTACTCTTTTGTTCTTAAACATGTCAAGTGAAAAGTTGAAATTAAAGTGTTACTAAAAAAAGAATTATTTTTTTAAACAAACTAAAGGAAAAAAAAGGTCATTCTTTATTATAGGGAAAAATATGCGAAAAATATTTTTACTTAAGCGAAATTTGCAGTTACACACCCTAAACTTTGCGGGGGTCCTATGACCCTCTAGACTATTTTTTACCGTATTTAATTGGCATATATTTATCTCTTATCAGACATTTTTTTTCTTATGCAATATGTGCGTGAAATACATAAAAAAAGAATTATATTTTAAAACAAACTAAAGAAAAAAAAAGTCATTCTTTATTATAGGGAAAAATATGCTAAAAATACCTTCACTTAAGAGAAATTTACAGTTACGGACCCTGAACTTTGCGTGGGTCCTATGACCCCGTAGATTATTTTTTATCGTATTTAACTGATATATATTTGTCTCTTATCAAATATTTTTTCCTTATGCGCTCAATATACGTAAAATACATGCAATGGTCCAAGTATCAAATATATATCAATTAAATACAGTAAAAATAATTTATACGGAAGGAAGGAGCATATTATAAAGATTGCACCAACCCTTTTCATCAAAACCAAAAGAAACCATCATGCAAGTATTAAAGATGAAGTGACCTCAAAAGTGTTTTTTTTTTAGTAAAAAAAAAAAAAGAGAGAGAGAGAGAGAGCGCAATGACTCACCAAGACCAAGTTTGGTAGGCTAAGAGAGAAAGAAATTATGATTGTGTGGAAAAAGTGAGAGATCTATGCAACTATTTATACAAAAAAGTGAGTGTCTAGTTTTTTCTTCTTTTGTCATTATGATAGATGAATTAATTTGCCGTCCACTGCCCTAGTAATTAACACGGAAAAAATAGGGATAGTTTCTATTATTATTTAAAATTATATCCAACCAAAATAATTATAAAAAATTTCTTTTTACTCAAAATAGTTGTCTCTTTTCTGATACATCTAAAAAAAAAAAACCCACCCACAACTCCATATTTTGGCACAAATCAAGCCCAAAAATCAGAAAATATATTCCACAATTTTCTCAACTCACCCATTTTGAATTGCCACCATGTTCTCATCTTCACCTTCTACTTCAATATTCAAGTTACAATTTCCATTAAATTTCTTTTGAATTTTCACCTTGTTCTCATCTACTAAATTAAATCTAACAACTCCATCTTTTTACCGTTAACTTTCTTTTTTAATTTCCACAATTTCATTATCATGTTGAGTGAAGTAGTTGTTGGAAATGGTAACACCAGTAGTCCATGAATAACGTTAACAAGTCTATCAGTGCAACGTGCATGATAGCAATGATCGATCCAAATATTCGACGATGCAAATATATCAACCATTAACTTTCTTTTTTAATTTTCACCATTTCATTATGATATGAAAGATATTAATTTAAGTGAAGATCGATTAAAATATCAAAATGACCCGGCTATGATAAAGAAGTTATCGATTATTGCATCTGTAAAGAGGAAAAAGTAAGTTACAAAAAATCAATTTTCGTGACAATGCGTGCGTTCTGATACATCATAAATTTTTACATGTGATTTTTGTTTCTTTATAGATATGATACATTCAATATACTGCATCTGATACATTTAATATATGACATTTGATTCATAGATTATTCAAGGGTAATGCTTTATGATACATAATACAACATATATGTGATTATGATTCAGTTTTATACTTGATACATGTAATATACTTATTATGATACATAGATCTAATTTTGTGGAAATTTTAGATTTATATGATACATTCTGAAAATTGAATGTGAGTTTTAGTTTGTTTTACACCTGATACATTAAACATTATGAGTATGATACATAAGTATGAGATATATCATTATTTTTGATACATAGTAAATGTTGAAGTTGATTTCTATTGTTTTTTTCATCCGATACATTCAACTTTATTTGAACTTATTTATGTCTCAAAAATAATTTCAAATGTTTTAACTGAAGTTTCTGCCATGGATGACATCTCCAACAAATTAACAAAGCTCAATCAATTATTGTTGCGTTAGAAGAAGAACTCAGAAAAATCGACGCTTTCAAATGTGAACTGCCTGACTTCCATACCTTCCTATTCGATCAAAACCTTTTTCAGTGAAAATCACATTCCTTTCTATCCTAACTTTGAAGTTAGGAGTAAAATAATGTTATATGATTTTCTTTCTAATTTGGAAATCTATGTTAATAGAAATTCTCGTCTTCAAACAATTTATTTCCATAATTTTATGGTTCTCCTAAAGGATGATCAGCTTTTTTCTTCTATTTTTTCAATTCTCTAAATAAAGGGAAAGATAAAAAGCTTGTTATGGAAGAATTAAAGAGATATAATTGCTCAATTAGAATCGTATTAATTGCTCCATTATTTACTCTTTTATTGTTATTTTCCTTTTTTATAGTCAATTAGTTTGGTAGTTAAGTATATGTAGGTTATGTATCCGAATCAAATTTATGTATCATATTCGGGATATTAAATAATTAATGTAAAAGTTAGGAGAGAGGATAATTAGGTAGCAAAATGTTGAGATTTATGTCGTTTACCTAAAAAATAAAGTGAGAATGAATACTATATGATTAAGTAATAAATGGTACGAAATATAGTGCTTTCTCCATTACTAAATAAGTCATGATGCTTTTGTATTTTGATTTTATTCTTAAAAAAGAGATAAATTTAATTAGAGGTAAGTTGAAAAAGTTATCTTTTATTTTCTAAGAGTTACTTTGTTCATTTTTACTTATCCATTATACAAAAAATAGATATCTAACAATATTTGTTCAGTTTGACAAATCAATGAATAATTTATCATTTCTGTCCATTTTAATCTTGTTATTAAATATTATTCATCACTCAAGGTATTTCTCAATGCATGACAATTATTATATTCAAAAAGTGATTAGTAAAATAGATGAAAAGAGTAATAATTTATATCTATAATAATAATAATAATAATAATAATAATAATAATAATAATAATAATAATAATAATAATAATATATTAAAAGTGTGAAGACTCTTAGAAAAGTGATTTGGACTTTTTTTCTAATATTAAAAGACTCTCTTTTAGACAAAATTATCTTTTCACTATTTTCTTTAATTTATTTTTTAATTATTTTTATTATATTAACTAGACTCCTAAAATATATTGAAGGAGAATCAATTAATATTTTTTTTGTACTAATCAATTAGAAAAATACTTCTAAAATAGGATAGAAAAATGCTCCTAAAATAGGACTCTATTAAGAAAATACTTCTATAAATATTGAGACGTACGTTTAACTAGAGAAGATGAAAAAAATAACTAGATATCTCTTCTATAAATAGGAGTATCGAATATTATTTGCATGATTACTTTTATCTTTGTATTTTTTTGTTGTCATAAAAGAAGAGAACATGGTCGGCAGTACCTGAAAAGTAAAGGAGTTGTGATTGTCAACAAATTTATAGCAGTGAAAGTTACGTACAACCTACAACGATTAAAGAAAGGTATATTTAGAGGCGGATTTAGAGTTTAAAAATTGTGAGTGTTTTAGAAGTTTAAACACATATATTAATATTCAAAGTCTTTAACGTTTTACCTAGAAATTAAAGTATCCAACTATCTTCTTGATTTACTGATATTTTTGCAAATCTTATGCCAATATTCATATATTTTTATATAATTATACTAATCTATATCAGGTTTATCGAATGCCGAAGCACCACAAAATAGGTCATAGGTCCACCCCTCAATATGTTATATACAATTATTAGAAAAGGATACGCAAACAAGAAAAAGAATAGGCCTACTCTATCCATGAGTTATTTTGGGAGAAAATTTAAATTTGTGTTTCCATGACGATTGTTTCATGGATGGACGTTCGCAGTTCTTCTCCATTTAAAGATATATTATATGCAATTATTAGAAAAGGATACACAATCAAGAAAAATAATAGGCCTACTCAATTATGAATTATTTTATTTTGGGAGAAAATTTAAATTTGTGGTTGGTGCTTCATGGAATGGACGTTCACAGTTCTTTTCCATCTCATCTAACTCTAACTCATTCATCCAGCTCTTTTGGCAAAATAAAAAAATGAGAAAGCTAATCTACTTGCTTGTGCAAGCAAGGTTCGCTCGGCTAGGACACATCAGAGGTGGTCCTTGAGCCACTTAACTGATTGGAGAGAAGTGAAAAGACTGAACATTTCCACCTCCACGTGGAACTGTAAGGAAAGGGCAGAAAATAATTTAAGTAATAGGTGGCCCTTATAGTATTTCTTAATAAATGCCATGCCTTGATTTTCTATTAGTGATATTAATGTTCCCAACCATTTCTCTGTCTATATATATGCACATCTTTATTATTACTACATGCTTCTCGATATCTTTCCACTTTCCACTTTGTTGAGTCATTTTCACTTGACAAAAATATATTGTACTTGCGTATTGTACCTATATATGTAGACACGCATTGATGAACTTTGGGTGGAAAATTTACTTTTAATATTATATTTGATTCCCGATATAACAATTAATTATCTACATGAAATTATTTGAAAGATTATTTCCCCCTCTTTTTTTTTTTTTTTTGGCATGATTACTTAAGGTTTGTGATTCAGGTCTAGCATGCTATCAAAGAATCGGTTGTTAGATGTCTCTAAATTTTTATTGATGTTATTTTTGATAAAAGCTCCTATTCAGTGATATTGATTTTGTGTCAAATTGGGAGTAGGATATGTGTGTGTCGTTGTGATTATCGAATTTAGTATTTATATGATAATTATGGTATTATGATTGTGGTATGAAAGTGATATGGTTATATGGGTTGCTTGTGGTGTTGTTAACTTGTATACATACGTATATTAGTTTTGATGTTGCTATTCCCGTATTCACTTATTTCTTGCTTTTTTTAGATATCATGATGTCGGTTGCCCCGCAAAGCGATTTACATGTCTTTAGATATTATGGTGGCTTTGTCGGCCTGCACAAAGATTTACTTACTTATGTTATGAGCTGTTGGGTTAATTTTCTTATTGTTTGCTCACATACATTACACATGGTGTCTATGTATACCTTTTGAGGCTAGGACCGGAGGTGTTTACCTACACTTCATGCATTTCATGTCTTTAAGGCTAGGATCAGGGTGTATGCCTACACATACATTTCATGAACTTGAGGCTAGGATCAGGATGTTTGCTTACACCACATGCATTGGACCGGGTGTATGCTTACACCATGTGCATTGGATCTGGGTGTACGCTTACACGCTATGTATTGGATTGGAGTAGCACACCTACCAACATTATTGCATTGCACTCATTATCCTTTGATTTGTTTGGCACATGTCAAGCTTATGGGCACTTGGGTAGATTGTTGTTTAATTGTCACAATCCAAACCTGTTGTGGGTGGTATCCACATTACTCACTCGGTATGAGAACCATCTAATCAAAATATCAACTCATAATTAACACTTAGAAGATCAGATAACTAATCCATCAATAAATAAATATGCAAATACAAATCAAAATGACAAAATATAAGCACACTAAATGAGGAACAATGTACTTAACCATAATCATCCCTAGGAATCGAAAGTCCTCCATACCAAAACTACTAAAAAATGTCAAGAAGGGAATACAACCCCAAAACTAAAACGATAGCACAAGTCCAGAAATAAGAACTATGTCACAAATGAAAGATCTCATGGTAACTCAGATATGTCGCTCACCCTGAAATCTTAAATCAACTGCTGGAATCATAAGTAAGGTCTCGTAGGAGTCGTTGAAAGATACGTTTCACTCACAAAAGTAATATCACGTGTAGTATCAACACAAAAAGGTCCCTCGACAGCTTATTAAATACATTGTGTTGCTTTGGTGGAGCCAGCAGAGGCATTTCCAACTCAAACGGGCAAAATGTCAGGAATTATAGGGGTTTTGCAAATTTCGGTGGGTATTAGCCCACGGATATGGGGTGGGTATGGGCTAAGAAAATTTTTTTAGGCAAAAGTTCTCGAACGTTCCTCCGATAACCTATTAAAAGGATCAGTTGGCTTTGGCTGGGTCGGGAAGCCAGTCAAACGGACAAAATTGCAGGAAATGTGAATTTTTTATGACTTTCAGTGGGTGTTAACTCACAGATCGGAGGGGGTGGATACAGGCTTCGAAAAAAATTTATGTGAAACTTCTCAGGCAGTCCCTTGACGGCCTCTTAAATGAATCGATTTGGATTGGTGGGGTCGGGCGAGCTATTTTCCATGTCAAACAAGTACAACGATAGGAATTGTGATTTTTTAAGACTTTCGATGGGTGTTAGATCACGGACCTGGGGTGAATGTGGGCTCCGAAAAAAGTTTTGTGCGAAACTTCTTAGGCGGTCCTTCGATGTTCTATTAAACGGATCAGTTTGCTTTAGCGGGGCTGGGGGAGGCATTTTCTAGGTCAACAAGTGAAACGACAGAAATTGCAATTTTTTTACGACTTTTGATTGGTGTTAGCCCATGGATTAGGGGGTAGGTGTGGGGTTTGAAAATATTTTTGGATGAAACTTCTCGAGCAATCTCCCGACAATATTTTAAATGGATCGAGTTACTTTGGCGAGGTTGGGGGAGCCATTTTCCAAGTTAAATGAGCAAAACGGTCAGAACTGCTGGATTTTTGTGACTTTCGGTGGGTATTAGGCCACGAATTGGGGTGGGTATGGGCTCTAGAAAGACTTATAAGCGAAAATTCTTGGGTGGTCTCCTGACGGTCTATTAAATGGATCAGATTGCTTTGGTGGGATCGATGGTACTATTTTCTAAGTCAAAAGGATAAGACAACAGAAATTGCAGGTTTTTTGTGATTTTCAATCGGCATTAGCCCATAGATCGAGTGCTGGGTCCGGGCTCCAAAAAATTTAAGGGCAAAACTTCTCGAAAAATTCCTAGACAACCTATTAAATAGATCGGATTGCTTTGTCGTGATCGGGGGATCCATTTTTCAAGTCAAGCGGGCAAAATAATAGAAACTATAGTTTTTTTGCGACTTTGGTAGGTGCTAGACCACAGATGAGGGAAGGAGGTAAATGCGAGCTTCGAAGAAAATTTTAGGTGAAATTTCTCTAGCGGTCCCTTAACAGCCCATTAAATGGATCAATTTACTTTGGGGGTGGGGGTAGGGGTGGGGTAGCCACTTTCTAAGTCAAATGGGCAAAACAATTAGAAATATATCTTTTTGTAACTTTCGATTGTCGTTAACCCACGAATTGGGGTGTGGGTAAGGGCTTTGGAAAAAATATTAGCGAAACTTCTTGAGCAATCCCCAACAACTAATTAAATGGATTGATTTGCTTTGGTGGGATTGAGGGAGCCATTTTCCAAGTCAAACAGTCAAAGCGACAAGAATTGCAGGTTTATTATGACTTTCGATGGGTGTTAGACCACGAATCGGGGAATGGGTTTGATTCAAAAATTTTTTTGGGTGAAACTTCTCAAATGATCCCCCAACAGCCTATTAAATGAATTGATTTGCTTTTTCGAGGCCAATAAAGCCAGTTTTCAAGTCAAACAAGAAAAACAACTGGAATTGCATATTTTTTGAAACTTTTGGTGGCTGCTAGCCCACAAATCGAGGGTGAGTGCGGTCTTCGAAAAAATATTTGGGTGAAACTTCTCTTGCAATCCTCTAATGACTAATTAGAAGGACCGCTTTTCTTTGGCGGGGCCGGGGGATCCATTGAACGACTTAAAATATAATTTTTTTTTTTAATTTTTGGTGGGTGTTCGCGCACGAATTGAGGGATGGGTGCAAGATCCGAAAAATTTTGGATAAAACTTTTCATGAGGTCCCCTGATGGCCTACTAAATGGATCAATTTGGTTTGACAGGACTAAGGGAGCCATTTTTTAGGTCAAACAGGCGAAATGACAGAAATTGCAGATTTTTTTACGATATTTGGTGGGTGTTAACCCACAAATCAGTGGGTAGGCTTAGGCTTCAAAATATTTTGGGCAAAAAACTTTGGGTGGTCCCTCGACGGCCTATTTAATGGATCGATTTGCTTTGGTTGGATCGGGGGAGCCATTTCTAAGCCAAATTGGAAAAGCAACAGAAATTAAGTGTTTATTACAACTTTCAAAAATATTTTGGATAAAAATTCTTAGAAGGTCCCCTAACAAACTATTAAATGGATCAATTTGCTTTGGCAGTGTCGAGATAGCCATTTTCCAGCTCAAACGGGTAAGACATCTGGAATTACAGGGTTTTTGCAGCTTTTGATGGGTGTTCTCCTATGGATCTGGGGTGGGTGCGAGCTACAAAAAAACTTTTAGAAAAAAATTCTTGGATGGTCCCCTGATAGACTATCAAATAGATCGGTTTCTTTGGTAGGGTAGGAGGAGCAATTTTTCAAGGCAAATAGATAGGATTTGCAGGTTTTTTGTAACTTTCAGTGGGTGTTAGCCAACGGATCCTAGGTAGGTGTAGGATTCGAAGAAAATTTTGTGCGAAACTTCTTGGGTGGGCCCCCAGGTCCTATTAAATGTATCGATTTGGTTTGATCGGGCTGGAGGAGGCATTTTCCAATTCAAACAGGCAAAACAGAAGGAATTGCGGGTTTTTGCAACTTTCCATGGGTGTTAGCCTATGGATTCGAGGTGGGTGCGAGATCTAGAAAAAGTTTTATGTGAAATATCTCGGGCAGTCTCCCGACTGTCTATTAAATTTATCGGTTTGCTTTGGCAGGGTCAGATAACCATTTTCCAAGTCAAACAGGCAAAATCACAAGAATTGTGGAGTTTTTGCGAATTCTGATAATCGTTAACCCACTGATGGGGGTGCGGTGGGCGAGTGGGTGGGTGGGTGAGGGCTCTAGAAAAATATTTTGGGCAAAACTTTTCGGGCGGTCCGTTGATGGCCTACTAAATAAATCAGTTTACTTTGGCGGTCTCAGAGGAGTCATTTTTCAACTCAAACAGGCAAAACATCAGAAATTACAGGGGGTTTTGCAATTTTCTATAAGTGTTAGCCCACAGATTGGGGGGTGAACATAGGCTATAGAAAATTCTTTTGGTGAACTTCACGAAGGGTCCTTTGCTGAACTATTAAATAGATTAGTTTGCTTTGACAGGATATGTGAAGTCATTTTTCATGTCAAACGGGCGAAACTAAAGGAATTACGATTTTTATGATTTTCAATGGGTGTTAGCCCAGGAGTCCGAGGGTGGATGCAGGCTTCGCTAAAAACTTTTTGCGAAACTTCTCAAACGGTAACTCAATGGCCTATTAAATGGATCGATTTGAATTGCCAGGGCTGATAGAGCCATTTTCCAAGTCAAACTAGCAAAATGACAAGAATCACAAATTTTTTTACGACTTTTAGTGGGTGTTAGCCCATGAATACGAGGGTGGGTAAGAGCTCCCAAAACGTTTTTGTATGAAACTTCTTGATGGTCCGCTGACGACCTATTGAATGAATCGTTTTTCTTAGGCGAGACTGGTGGAGCCATTTTCCAAGTCAATCAGCGAAACAACAAGAATGCCTATGAATCGAGGGGTGGGTGCGGGGTACAAAAATATTTTAGTGTAAACCTTCTTGAGTGGTCTTCCAATAGCCTATTTAAATGAATTGAGTTACTTTGGAGGAGCCGGGGGAGCTATTTTCTAAGTCAAATTGGCAAAACAGTCAGAATTGCGATGTTTTTGTGACTTTTGGTGGGTGTTAGTCTATGGACCGGGGGTTGGGGACGGGCAACAAAATGAATATTAGGCAAAAATTCTTGGGCGATCTTTCGACGGCCTATTAAATAGATCTTATTGCATTGGCGGGGTAGTGCCTGTTGTTTTCCAAGTCAAAAAGGAAAAACGATTGCAATTGTAGGTTTTTGTGACTTATTAAATAGATTGATTTGCTTTGCCGGGGATGGGGGAGCCATTTTTCAATTTACACAGGAAAAAATAATTGAAATTATGTGGTTTTAGCAACTTTCAGTAGGTGCTAGACTACAAATGGGCCAGTGGAGTAAATGCGGGCTTGAAAATTTTTTTGGACGAAACTTATCGAGCAATCCCCTAAATAACTTTTGGAAACACCCCAGATTTTTGCCTCTGAAAATTTTTGAGTTTTGAGCTCACTGCCCAGGTAACGACACATTTAACGAGCTCTGAAGACTCGTTACGAGTCGTATAGTACCACTCATAGTTAGGCCAGTGAAGTTGGCCAAAGTTACTTTCCTGAGTACGATTAAGAGCATACGAGTCATGGTGAGATATTATGAGTCGTAATATGGGACTCTTAGTCTCACCGGTGTAGAGGTTCATTATTTTTGTTGTGACTACGACTAGTACCTATGAGTCGTAAGGTCTGGTCACGAGTCGTAGGGTGGGACTCGTGACCAAACTAGTAAAGGTACTATCCAGATCACGAGTCATGGTGATGACTCGTAACATGTCCTTATAAGTCGTAAGGTTACCCGTAATCACTAGAGACAGTTTTTTGCTTTTTATTTAAGGTCACTTTGGTCATTTCCCTCTTTCCCCAATAACAACCCACGATCTAAAATACCCTAAGAGACCCTTTAACTTCTCATTACTCAATCATAAATTACTCGTTACTCTCTCAAACTCCTTAGTAAAGAACAAAGCTAGGGTTTCTAATGGTTGGTCATCTAGAGCTCAAATTGTGGTTCCTTCTCCATAATCCTTGATATCTCAGGCATGTATCTCTCCCCTAAAATTATTTTGCTAAAGACATATGCTTCAATTGTTATTCATGTGATTTAATTTATGGCTTTGGAATATGGATTGAGGGTTTTGAATAATTATTTTTTTAAATGATATTCCCATGGTTTATATGTAACCGTTCATGCTTTATTGATGATTTTTGAAACTCATTGAGTGCATGGGCATGGTGAATGAGTTAGGGGATGATGGATTTCCCCAAATTGATTTAAATTGAACCAAGGGGTGATGGATTTCCCAAATGGATTTGATGAATTTATGAGGGTCGTGGATTCCCCTAATTCAATTGATTTTGATATTAGAATTGGTAATAACCTCAACCCACCTTTGAAATGTAACGTTGAAACATGGATATATGCATGAATTTAACTTATTCTTGAAACTATTGCATTGCATATTAAGGCTAATAGAATACACATGGTTTTGAAATTAAATGGAAGCATGTGAGGTCATGGATTCCCTCACGTGGATGAATAATTGGAACTTGTGGGGTCGTGGATTCCCCCAAGTTAATGGATAATTGGAATTGCATAATTCTAAAAGCTTTCAAGCATAATTGATGATGCCTAATGGTGATAATGACTCCATGGTTTGATGAATGGAAATATGTAAATGTTTTAATTAGGCTTAAAGGGGGTTGTGTAGCTAGTCGTGAAGGTGTAAGTCTCAGGGAGGATGAACATGAGAAACACACATTTTCCCGCGTGAGGATTGGTCTTGATGGCTGTGTGCTTGTGTCATACCATATATATTTGTATCATGGATGGTGTAGGGTCGTAGATTCGACCTTCCTTGATATCTTTGATTCGTGCAGTTAACACGCACTAGGTTCCGACCATGGGGAGAGAACTAGCACCCATATAGCCCATGGTATGCCGATTAAGCTATACAGTCCAGACTAATGTTTTAACTCTCATGCTAAGCCTTGTTTCATATTATATATGTATATATATATATATATATATATATATATATGATTGTGTGTATATGGTTTTGGATGATTTTAGATCGATTGATCATGACATTATTCTATCCCTTTCCTGAGTTACATGCTAGCGCTCACCCCGCTAACCGTCTCCGGTACAGCCTGTTAGCCCACTAAGCAGGGGGTAGGTGCGGGCTCCGAAAAATTTTTGGGTGAAATTTTTTGAACGTTTGATGACAGCCTATTAAATGGATGGGTTTTATTTGGCAGAGCCGCGGGAGCCTTTTTGCTAGTCAAATGGGCGAAACGATAAGAATTGCAAATTTTTACGACTTTCAGTGGACTTCTAGGGTGGTTCCTCAACATCCTATTAAATGGATCAGGTAGCTTTTGCCCTGTTGGGGAGCCATTTTCCAAGTCAAACGGGTGAGCCAATAGGAAAAGTGAGTTTATTGCGACTTTAGATGGGCATTAGACAACGAATCAAGGGGTGGATGCAAGATTCGAAAAAGTTTTAGGCAAAAATTCTCGAGCTATCCCCTAACGAATCAGGGGAGCCATTTTCCTATTCAAATGGGCGAAACATCAATAATTATGGAATTTTTGCAACTTTTGATGGGTGTTTGCCCATAAATCGGGGATAGGTTCGGGCTTTGGAAGAAATTTAGGTAAAATTTCTCAAACGATCTCCGATGGCCTGTTAAATTGATCGATTTACTTTGGTGGGGTAGGGAAGCCATTTTACTAGTCAAGCAGGCAAAATATTAGGAATTACAGGTTTTTTGTGACTTTCAGTGGGTGTTAGCCAATGGATCTGGGGGTGAGGCTGGCTTCAGATAATATTTTGAATTTCTTGAGCGATCCCTCGATGGACTATTAAATATATCAATTTGACTAGGCGAGGCGGGGGGGGGGGGGGGGGGGGAGTTTTTCCAAGTCAAATGAGAAAAATAGAAGTAATCGCTAGTCTTTTGCGACTTTCGATAACGTCCACGAATCTGGGGTGGGTATGGGCTCCGAAAAATATTTTACGCAAAACACCTCAGACGGACTCTCGACGGCCTATTAAGTGGATCGATTTTCTTTGGTGGGGCCGAGGGATCCATTTTCCAAGTCAAATGGACGAATGACAAAAATTATAGGTTTTAGGCGAAACTTCTCGAGTGGTCTTCCGACGGCCTATTAAATGGATTGAGTTGCTATGGTGCGATCTAGAGAGACGTCAGGGGCTCGATCCATGAGGTAAGCCAACACCCAGTATGAAAGAAATACATGACTTAAAAATTATAACGTAAAGTCATTAGGTGATGCCCAAAGGTACTATTATGTAAAAAATTACAGCTGCCCATAACTACCAAGGTCGTGATTCTTCGCCTTCCAGCTATACCAATTGGAAACATTTAGCCAGGTGTGATCATCTGCGGTGGCAGATTCAATGATATGGGCGACCCAAAGACAGAGGGTATCGACTTGTTCTCAGAAACCGTTGCTTGGGGATGGATGCCGCCGAGGAGTTATGAAAAACAAGCAACGGAACGAGTCAAAATAGAGGGGTGGAGGAGAAAACAGAAGAGACAGACAGATTTTTCTGAGGCACTTATGTGGGTATTCCAATGAAATGGAGCATGGCGAAAGAAAGCTACTCCAAGGGTACAATAACAAAGCAGTTAGACCACCCGTGATCCTGTGGATTTTCTTTCTTTCCTCAGTGATTCAATTTGATCAACTCCCTTCACCTTCCGCAACAAGCTAGGTGGATAAAGCAGTAGAAGATGTGCTAGGGGAAAGCTGACGCCTGACATACGGGAGAGAGTATCAAAGGAGGCAATGGTTTGCCATACCTCTGGGTTTAGTTGACCTAGGGATAATTAGAATGTATTAAAGAAGGAGAAAATCACCTAGTCGATAGGATCACCCAGACCAGTACTAAATGAGTGTGTAGAAGAAGGATAACATGGGTGGTTGGAGATGACGCTATCAGTGGATCCTGGGGTCCTTACTCGAACCTCGATTTCAGGCAAAACACAGTCCTTGATAACATTGGGAGCAATATTATTTCTGATGAGGGAGTCCAACTTGTAAACTGACACAAGGGATTCATCGCTCGCCTGTTCGGTAATATCTTTTGGAAATTTAAAATTGACAGGCACTATATCGTTAACATGAGTCTGGTGGATTTTTTATTCTTAACCTTAGGCGAGCCAGATCTAGGAGATGAATTTTTTTTCCTTTTGCATGAGTAAAAGGGGGCAAAGAGAAAGGAACGAACATATTGTTCGTCCATTTAAAGACAGCAAGTTGGGGGATTTTGATCATAAAATTTCTTCCGAATTTAAGGTAAATTTGTTCCTACATCTTTATCGTGATTTTAGTTTTGATAAATTATTTTAGGTATTGAAATTTAATTTTTAAAGACAAGAATTATGGACCGTAAGGGTTGTTTTGGATACAAGGTTTGATAAATTGGAAGTTATCACGAAACCTTGAAGGTGGGTAGTCTAATTTCATCACGGAATTAGCCTAAACAAGAGAATTAACTTGAAATTGATATGATATGATTTTAGATTCAATCGAAGGGAGTCCTATCAATTGTTCGAGGTGACAAGTTGGTATTCCAAAATTTTTACTGTGAGTAGTAATCTTACCACGATTTGCAGAGACGGACCTACGTATAGAGTAGGGGGTGCACGTCCACCCGCTAGCCTCGAGAAAAACTCTCTATATAGATTGTATATTTGTATATATACCAGTGAATTTAACTAAATATATGTTGTGCACCCTCAAAGACAATTAATTGTGTTGGTTTAGTGGTTGAACTTATAGCATAAATTCCTTTTTGGGTGGAGGACTTGAGTTCGAAACCCACCCAACTACAATTGTTTTATTGCTCCTTTTTCCAAGTACAATTTACATTATTGGTGCTCTCTCCCCCCACAACATTAACACACACATTATTTATGTATTTTTAATTTTATTCCAAAAATACAAGCTTTCCTCAAATTTCAAAAGGTAAATTCCCCCTATCTTATACTATATAATGTTTATTTTACTTTTATTTTTTAATCATTGACTTATTTTCTATTTAAAAATTAGCAATTTAAAATTTGAAATAGGCTTAAATGCAACGTTTTCTCATAGCAACCATTTAGCAGACAAATCTCTCAGATTTTCTATTTTTCAAAAACTCTCTATTATTGTTGAAAATATCAAAGTGCATCGAATTCAAGTAGGGTGAATAATACTCTTTTGTCATATTAAACCAAATTAATGATATTTAATAATATTAAGTTTTCAAAGAACTATATGTCAACTTTGGCACTATTAATTATTATGTTTAAATATAAAGGTGCACCTGTCAAGCTCAAATCCTGAGTTCGCCTCTGACGATATGTGTTTATTAAATTGCATATTTATACATGTTTTTGATGGAACAATGAGTTATGATATACTTTGAAATTGCATGTGGGACAAGTCCTTTATTTGATACGATATTGAAATGGATATTTGAGATATGATTTTGACATGATATTGAAATGGTTATTTGAGATATGATCTTGATATGATATCGAAATAGTTATATGAGATATGACCGTGATATGATATTGAAATGGTTATTTGAGATATGATCTTGATATGATATTGAAATGGTTATTTGATATGAATTTTGAAAGATATGTATTATTCTGAAAAATGTTTTCCTATGAATATCCTATTGTTTACAAAGAACTTATAAGTGGGAGCAGACCTTGATTTGAATTCCGTAGCTAACGACGGGAGCGTTAGACTTGGTGCACCTTGTATTTACTGATGTCTGTTACAACCTCCGCTAGTGGGAAGGTAGAACTAGCACACTGATATGATATTTGACTCCTTTATGAGGGGTCCACTGTTCTGGGCTATTCTTAATGAAGAAGAATGCCACTCTGATTACATGATTCATTCTTGGAAACCTCCCAAATATGTAATATTTGATATGATACGATTTTTTTGAAGTTTATTACTGAACTATTGGTTCACTTGGCTTACATGAAAGAATGATATTGTTTACCATTACTGTTTTCTGAAAGAGCATGATTTCATGATGTTTTGTGACTTGTCCCCATTTTAAAATGGTTGTGGTAAGTGTTATTACTCACTGATCTAGCGGCTCACTCCTCGCTATTTTTTTTTTTCAGAGAACGCAGGTGACGGTGAGGATCGCGTTGGCTAGAGGATTTGAGTGACATATTCCTGGTGAACCCCGCAATTGTTTGCGTGGGCTATAGTTTATTTATTCGTTATGATTCTTTTTCTTGAAAAACTCTTAGTTGCTCCATAGTCATGTCTTTAGAGTTTTGAATCTTTCGTTGTTTTGGATGTGTAGAATATTGGATTTCCTCTCATATTTTGGAGATGGATTTTATGTTGTCATTTGGTGGTATTAGTGACTTGTTAATCATTTGTGGTGGATTGTGTTGATGTTGTTGAAGTGTTGATTGTGGTGCTGTTGATTTGAGAAAGGGAAATTTTCTTGTTAGGCTCCAAAACAGGGGAAATTCTGCCTGATTTTCTGTAGAATTTTGACGAGGCTTGCTTTGGAGTCCTAAACTCCTTAGCGCCGGTCATGATCCTATTTTGGGTCGTGACAATAAAAAAGAAGTCAGTCACCAACAGGCACATGAAAAAGAAAGCGTAAAAGGAGAAATGACTACGTCGAGTTGGATCGTTTGCTTATCTATCCTTTGACTACAACAGATACTATGTCAAAAAGACAGAGGGACTATCTTATAAGGATAAAATGGCTTATGTTAGGATTGGGGCGATTGGGTCAACTTGGATGGGGGTATGACAAAAATTGGCCCACAACGGCATCATCTCGAGAACAATGTCAATGCAACAATGCCCACTCGAGCAGCGGCAAAGGTGCCCGAGACCAACTAAGATGGTGACTGCATGCTAACATACAAATGGAAGAACATCGTGTCAAGGATTCCCAAAGGCATGGGCAGCCCTCGGCAGAATGCGTCTGACCCACGCTAGTGGGTTGGCCATTCTCCAACGGCACAAGGAAGAGTGATTGTCTCCTGTTGTCCATAGGCAATGTTGGCATCCTATAAATGGATACACCCCTCCCCTGTTGTAAAGGGATCCGATTTTTGCCCATTCCAATCCTATAAGTAATAAATATCTATAGCTTGGTTCTTAAGCCTTCTCTGTATTTCTTAGCTACTTTACTGTCTTCTCCTTGTTATACCCGAGCTTGGTCACATCACGCATATAGCTGGAAGGACTTAGGACTCGGCTATTATTACAGATTTGTTCTTAATCTCGGCCTTGTTCAATTTTTTTGGTCTTTCACTTATGCTATTAACTTTTCTGCAAACGATTTTGAAGCTAAAGCCGTAACACATTCTCTTAATATCATAACAAATCGAACAATCCCAAATTGACGCTAAACATATATTACTTTCCGGAGAAAATTATACTATTTTTTTTCTTTTTAGAATTTCATTTATTCACAAATTATGCCCATATACAAAATATTAATATCTTAGGCTACGATTTTAGACAGTGTTACATCACTTACAGCAACACAACAAACAATAAAACTATATTATTTCTTAAGGACCAAGTTGCATTCTATATATATTTAGTTGTCTTTTAATGTAATAAGACATTCTTGCGGTATTCTGCCAAACCCCACAATGGAAATATATTTCTGTGTGATGAATAATGTATCATGCAATTCCTCATGAAAACCCCAGTAATTTCCTGCACATATTTATGAAGTGCAACACAAGTCAGTCAAAAGCAATATTTTGATAAAGCTGGTTTTAGTATTCTCTTTTCTTTGAGTCGACTAGATGAATCATCAATGTCCACTTCGTTTAAATCCAGTCTATTTTGTTCCAATATTTAACAGTTTGATCTTTTAACTGTCCAAGAATCTTCTCCTTTGTTTAGCTTGTAATTTTCAGAGTAATTACCTGCTGGGGGAATCCACCATCTTCCATCTGAGAATTAATCAAAAGCTTTGCCGCACGGTGGAGGGGCCTTGGATCTCTATGAACCTGTCTAAATGGGAAACTTCTAATCTGATTGTGGGATAAATTATATCATTTGCTAACAGTAACAAGGAATTAACCTGGCCAGAGTGAATCAATCCCATCAATGCCCATGTAGTCTGTACAAGATTTGAGTGATCTGTTTCAAGCTCTCTGTATACCTATTTGATCAAATACAAAGATGAGCAACATAGCATATAACTGACCTGAACGATGCACAAATTGAGACGTAGGTGTTGCTATTGTTGTTTTACGTATATATTTTTTTTAGTTCTACATTACCTTGTCAGGACAAGAACGGTAGCTTTCTCCCCAACCACCATCAGACCTTTGTTTTCGTAACAGAAATTCAACACCTTTACGAACAGCTGCACAGTTGTTGTAACTCTTGCCTGCTGCAGCAAGCCCTTCAAGAGCAAACCACGAAGCATATGTGAAGCATACACCCCAGCATCCATACCTATTGACACGATTAATCATGTCATAATCGATAGAGCAGAAAGGAATTTGCAAGTTTGAAGGGTCGAAAGTGAAATATCATATACCATGAACCATCAGGCTTCTGTACGTCTTCCACATATTTAACAGCATTATTAATGAAATTGTCAACCTCCTTGGTTCGGTATCCAGGATATTGCTTCTTAAAACAATCAAGTGCTTTGATTGCCGAGCCTGTACACTCAACATACCTGGATTGACATGTATCAGTGTGAAGCTATAAAATGGAGACTAACACTAGGAAGAAAGCTAAAGGGGAAGAGAGAAACTAGAGACAAAATCTTACTCATGCTCAATGACAAGGTCCTCCAAAAATTCAGTAGGATTGAGCAACTGTCAGTGAATAAAACAAAAAAGGAAAAGTAAAATATTCAGGTTTTGAATGACTATAGAAGAAGTGGAAGGTTTTTAACAACCTTGAAATGAAGCAGATAGATAAATTTCCTATATCGTGAATCTTAAACTTAAACAATTAATTTTTACTTGCCTCCAAATACTTTGACGCCCCTGCAGGCTCCCATGCGGATAAACCCCCATTTTTGCTCTGTAATTTTATTTAAATCCATAAAAGATGAATTTATAACACAGGTAGCCGTGTATTGGATTCTCTATTCGGTGTAAGATATAGGTTTCTCCGGGAAGTCAATATGCAGCAGACAACCTCGGCTTAAATGACAAATTAGGACACATTTCTCAGTTTTTACCTGTAAGGAAAGAATAACATCCACCGAGTCATACAGTTGTGCAGGTTCCATTGCCTCACCAACTAACTCCGAAGGCATTGTAGATAAGAGGAGGCAGCACTAGAGAAACAAAATTATGGAAGATATCAGGAGAAATCTACTAGCATTATCATCTTACTAATTTTCAGTAGTTACGAGAAGTTGGAATCTTATCTCATCGAATAGTTAGATACCCTTAATGCTTCAGCAGTAGTATCAGATACTTGCCATCCATGATCTTGATCTGAAAGAGTCCATGAACCCTTTGAGATATGCCGATACATCCCTTTAAAATCACCAGAAGGATTGTCCTTCACCTATCAAGATGTCACTTACATTAATAAGGACCATATTTTGAAATAGCTGTTATGCTCCTGTTCTAAACATCCAACCTGAGATTTTTTTAAGAAGTCATGTCCTTTTCTAAGAGTATATGATATCTCATCATTCATCTCACTGGCCAATAATGCTTGAATAGAAAAGCTAGTATCCCAAGTTTGACTACCGAAACTCTGCAATTCAACAACAAACACTTGCCAATTTCAGTAACAAAGGTTTGCTTCACTTCAAACTAGGACAAGGGGTCAAGATTTTACAAACACGCATGCAGTGTAAAAGAAATCTTATTCTTAACTCATTGTGGTTTGTGAAATAGTACAATTCAGATCTACCAACCTGCATTTTCATTCCATCTTCAGATACCCATAAATAATCTGGGAGCCTAGCAAGATGCTTTTTGAAATAATCGCTGTTAGGATCCTCAACCCAACAAGCAAGCATACACAATACCTACACCATCCAAGTGTTACGTTCAACAATTGAAATCATTAGGAGAATGAAGGTAAGTTCTAATCTGTTCAAAATGAATTAGTTTCCATACTTTTTCCACACACCCAATAGTGATGTATCGGCTATTCTCGTCTTCATAATGTATATGTTTCATGGTAACTTGAAGAGCTTTATTTCTCAGCTTGTTGAAAGGCCAATGAGTCAATAGAGGCTCTGCACATATGTAGAGGCTGTCCCATATCAAATCTTGAACCCATGGATGAGGATAGTAGAGGTCCTCCTGCAGCAACGAGTTTGTTTTTGAGCATTTGTAGAAATAGTTTGATATCTAACTTCAACACTGAGGGCACATTCAGTCCGTAGATAGAGGGATAAACAATTGTACTCCTTTCATTGATTAAGAGCCTGATGAGAATCCTCTCAAATCCTTGAATGAGAACTTCCCTTAGCGAAGGAATGAATCTAGGGAAGAAGTTGCAAGGATTGTTCCATTTCTCTGCTAGCCGGGGACATGACTTCCAGCTGATAATCCATTTTCTCTTCACAAAATTCGCTTCAATCCCTCCGCTTAGTTGACATGAGTAATTATAGGGGAATATCTAAGTCCATGTCTTATTATTTTCAATAATCCATACTTACAGAAAAGATATATTATATATTCCTCCACCAAGTCATAAATGATTGATTGATTACAAATATTTAGGATATATTTTTCTTTTCTCTATCTATAAAGGCTCAGAAATACCCTGTTTATGTATAACAGGGAAGTTCATTAACATCGAAATAAAAGTAAGAAGCAGCAATACAAAAGTATGTAAGTTATCAAAAGGAGTCCCCCAACCGATTCTACCATAGAAGCCAATGATAGACAATAACTACCCCCAACACAGCTTACAACTTTCATCATACCGTGCCCTACAAAGAGCAACTATTCTCAAAATCTCACTTGAAAAGGTGTTGAGTAGAATCTCATTCTAACTAAGGATTCTTGTGGTTCTGGAGGATCCAACTCCAGGAGAACCAAGGCTTTCCCCCCTTTCTGCCCAACTTTGGACTTAAGAACTCTGGTTTTAAGAATGAGTTATTGCCCTTTCCCGACCCTGGCTGCCCAACCTGAGAGGGGACAGCTAATGCGTTCCACTTGTTGAACAGGGTTCTCTAGTCGGTCCTTGCCCCCAAGGCCGAAATTGGCCCAATAGAAGAAAATCATAAGCTTGAAGAAAAGAGAAAAGAATCCTTGGATGATGCAGATATCACAGGTTTGTGGAGAAACTTAGATATCTACTATCAGTAGACCTGTGTTGTGGGGTTGGATAGCTGGTATATGCATTTTTCTAATCGCAGTAATCAAACGACCGTTGATAGTCATACCTTTGCACATACATGGCGTACTCTTTTCCAGTTAATGGCATCGTATGGTTGATCATATAATTCTTCCCTCAATTGCAAAATGAGTGGTGTGATTGGACCAACAAATCTCTTCCCATAGAGATAAGACATTGGCATGTAGACCAATCGACAGTAACACATCATTTTTGCTGCATTTTAGTTAAGAGTCAAAATACTTGGTAGATCAATATATCGACACTAATAGACAATGATATCAACCAAAAAACATTGCATGGGAAATCCTGAAAATTAATATCTACAATAAAATGAACTGACAACTTTAGGATGTGTATGCATGAGCAGTAACAAAAATTGACCAACCTGGATGCATTGGAAGAAAAGAAGGAAGAATCCAAAACTCAGGTGGCATTGGATTGGTTCCTAACCATTCAAAAACTCCAAGAATCTGAAAAAGAAAAAGAAATATTTATCAGCAACAAGAAGGCATTACCATGACACTACAACGTTTAGTACTTGACAGTGGAGAATGATATAAATTAACAAGTCTAACTTTTATGCACTAATCTTAAAAGAGAACCTCTGCAGAATTAGGTCACCTAAATGATAACTTCAACTAACTGTCCAAAATAAGTGCGGAGGCATGTATGTAGTATATAACCAATAAGTTCAACAAACTCTAGATGCTTTTGACACTAGAATTTACGAAAACTATCTAGTTTTGAACCTATAAATTCAAAAATATAAGTGATAAGAACCTAAAAGTTGAACCTATTTGCATTTGAGTATGTGGTAATAACCTATAAATTAGGGATACCCACACCAAAAGCTAGCTATTTGTAAGGTGGGACAGCCCAAGCCTATATAAACCCCACATTACCACTTTGTAGTACCGATGTGGGACCTGTAATGGACCACAAAAAACCACCATGCTCCGCATCCATTGTCCTCGATGGCTGTGTGTTAAACATTACTAGCCCCGGGTGAACATTACCATACCGGCATCACCATTCATGGCACGGTGGACACCGAGGCTGGTGGGTGTCTTTGATACCATAGGTACAACCCAGGGAGAACCACATCCCAAAAGGTAGCTATTGAGGTGGGAGAGCCAAGGCTATATAAAGTTCGCCTCAGCACTTTCTTGTACCGATGACGGACTTGCAATGAACCATAACATCTGCTCCAACAATTAATACACACTGATAGCATGAAAAATTTGTAAACTGCTTGTGTACATAACTTAAATCCTACTATAATATACAGTCTACTAAAGAAGTTATTCGTGTAATTAATCATACCGAGAGCCATGTTTTTCCCCAAGAAGGAATCGCAGTGACACTACCATGATCAAGAATCCATTTCCTTGCTCTAGTGCAGGCGTTGTTTTTGCCACCATCCGGTCCTTCTCCAAGGATCCTCATGCATAAGTAACTCAGAGATGTACAGAACATAGTACTATGACCTTCTTTGTGCAAACCCCATCCACCATCTTCATTCTGAATAAAGCAGTGTTGTTAGTAATCTAGAAGTAAATGTGGAAACGAGTTTAACTTCTACGCAGGTCATTTGGTAGCTAGTAAAGAAGCAACTTATGCATGTATTAATTAATGTGTAAGTTATACAATGTTTGGTAGCTAGTTAGGAAATGAATTATTATATATAAAATTAATATGACGTTTGGGTTGCAATTTAGAAACCCACATAACTAGTACCCACATAATTCTAACCAGCTATGACACGATCCTTAGGGGTCATTTAGTAGTTGGTTAGAGTTATGCAGACATTAGTAATGCAAGGATTAGTTATGAGGGAATCTATGTATTAGTTATGCATGGTTTAGCTATTCATGCATTAGTTATTCCACCTTCTATCCTGCATAAAGCAATACATAGGTTCCTCATAAGTTATACATATATTAATTAGGAAAAATGTTCTGTTTCCACCCTGAACTATATACGAAATTTCTGAGACACACACGAACTTTAGGAGGGTCCTATTACCCCTGGACTAACTAAAACCGTATTTTTGGCAACCTTAGTGCCTACGTGGCACATACGTGAATCAACACACTAAAGGTCCACGTAGGCATACGTATGTGCCGCATAGGAACTAAGGTTGTCAAAAATACGATTTTAATTAGTCCAGGGGTAATAAGACCCTCCTAAAGTTCGGGTGCATCTCAGCAATTTCGTGTATAGTTTAGGGTGGAAATAGTGTATTTTCTCTATTAATTGTGCAGGTCTCTAAACTGCAAACCAAACACCATATTAATTTTATACATAAATAATCGCCTCCTAACAAACTATCAAACATTGTATTACTTATGCAGGATTTAATACTTGCATAAATCACCACTAAACCAGCTACCAAACAATCCCTTAAAGTATATAGCTGATCAAAATACATCAATAGATTCTTTATACCATCAGTATATATAAGTTAAAAGTATTTAGGAACCAGCAAACTGAAATATACTCATTGTGACATTAAGTCATATACCTGGTGACAGTATAAATATCGAAGAATTTCCTTACGATGTTCGACTGGGAATACAGTATTGAGATGGCCAGTGATATACATGCACATAACCTGAATTTTGGGTGCCCAAGAAAATGAGCAAAGAATTAGCATTAGCATATCCACAATTGATTACAACAATAA
>NC_061119.1:208563751-208595672 GCF_002878395.1 Capsicum annuum | reverse complement strand
CCAAACGTCATATTAATTTTATATATAATAATTCATTTCCTAACTAGATATCAAACATTGTATAACTTATACATTAATTAATACATGCATAAGTTGGTTCTTTACTAGCTACCAAACGACCTGCGTAGAAGTTAAACTCGTTTCAACATTTACTTCTAGATTACTAACAACACTGCTGTATTCAGAATGTTACCAAGGGGGAGATATTGTAATACCCTACGATTTTTTCTAGCTTTAATTCATCCCTAGAATGTTAAGGGATAGCTTCCAAAATAAATACTATTTATTTAGTGTGGAATTCCTTAGATTTGGACTTTCCATTGCGTAGGAAATTGAATTAGCTTTCCATATGTGGTTACTGATATGCTTCGTATCTTTTATTTTGATGTCTATGTGTTGTTAGACCCTGGGTCGAGCTTCTTTTATGTGACCCCATTAGTTGCAATGAATTTTGAGTTAAGTCCTGAAAAAATCCCTGAGCTTTTCTAGGTTTCTACCCTAGTAGGTGAGTCAGTTGTTGCTAAAAGAAAATATTAAAAGTGTCCTATCACTGTCCTTCATAAAGTCATGTTAGTAGACCTAATAGAGTTATATATGGTTGACTTTGATCTTATCCTTGGTATGGATTGACTCTATTATTGTTATGCTTCTATAGACTGTCGCACCCGTGTGGTGAATTTTCAATTCTTGGATGAGCCAGTCTTTGTGTGATCAGGTAATTCAGTGTCTTCCAAGAGTCATTTTATATCTTACCTTAAAGCCAGAAAGTTGATATCCAAAGGTTGAATTTACCACCTAGTTCGAGTTAAGGACACTAAGTCTGAGACTAACAATACAGTCCGTCCGAGTGGTTAATGAGTTTCCTGATATTTTTCTAGAAGATCTCCTAGGGGTACCTCCCAATAAAGAGATAGAATTCAGTATTGACCTTCTCCTAGATACTCAGTCTATTTCTATACCTCCTTATTGTATGGTTCTCGAAAGCTTAAAGAGTTGAAGGAGCAACTCAAAGAACTCTAGATAAGGGTTTCATAAGGCCTAGTGTTTCCCTATGGGGCGCGCCCGTCCTATTCGTGCAAAAAAAAGATGGTTCTTTGCATATGTGCACTGACTATCATTAGATAAATAAAGTTACAATCAAGAAAAAATATCCTCTTCCTAGAATTGATGACTTGGTTGATCAACTCCAAGGTGCAAGTTATTTATCAAAGACAGACCTTAGATCCGGCTATCATCAGCTTAAAGTAAGGGAATGTGATATTTCAAAGACAACATTTAGAACCAGTTATGGTCATTTTGAGTTTCTAGTCATGTATTTTGGACTAACCAATGCCCCAGTAGCTTTCATGGACCTTATGAATCGTGTGTTCAAATAGTATCTAGATATGTTTGTCATAGTATTCATAGATGATATCCTTGTATACTCCCGTAGTGAGGACGACCATGTAGATCATCTTAAAGTTGTCTTGTAAACTCTTACAGACCATCAATTGTTCGCCAAATTCAGCAAGTGTGAATTTTGGCTAAGATTAGTAGCATTTCTCAGACATATTGTCTCCGACGATGGCATTAGAGTCGATCCCCAAAAGACAGAAGCTGTATAGAATTGGTCTAGACCTATCTCTCCGTCAGACATAAGGAGTTTTTTTGGTCTAGCTAGTTATTACCACCGTTTTGCTGAAGGTTTCTTTTCTATCGCGGCTCCTATGTCTAGATTGACCCAAAAGAAAGTTAAGTTCCTGTGGTTAGATTCCTACGAGAAGAGTTTTCAGGAGTTGAAGACTCGACTCACCTCAGCCCTAATTTTAGCATTACCTGATGGTATAGATGACTTTGTTGTTTATTGTGATGCCTCTAGGGTTGTTTTGGTTTGTGTGTTGATGCAGAAAGGTAAGGTCGTAGCCTATTCCTCTAGCCAGTTGAAGCCCCATAAAAATAATTACCCAACCCATGATCTTGAATTAGCTGCTGTGGTGTTTGCTTTAAAAATCTGGAGGCATTATCTATATGGTGTGTATGTTGATGTGTTCACGGACCCGAAAAGTTTGCAGTATGTATTTACTTAGTGGGAGTTGAATCTCCGTCAGAGAAGGTGGTTGGAGTTATTGAAGGACTATGATATGAGTGTGTTGTATCATCCGAGCAAGGCCAATGTAGTGGCAGACGCTATTAGTAGGTTGTCTATGGTCAGTTTTGCTCATGTGGAGAATGATAACAAAGAGTTAGCTCGAGAAGTTCATCATTTGGGTAGATTGGGTGTTAGGTTGGTTGATTCAGTTGAAAGGAATGTTTGGGTTCAAAGTTGTTTCTAATCTTCTCTAGTTTTGGAAGTGAAGGAGAAGCAAGATAATGATTCTAGTTTGGTAAAACTGAAGGAGTCGGTTAAATACCAAAGAGTAGACGTTTTCTCCCAAAGGGGAGATGTTGTGTTAAGATACCAAAATAGATTATGTGTGGCTTATGTTGAGGAGTTGAGATAGATATTTATGGGTGAGGCGCATGGTGCATGTTATTCTATCTATCCAAGGGCTACCAAGATGTACCGCGACTTGCGAGAAATCTATTGGTGGAGTGGAATAAAGAGTGATATAGCAAAGTTTGTAGCAAAGTATGCAACTTGTCAATAGGTTAAGGTGGAGCACCAAAGACCTGGTGGTAAGTTGCAAGAGTTTGGTATCCCTACTTGGAAGTGAGAAGAGGTGAATATGGATTTTGTGACTGGTTTACCCCAATCGCGATGTCATCATGATTCGATTTGGGTTATTGTAGACAGATTGACTAAGTTAGCGCATTTCAAGCCAATTCACACTTCTTATACAACTGAGGATTATGCTAAGTTGTATATCCGAGAGATGGTTAGATTTCATGGATTTTCTTTGTCTATCATCTGAGATAGGGGTACTCAGTTTACTTCCTAGTTTTGGAGAGCTTTTATTAAAGGTCTTGGTACCCAAGTCCATCTTAGCTCAGCTTTCCACCCTCATATAATTCAGTGTCTCCCAAGAGTCATTTCATATCATACCTTAAAGCTAGAAATTTGATATCCAAAGGTTGCATTTACCACCTAGTTTGAGTTAAGGACACTAGGTCTAAGACTCCAACAATACAGTCCATCCGAGTGGTCAATGACTTTCCTGATGTTTTTCTAGAAGATCTCCCAAGGGTACCTCTCGATAGACAAATAGAATTTGGTATTGACCTTTTTCATGATACTCAGTCTATTTTTATACCTCTTTATCGTATGGCTCCCGCAGAGCTTAAGGAGTTAAAGGAGAAACTCAAAGATCTTCTAGATAAAGGTTTCATAAGGCCTAGTATTTCCCCATAGGGCGCTTCTGTCCTATTCGTGTGAAAGAAAGATGGTTCTTTGCATATGTATATTGACTATCGTCAGCTAAATAAAGTTACAGTAAAGAACAAATATCCTCTTCCTAGAATTGATGACTTGTTTGATCAATTCCAAGGTGCAAGTTATTTCGCAAAGATAGACCTTAGATCCAGCTATCATTAACTTAAATTAAGGGAATGTGATATTCCAAAGCCAACCTTTAGAACCCATTATGGTCATTTTGAGTTTCTAGTCATGTCTTTCGGGCTAACCATTGCCCCAGTAGCTTTCATGGACCTCATGAATCGAGTGTTCAAATAGTATCTAGATATATTTGTCATAGTATTCATAAATGATATCCTTGTATACTCACGCAGTGAGGACGACCAGGTAGATTATCTTAAAGTTGTCTTGCAAACTCTTAGCGACCATTAATTGTTTGCCAAATTCAGCAAGTGTGAATTTTTGCTAAGATCAGTAGTCTTTCTCGATCATATTATATCCACCGATGGCATTAGAGTCGATCTCCAAAAGACAGAAGCTGTAAGGAATTGGTCTAGACCTATCTCTCCATCAAACATTAGAAGTTTCTTGGGTCTAGCTAGTTATTACCGCCGTTTTGTTGAAGGTTTCTCTTTTATCGCGTCTCTTATGTTTATATTGACCCAAAAGAATTTAAGTTCCTGTGGTCAGATTCTTGCGAGAAGAGTTTTCAGGAGTTGAAGGCTTGACTCACTTTAGCCCCAGTTCTAGCATTTGATGGTACCGACGACTTTGTTATTTATTGTGATACCTCTAGAGTTGGTTTGGGTTGTGTGTTATGAAGAGAGGTAAGATCATAGCCTATGCCTCTAGGTAGTTGAAGCCTCATGAAAAGAATTACCCAACCCATGATCTTGAATTAGCTGCCGTGGTGTTCACTTTTAAAATCTGGAGACATTATATGTATGGTGTGCATGTTGATATGTTCAAGGACCACAGAAGTTTGCAGTATGTGTTTATTCAGAAGAAGTTGAATCTTCGTCAGAGAAGGTGGTTGGAGTTGTTTAAGTACTATGATATAAGTGTGTTGTATCATTCGAGCAATGCCAATGTAGTGGCAGAGCTCTTAGTAGGTTATCTATGGGCAGTATTGCTCATGTGGAGGATGATAAGAAAGAGTTAGCTAGATAAGTTCATCGTTTGGCTAGATTTGGCATTAGGTTGGTTGATTCAGCTGAAGGGAATGTTTGGATTCAGAGTGGCTTTAAATCTTCTCTAGTTTCGCAAGTTAAGGAGAGAATCAAGATAAGAATTCTAGTTTGGTCAAACTTAAGGAGTCGGTTAAAGACCAAAAAGTAGAGGTTTTCTCCCAAGGGGGAGATGGTGTGTTGAGATACCAGAATAGATTGTGTGGTCCTTGTGTTAATGAGTTGAGATAGAGAATTATGGTTGAGGTGCATGGTGCACGTTATTCTATCCATCCAAGGGCTATCAAGATGTACCGCAACTTGCGAGAAATTTATTAGTGGAGTGGAATGAAGAGTGATACAGTGAAGTTTGTAGCAAAGTGTGCAACTTGTCAACAGGTTAAGGTGGAACACCAAAGACCTGGTGGTACGTTGTAAGAGTTTGGTATCCGCACTTGGAAGTGGGGATAGTTAACAACATTTAAAAGGAATAAGTTTATGAAATAGTAGAGTTTATTTAGAACTCTTCAATCTTATGTTGTTAGTGTTAAGTTAATGATCATATTTGTTTTTTTAAAAAAGAAACTAATATTTTCAAATTCAAATATTTTAAATTTTCTTATTGCAATACTTTAAGTTTTGTCTTAAAACTGTCACGTGGCTTCTCAGTAGCTTACCACTTGGCTTATTGTGATGCTTCATCCTCTGCTTTATACTATACTAGTATAAGTACCCGTACGATGGGCGGAATACTTCTTTTTTAAGAGTATCATTAAAAAATACTAACTTATTCATTTGAACTAATAAACTATTTAAAATTTTTAATTTCATTATATTAACATATTTTATGATTATAGAATACTAAAAATAATTGTTAATAGTAAAATTACTAATCATAGTTGCAATTATTTTAGATATATAACCATATTTTGTTGTTGATTTTCAAAAATAATTAATACATAATATTAAATAATTATTATATTGTAGTTAGATTTTTACGTTTATATTTTTAACTAATAAGATACATGATTACATTTTTTTCTTTCATTTCTAGTTTTAATTTTTTTGTCTATCAATTTAAAATCAACAGTCAACTACACTTAAAGTAATTGATTTCTCTAATTCAAAATTTTTTATTTCAAATTTAAATATTTACCACTCTCAATTAAAAAATTATGCACATACAATTTATAATATTACTTATTAAAAAAAATATAAAACTTTGTAACCATCTCAACATTGTTTAATATTAAATTTAAAGTTTCTGTGACTAGTTTACCCCAATCGCGACATCATCATAATTAGATTTGGGTTATTGTAGAAAGATTGACTAAGTCAACGCATTAGTTTCCAGTTCACACGTCTTATACAACTGAGGATTATGCTTAGTTGTATATCCGAGAGATGGTTAGATTGCATGGAGTTCCTTTGTCTATCAGCTCAGATAGAGGTACTCAGTTTACTTCCCAGTTTTAGAGAGCTTTTCAGAAGGATCTTGGTACCCAAAGGGGCACCGCGATGTCTTTGCGTCATAGAGTTTTTCCAGTTTCCATTTGTCAATTTCTATTGAGCCACCGCGATAGTGGCGCGTCGCAGTGGCCACCTAGATTAGAAAAATGTACGTTTTCTAATTTCGTATAAACGTTTAAAGGGGGTATTTTGGTAAATCTCCAACCCCCAATCCGTCCAAAAACAAAAGATTAATCATATTTGAAGCACTTTATGCTCTTTATTCACCATTCTTTTCAAAAATAAAACCCTAAAAATCAAAAGCTCCTCCTCCAAGAAACCCAAATTCCTCCATTAATTTTCCAAGGAAATTCAAGACTAAGGATTCCCAATACAAGAACTCTAAGAATTCATCTCTAAAACATCAATAGAGATCAAAGATTCAAGTTCTAGCATCTAGATCATCAAATTAAGGTATGTGAGGTTTGAAAAAGGATAATCTTTTCATCCTTGAGCCCAAAACTTTACTTTAATTACAAATTTACTGCAATTTATGAGATTTACCATGATATTAAAGTTAGGGTTTACACTAATTATCATTACCTGCAAGATTATGAGATTTTCATTGATTTAGAAGTTGGAATTACATGACTTTATTCATATTTCTATGCATTGTGCAGTAATTTCTAGATTTTATGATGAATTATAAGTGTTTACAGTATCAAGCATGAATTTTTAAATGTTTTAACATGAGATTGATGCATGGGTCATTAAGCCGCAATTTAAGATTGTTATTTCAAGATTATTTGTGCTATGAGCACCCTCAGATAAGATTACTCACGAATGACCTTTGGATCCTAAGCTAAGATAAGAATCCACTTTGTTCATATGACTTGAGATTTAAAGAAAGAAAAGCATAATTGGTTTTCTTGTAAACCCGTGTGCTATTTTTGAAGTGAATTTCTTAAGATTTTGAGCATAATAATGGGAGTAGTATTTAGCACCGATTCAGACCCCAGAACTATGTGCCAACGTAGGATTCAAATTTTTTCCACTTCTACGTGGATGACTCAGATTTTGATCACTAAGATAGAAGTTCTATTCTAATGGCAAGGGTAGAACAACCCGACCTAATGGGGGCTAGTTGTTGGACTCCATGTATGATCACATGGTATATGTCGGTTAGAAGAACCTCCCAAAAAGGTGTCTGCTACTCTTCATCAGTCTATGGATTTAAAGCTTTAAGATAAAAGCCTATGTCTTAGAAGTTATGGTTTTAAGATTCTTACGCTTTAAGATAAAGTATTTTTTTCAGATTTCAGAACTAAGTGTAATGGCTCACCAGATTTACGTTATATGTTTTATCATTTATAATTTATGATCTTCAGATTTCAGATTACTCAAGCCTGTGTGAGTCATTTACATTTAGGCATGATTTTATAAACTGTGATGATATTGTTTACTTATTGCAAGCACCCCTACATACTCCGTACATCCTTAAAGTACTGATCCACATATATGTTTATGTGCTACATTTTCTCATAATGTAGGTTCAGGTGCTCAGTCTTAGCAACGTGGGTGATTTTTGAGAATCTCATCTACATCCCTACAGTTGGTGAGTCCTCATAGTTCGGGGACTTAGTTATTCATACTTTTAGTTTATTAGTAGATGTTCCTTTATTCATTTTGGATAGTTTGAGTCAGTTGGGAGCCTGTCCTAGTGACTCTCTAGATTTAGATAGTAGAGGCTTGTCGAACTACTAGATTCAGTTTTAGACATTTGATTCAGAATTCAGATTCAGTATTGTTTTACCAAGACTTATAGCATGTTTCAGATAATATTTTCTGAATTATTATGATTTCACATTCATATTTCCCCTATGTTGAGATCTAGAAAAAGTAAAAAGTAGCTAGGGTTAGCTCAGGACTATTGTAATTCAAAGCACCATGTGGCATCCCTGGAACTAGATTCTGGGGCGTTACAAATTTGGTATCAGAGCCTAAGATTTAGAGGGTCCTAGGGAGTCAGACATGCCACGTTACATAGAGTCTTGATCATCGGTGTGAAACGTGCCACATCTATAAGCAAGAGGCTATGGAGCATTTAGAAAATCATCTCTTCTTTTATGATATATCGTGTATTCATCATCTTTATCTGCTTTAATTCGTGCTTTCATATGATAGAAAATGCCCCTTCATCGAGCTAATGCCCACAGAAACAATAACCAGCCACCTCAGCCCGCAGATCCTTTGAATGAGAACGTGCCACATGTAGAGTTTTAGGCTGCCTTTCAGGCGCTAGTCCAAGATGTGACAACTAATATTAAGGGCAACCATCAGGCTGCAGTCCCATCTCAACAGGATGGGAACATAGCCGCAACCAGAATCCTTGATTTTATGAGGATGAATCCTCAAAAATTCTTTGGATCGAAGACAGGTGATGACCCACATTTGTATCGAGATAAGGTGAAGGAGATCACCCAAATTATGCATGTTTCTGAAGAAAAGAGTGTAGAATTAGCATCCTATAGGCTAAATGATATTGGGCATGATTGGGTAGTGATGTGGAAGAAAAGTAGAGGAGAGAATACAACTCCCATGACTTGGCAGATGTTTTAAGATATGTTCTTAGACAAGTTTTTCCCATGCAAGATGGGGGAAGATAATATAGAAGAGATCATGGACCTGAGGTAGGGCTCTATGACAGTGAAGGAGTATTACCTCAAGTTCAACCAATTGTCTACGTATGCCCCTAAATAGATAGCTGACCCTAAGTCAAGCATGAGTAAGTTTGTGACCGGTGTGTCCGAGTTGGTAGTTAAGGAGTGTAAGACTGCTATGCTCATTGGAGACATGAATCTTCCTAGATGGATGATGCACGCTTAGTAAATTAAGGTAGAAAAGGGGAAGAAAAGAGAGAGAGCAAATAAGAGGGATAGAACAGGGTAGTTTGATCATTGTCAAAATAGGTCTGGAGAAGGAAATCGTTTGTAGTTTTAGAATCGTTCATCTATGCCTGAACCTTCTTCAGCCAGTGCTCCTGTATCCAGAAATAGGCATGAATAGTGGGGTAAATCTTTTATGTCCAGATCTTAGAATAGTGTGAGTGGGAAGCCTAGTCATCCCTATGTGCTAAGTGTGGTAAGAATCATGGAGGTAAATGTCTATGGGGCCAGAAGGCTTGTTATGGTTGTGGCCAATAGGGCCATGGAATCAAAGAGTGCCCGTATTCTAAACTGGTTAATAAATATGTTCGTTCTCAGACTCAGGCTAAAGGTGCACCAGCTCCTCTAGCTCGCCCAGCTCCTCCTCGGGATGCATCATCTAGTGTTGGTGGCGGTCAATACCAGAATAGCTTTTATGCTTTACCATCCCACCAGGAGCAAGAGGATTCACTAGATGTGGTTACTGGTATGCTTTGTGTCTTTCATTTTGATGTTTATGTGTTGTTAGACCCTGGTTCGAGTTTCTCTTATTGACCCCATTAGTTGCAATGAATTTTGAGATAAGTTCTGAAAAGATCCCTGAGTCTTTCTTGGCTTCTACCCCAGTGGGTGAGTCAGTTATTGCTAAATGAATCTATAAAAATTGTCCTAACACTGTCCTTTATAAATTCATGTGAGCATACCTAATAGAGTTAGATATGGTTGACTTTGATCTTATACTTGGTATGGATTGGCTCCATTCTTGTTATGCTTCTATAGAATGTCGCACCCGTGTGGTGAAATTTCAATTCCTGGATGAGCCAGTCTTTGAGTGGTTAGGTAATTTAGTGTCTCCTAGGAGTCTTTTCATATCTTACCTTAAAGCCAGAAAGTTGATATCTAAAGGTTGCATTTACCATCTAGTTCGAGTTAAGGACACTAAGTTTGAGACTCTAACAATGTAGTTCATCCGAGTGGTCAATGAATTTCCTGATGTTTTTCTAGAAAATATCCCAGGGGTATCTCCCGATAGGGAGATAGAATTTGGTATTGGCCTTCTCCTAGATACTCAATCTATTTCTATACCTCCTTATTGTATGGCTTCCAAAGTGCTTAAGGAGATGAAGGAGCAACTAAAAGATCTTCTAGATAAAGGTTTCATAAGGCCTAGTGTTTCCCCATAGGGCGCTCTCATCCTATTCGTGCGAAATAAAGATAGTTCTTTGCGTATGTGCATTGACTATCGTCAGCTAAATTAAGTTACAATAAAGAACAAATATCCTCTTCCTATAATTAATGACTTGTTTGATCAACTCCAAGGTGCAAGTTATTTTTCAAAGATAGACCTTAGATCCGGCTATCATCAACTTAAAGTAAGGGAATGCGAGATTCCAAAGACAACCTTTAGAACCCGTTATGTCATTTTGAGTTTCTAGTCATGTATTTCAGGCTAACCAATGCCCTAGCAGCTTTTATGGACCTTATGAATCGAGTGTTCAAGTAGTATCTAGATATATTTGTCATAGTATTCATAGATGATATCCTTGTTTAATCTCATAGTGAGGACGACCATGTAGATTATCTTAAAGTTGTCTTGCAAACTCTTAGAGACCATCAATTGTTCACCAAATTCAGCAAGTGTGAATTTTAGGTAAGATCAGTAATCTTTCTCAGTCATAATGTCTCCACCGATGGCATTAGAGTCAATCCCCAAAAGATAGAAGCTGTAAGGAATTGGTCTAGACCTATCTCTCCATCAGACATTAGGATTTTCTTGGGTCTAGCTGGTTATTACCGCCTTTTTGTTAAAGGTTTCTCTTCTATCGCATCTCCTATATCTAGATTGAACCAAAAGAATGTTAAGTACCTGTGGTCAGATTCCTGTGAGAAGAGTTTTTAAGAGTTGAAGACTCAACTTACTTCAGCCCCAATTCTAGCATTACCTGACGGTACTGACGACTTTGTTATTTACTGTGATGCCTCTAGAGTTAGTTTGGGTTATCTGTTGATGCAGAGAGTAAGCTGTTGTGGTGTTCGCTTTGAAAATCTAGAGACATTATCTGTATGGTGTGTATGTTGATGTGTTTATGGACCACAAAAGTTTGCAGTATGTGTTTACTCAGAGGGAGTTGAATATCCATCAGAGAAGATGGTTGGAGTTGTTGAAGGACTATGATATGAGTGTGTTGTATTATTCGAGCAAGGACAATGTAGTGGCAGAAGCTCTTAGTAGTTTGTCTATGGGTAGTGTTGCTCATGTGGGGAATGATAAGAAAGAGTTAGCTCGAGAAGTTCATCATTTGGCTAGATTGGGTGTTAGGTTGGTTGATTCAGTTGATGGGAATGTTTGGTTTTAGAGTAGTTCCGAATCTTCTCTAGTTTCAAAAGTGAAGGAGAAGCAAGATAAGGATTCTATTTTGGTAAAACTGAAGGAGTCGGTTAAAGATAAAAAAAGTAGAGGTTTTCTCCTAAGGGGAAGATGGTGTGTTAAGATATTAGAATAGACTGTGTGTGCCTTGTATTGATGAGTTGAGATAGAGAATTATGGGTGAGGCACATGGTGGGCATTATTCTATCCATCCAGAGGATACCAAGATGTACCTCGACTTACGAGAAATCTATTGGTGGAGTGGAATGAAGAGTGATATAGTGAAGTTTATAGCAAAGTATGCAATTTGTCAATAGGTTAAGGTGGAACACGAAAGACTTGGTGGTACGTTTCAAGAGTTTGGTATCCTCACTTGGAAGTGGGAAGAGGTGAATATGGATTTTTTGACTGGTTTACCCCAATCGTGATGTCATCATGATTCGATTTGGGTTATTGTAGAAAGATTGACTAAGTCGCCTTATTTTTTGCCAGTTCACACGTCTTATGCAACTGAGGATTATGCTAAGTTGTATATATGAGAGTTGGTTAGATTGCATGGAGTTCCTTTGTCTATCATTTAAGATAGGGATACTCAGTTTACTTTTTAGTTTTGGAGAGCTTTTCATAAGGGTCTTGGTACCCAAGTCCAACTTATATCAGGTTTCCACCCTTGGATAGATGGTCAAGCAAAGAGGACCATCCAAACTCTAGAAGATATGTCGAGGGATGCGCTCTTGATTTCAAGGATAGTTGGAATGAGCATTTGCCATTGATTGAGTTTACTTATAATAACAGTTATCATTCAAGCATTCAGATGGCTCTGTTTGAGGCTCTTTATGGGAGGAGAATTAGATCACCCATTGGTGGTTCGAGGTGGGTGAGTTCGCTTTGCTTGGGCCTGATGCAGTGTTTGAAGCTATAGAAAAAGTTAAGTTGATTAGAGAAAGATTGAAAACAACCTACAGTCGTCAGAAGTCCTACGCGGATGTGAGAAGAAGGGACCTCAATTTTGAGGTTATTGATCTTATGTATCTGAAGATTTCACCTATGAAAGGGGTGGAGGGATTTGGCAAGAAGTGAAAGCTTAGTCCCCGATATGTTGGCCCTTTCAAAATTGTGAGTCGTGTTGGGAAAGTAGATTATGGGATTGATTTTCCTATAGATTTGTCCTCCGTTCATCCTGTATTTCATGTCTCTATGCTTAAGAAGGGTATCGGTGACTCCACTATTGTGGTTCATTTAGCTTAGATGTTTAGAATAGTCTTTCTACGAAGAGATTCTAGTTGAGATTTTAGATCATCAGATCTGTTGACTAAGGAACAAAGAAGTTCCATTCGTCAAAGTTCTTTGGTGGAATAAGTAGGTTGGGGGTGCCACTTGGGAAGCAGAAGTAGATATGCGAGCCAAGTACCCTTACCTTTTCTTCGCAAACTCAGATGTTGCCGAAGGTAACACTCTTCCTTGATTCAATTCTTTTCTAATCATATGTTACATCCAACTATATAGTTGCCCTCATGAAAGTTCATGCACTTATAGATTACTCAGAAGCTCAGAATGATTTAGATTCAGACTCGCAGTTTATTTCAGTTGTTCATGCTATATTATTTTCTAAGATTCCTCAGAAATTTTAGCTTAACTAGCCATATTCAAGGATGAATTTTTCCAGGGGGAGATATTGTAATACCCTACAATTTTTCCTAACTTAAATTCATCCCTAGAATGTTAAGGGATATCTTCTAAAACAAATACAATTTATTTCCTTAGATTTGGACTTTTCATTACGTAGAAAATTGAATTAGCTTTCCAGCGATATAAGATCCGCCTAAATCCGATAACATGGTAAGAAGTTATGGTTATTTTAAGTTCCTATCACAAAACACCTTCATTTGTACCCTTAGCGCGTCACGGATCAGTGTAAATTTCCAATTGTCCCATTCAAGTAGGCCTCCACGATATTGGCGCATCGCGGAGAGGGTCAATTTCCTTTTTTCAATTTTCAGAGGTCCAGCGCGATAATGGCGCGTCGTGCCATGTGCCAAAATGGCATTCCAAAGGGGCACCGCGTTGTTTTCGCGTCCCAGAGCTTGTCCAGTTTCCATTTGTCAATTCTTAGTGAGCCACCGTGATAGTGGCGAGTTGCGGTGGCCACCCAGATCGAGAAAATGTACGTTTTCTTATTTCGTATAAACGTTATCCGACAACCGAGTAAGAAGTTACGGTGATTTTAAATCTCAGTCATTAAACACATCATTCTGGCCAGTAACGCATCGCAGAGTGTGTCAAAATAGCAATTGTCAATTTTCAGTGTTGCTTCACGATATTGGTGCATCACGCCATAAACCTAGTTCATAATTGTTAATTTTCAGTGTACCAATGCAATTCCATAGTGTCGTATGCACTTTCAGTTCACAAATAAAGTGGCAATGCGATACCTCCGCATCGCGCCACCATGCAATTTCCTAGTTGTTATTTTCCAGAGACACTACGCGAAATCGTCGCATCGTGCCAGGATATGAAAGAAGAATAAAATTGGTCAAAACTCATTTGATGAAGTCGCTAAGAGACTTAATAAGTCTCAACTTTATTATTGCTTTATTTTTATTTATTTTTTTCTTTATTCATATATCTATTTATTCATTTGGTCCTCGAAACCAAAGTCGTAATTTAATACAGGTGAAACAAATTTTGGGCCTCAAAGGTTCAAAAAAGATAATTTAGGATAGGCTATGGGCCAAAAGCTCAATATTTAGATTATGACAGGTGGTGATGATGGGCCAACAGCCCAAATGAATATTTTAGGATAGGTACAGGTGGGTCAAAAACCTAATTAGATTAGGACAGCGTTGATGGATTTGGGCTTACGAGCCTAAGTTTTCTAATTCTCCCCTTTCCCTTTTTACGTGCTATTTGATTTTAACTTTCTTAGAACTAGTTAAAATCTCCAATTTTCCCTTAATCAATTTCTTTTCAACAATCAATTTCTCTTTTTTAAAATTAGTCAAAAAAGTTATTTTCAAATAGTCTCAATAACTGCAAGTTAGCGGATACTCTTAGTGCCTTAACAACCTTCCAAGAGTATTAATAGGAATCGCTTACTCAGAATTTCAAACTTAAAAGATTTTTTCTGTTTTGAATTATTTAAGTAATTTTAAAGGTTTACTTAATTTCCCTAAATAAATTAAATGGCGACTCTGTAATTTCTAAAATTGTTTTGAACTTTTCTTTAAGGTTTCAAAATAGTTTAAAAAGTCAAAAAATATTCTCAAAACCTTCAAAATCGAAAAGGGATAAAGCTGAAATGGCGACTTTGCTGGGGGATTTTAATTATATTCTAATCAAATATTTGAATTAGCTTCTTTGACTAAGTATTGTAGTGTTTAAATTGTTTATGTGCCTATTTGTTTAAATTTTTACAAAATTAAAATCTTGCATTTCATAGTATTCTTCCTATTAGAAATATATACATTATTTGGGGTTTTGTGGATGTCTCAGCCCCTATTGTTCAATTTCAAATAAAGTGTGGAAAATACAATGGTTTATCCGTACATGAGGTGTCCGATGGTTGTTCGTATTTCAAAACCCAAGTCGTCCACTTGGGAACCTGGTCCAAAGCCACTCTAGACACCCAGGATAGAGCGAAACCAAAACCCCCTATTTTAGGCATGCGCCTAGGATAACCCAATACCGAAGGGGTATTGGACCCATTAGAAAACCTATCCTATGTCCATTTGCCACGAGTCAATTACAGGCGAATCATATTTATGTGTTGAAGAAATGTATGTTATTTTAATCCAATACATTATACTTGGGGGGTAGGGGGAAGGCTTATTTTATTTGATTTCGTGTAAGGATACGTCAACCATACATCAATTGAGAGAAGAATTAAAGCGATTCAGGCAAGAGGTTGATAATACTAGGCACTGTATGATCAATTTGGATGATTGCATAGGAAAGATGACCTATGAGAGTAACGCATAATGATGCAGGAATCACTTGATCATCAACAAATGTCGTATATGTCAAGAAGTGGACAAAGGTAAGAGGATGAAGGCCGATGAAGGAACATTTAGGAGCTACTATCCCCTGCGCAGTACATTGTTCTTTTTCTCTTGTTATATTCTCTTTTCCTTAAAATTGCATCCTTTTGTGCAATTTTTGCAAGCATTTATGTCCTTTTTATATATCTATAGAGATTTTGAGGGATAATGGATTGATTTTATAAAGCGTATACTCTCTTCAAATGTGTTAGTCCAACCATTGTCTCAAAAGGGTCACCCAATTAGGATGCATTTTTATTACAATATGTTTGAGTGATATAACTATTTTATGTTATTAGACGTGTTATGTTGATTCAGATCAAAGGCGAATTGATTCAATCCAATTTTCCATAGAGCGCCTCTAAGCAGAAATATACACCCATTATATAAATGTCCAACCAAACATACTCCAAGTCTCCCAGAAAAGTCTGCAATCATTCTTAAGAAATTCCTAAAATTATTCCTACCATTTTAGGAAAGTTGACTATGGATTTGGGAGAAGCCATTGCAGGAAGGATCGAAAAGAGCAATAGGATAATGCTCAAGTCAAGAGAAGGTTGGTGGAGTTAAAAGTAATTCTTTTTACAACTGTTCGAATTACGTATGGCCTAATTTCTCCTCCTTGAGATACGTATGTAGCCTTTCGGCCCGACCTATATCTTCAAAATATCTTTTGTCCTACACTGTCTTGAAAGAAGAAATAAGGTCAGAAAGAAGAAGAGTTGAACATTCCTGATAAATTTCAATTATCCATATCATTGAGAAAAATCTTGTTCGTTGAAATTATCGAGTCATCATTACTCCATGGATCAATTCGCATGAGAGGAGAAACAACTTTATGTGTTTACTTCCTACCTTATTATATTGAATTGTTTATTACTAATAGAATCTAATACATCAGTCTTTAACTTTTTTTTTACTTTACAGGTAATAGAAACTAATTTGATTTTGCATAAAGTACCCGATTTCACTAGATCAAAGTAAATAACGATTCCTCTCTTGACTATAGATTCATCACAGGAATGGAAAAATGACTAGTACTAAAATCAGACTCTACTAGTAATTTTTCAAAACCTATAAGCAATGGTCTCGTGGATGGAATAGAAAAAAGTGAGATTCTCCCATAGAAGAATTTTCCATGACAATTGGAATCAAAGAACATGAATTGGAGGAAACGTTGTTGAGCTGACTTCTACTCCACTTATTACTCCCCTATCATTTGCGTAGATGAAAAAATAAAATTTAATTTTTCACAAAGTAGGTGATAGTACGAATGATGCCCAACATCCACCCTTTAAGTTTATCTACTCCTCTTTTGCTTTTTATGCTTTTTAAAAAGCATAGATCCACACTCGTGTTGGTCATAGCTAGAATTTTTAAATATTTTCTCAAAATTCATAAGTGTAATACCCTGTATTTCTCTAGACTAGATTAGCCCTCCGTACATGGGTTATCCTAAATAAAATTTTTGAAAGACTTAGTAATTTTCGGATTAGAGCCTGCCATTGCGTAGAAAATTCAATTAGCTTTCCAACGATATAAAATTTGCCTAAATCTGACAACCGGTAAGAAGTTATGGCGATTTTAAATCTCAATCATTAAACATCGTCATTCAGGCCAGTAGCGTATCGTGGAGTGTGTCAAAATAGCAATTGTCTCTTTCCAGTGTTGCTCTGCGATATTAGTGCATCACGCCATAGACCCAGTTCACAATTGTCAATTTCCAGTGTACCAACGCTATTTCACCGCGTCGCGGTGCACTTTCAGTTCACAAATAAAGTGGCAATGCGATACTACTGCGTCGGGCCACCATGCAATTTCTCAATTTTTATTTTCCAGTGATACGATGCGATAGCACCGCGTCACGTCAGAGGTCCAGATCAAAAAATTTGTATGAAAAATTTAAGTTGCACCGTTGGTTAAAGCAGTTTTTTCCCATGTTTTATTCCACCCAGATGTGGGATTTAAGCCCTAAAAACGTTTAAACCCTTCATTATTCACTTTACCCCAAAATCAAAAGGTATTTCTCTCTCAAGAAAACAAACCCTATCTCTCAAAAATCAAGGTCAATCCCAAGAATCTCTCCAAGAACTTCTAGAATCTCACAAATTAAGGTATGTTAGATGTTCATCCATGGATCCTTACCTTCCATGGAGCCCAAAAACCCTTTTTTAAAAGACAAGATTTATGATTTTTATGTTTGAATTAGATTAAATTCATGCTCATGATGTTGTTTGAGTTTTAATCCATGATTTAGATTACAAGTTCCAAGAATTGATTCTAGTATGTGTTGAATTACATGATATTCATGATAACCTTCAAATTGTAAGTTGATTGTTGTAACCATGTTAACTCTAAGTTTTTATGATTTAATGAACCAAGAATGCTTCCTATGTGTTTGATGAAATGTCTCTATTAATGAATTATGCTCAAGTGAACATTGTTATGTTATTCAAGATGATACTTCGCTTTACTTTTCATGCTATCGAGTCCTGGGGGTATTTAATACCCAATAATTTAGCTGTTTACCTAGTGCCAGTATCAGTGGTAGAATAGTATCAGTCATATCATGATCAATAGTACTCTAAGTCTGTTACAGAACTCACTAGAATTCAGTCACTTATAGAACTTAGAAAAACTCTATAATCTCAGTATCAGTCTAGTCCAGTTCAGTATACTCAGTTCAGTGTCTTATGTCGGCTTCGATCAACCCCTTAGGAGAAGTTATCCTTTTTTTTATGTACGAATTATGTTTGTTATGAATTCTCAAGAAAGGGATATGTAGGTGGCCTATGTTGGCTTCGGTCAACCCCTTGGGAGAATTTATCCTTTCCTTTTATGTATGAACTATGTGATGACGTGAATTCCCAAGGAAGGGATATGTAGGCAGCCTATGTCGGGTTTGGTCAATCCACTAGTTTTTTCTATATATCCCTAGCGTAGTATGAACTATGTTTAACCTGATTCCTGCTTCAACGAGATACGTAGGTGCCCCAATGACTCGATTATATCACCCAAGAAATTAGAAACTAGGGTATAATTTTGAGAAGGAATTTCAAAAATTCAAAAGAAGATCATCGTCCAAAGTGAATAAAGATCGACAAAGACTTTGGATCCTATCAAGTTGAAATCATCTCAAACAGCTGGGGAAGATATTTTGAGGAGGTCCTAAAAGTTTTCACTAAGATGCTGGAGTATATTTCAAATTCCTCAACACAAGAGGTCAAAATCAAGTTTTAGAAATCACTAGCTGTGACAAAGTCTAGGTAGACTAAATCTCCGACTATGACAGAACTTCTCAACGAAGATGATGAATCCTTGGAAATCCTTCGTCAAATGTTCGATGTAGTCAGAACCAAAAGAAAAACATTCGTTCAAATAGTACATGACATGACTGGTAGAGATTTTTCTAAAAACTTTTACAATTGTTTTTTGAAACTAGTTTTTTAAAATTAAGACTACTTTCAAAAATTCATACCAATATTTTTACTTAGTGATTGCCGAAGCATCTATTGGAATAGGGAGTCAGGGCAGAAGTCCTAATATGATGGATTACCCAGAAGATGGCATGGAGTAAACCAAGGATCAAAATAGGTCAACACAGAGTAGTTTCACTCAAAACTAGCTATTTTTTTGTAGATGCAGAGATCAATACACAAAAATAGGTATCTTCTTCAAAAATCCCAAGCGAATTAGGAACCTCACAAACCTATGTTGCTCAAGAATGGTATTTTGGGTAGACCAAATATGGGTTCAACAACCATCCATCAAGGACCTTTTGAGTTGTCTATCTCATTTCAAGAGATCGTGAATGAAAAACAAAGACACATTATTCTCCTTATGAATATTTTATTTAGAATTTTTTCTAAAAAATAGTCGCTAGCAAAAGTGACTTTGTGTCTACTAAATACTTACTTTGAGTGCATGTATATTCAAATGAGTCAGCACAGTAAATACAACAATCAAAAGGGTCACTCAATAGGAGAAGAGAAAGTCATCCTCAAAATTTGCCTTGAAGCAAAGCAAATGGTATTTGAGTGACCCCAAAAAAGGATTTTATCCATTTACTTGCATCTGGCAAATGTAGAAAGAAAAAACATAGATAAACGAGTTTAGACAAAGCTTCTCTTCTAGTCATCAATAGGTTCATTCCATTTTATCTCATGCCATGCCAAAAGGGTCGTCTATTTCATTCCATGCCGAGAGGGCCATTCTATTTCATTCCATTGCCTAGTGAGCTATACTGAGAGGGCCATTTCATATCATGTCATTTCCAATAGGGTCATTTCATTCCATTGTCGAGAAAGCTATGCCGAGGGGCCCATGCCGAGAGGGCCATGCCAAGGGGGCCATCACATTTTATTTCATCACCAAGAGGGCCATCATTCCATTCAACTAATATCTATAATTGCTCGCCATACAAGACGATAAGTTATGACCTTAGAAGAAGCTTTGGAGCATCAATATCCATTGACCACGTGAAGATAACATAATCTGATATCGAGTATATCTGAACATTTTATATCCGCTGACCACGTAAAGGATATATAGCCCAACGTTGAAGATATCTCATCATTTTATGAATCAACATCTGAATGCATCAAAAGAATGTGATTCAAAAGGACATTTTTAAGTCACTATCTGATGGCGGATAACTATGAGATTTCCTAGAAATTGACAATCTGAGGGTCATCTATACGTCATATTATTTGAAATAGGATAGTGCGCAAGATTACCTATGAGTTGATAGTCTATAGGTCATCTGTAAGCCACAACAACATCCTAACCGTATCGTGTGTAAGGTTACCCAAAAATAGATAGTTTGAAGGTTATCCATAAGTCACAAATAAATCCTTACGAAAAATATGTGATATTATCAAATTGATATATCCAAGGGTTTTCTATAGGCTGTGTTATATCCAAGATCTATTATGCACGAGATTACCCAAAGATTACCAATTTGAGATATATCTATAAGTTATATTGTATCCAAGGTCGGATAATATGCAGGATTACCTGAAAGCTAGTGATTGGAGGGATATTTATCCAAGGTCGGATAATGTATAGGATTACCTTAAAATCTAGCAACTTAAAGGATATCTGTAAGTCACCTCGTATCCAACATCAAATAATGTGCGAGATTATCAAAATATTGACAATTCAAGGGAAATCCTTAAGTCATATCGATACAAAAAATACGTTAGATTTATCCGAGGTCACATTCAAAAGATCATTGTCTAAAACCGAAGAGGTTAACATTCCAAATATAATACGTGTTATAGGTGATCAAAAGGGTTGCTGCATCAGTATAAGATTACACGGTTGCAGGAACCGTTCTACATAAAGTATCATCAGTGTCCAAAAAAGACAACCCACTTTGAAGACATATTTAATCAACAAAAGAGTTATTTCATTAAACAACCAAGAGGGTTATTGTGTTTATTATTGCAAGTTATTGCCCTCCGAACAAGTAGATGTGGGGACAACTTCACTTTTTGAATAATTATGTGGATGTGACGAGCTCCACGTTCATGTTTAAGAGATTAAAAGCCTTTTTTATAACTCGAACAACTTGTCACTCATCCCGAGTCATATATCGTCTATAATAAAAAAACTATCTTTTTTACTGACAGAGTTGAACTACAAGCACTCTGATTTCCCGAGTCTAGGGGATAGGTAGGTTGGGCTCATTATTGAGAACTCGCTACATTTCAAACACTCCCCTAATCCACTTATTCCTCAGCTTTTCGATTTCACCAAAATTTGAAAATTGGAATAGCGGGTGAATTCTTTAAAAATCGTGCTTCAGAATCAAGATTTATGAACTACAAGTCGCCTGAATTCTCATGAAACCTGAGATATGTAGGAAACCTAATACCAGAGTTCATTCATAACTCCATGAAACTCGTGTGAAAACCAACCTCTCTTAGAAATAAATTTGTGGTTGGACAAAAATTAGGAACGTCAAACTCCCTTTGTCCAGGGTTACTTGCATCCACCCTACCCAAAGGAAGGGGGCAGTTATTGACACCTAACTTTTGCCCTCCGCAACTAAGTTTATTTCTATGTTTCTTCAATTTTAAATAAAATTACAACATTTATTATATTCGAATTAAAACTTTTCAAAGTATTTATTTGGGTAATTTTATTGTTTTAACTATTATATATTTTTGTATTCGCATATACAAAATCATATAATTTTATTACTTAAACGATTGTCTTATGAAAAATTAAATTTTAATCAAGGGTTATCTTGAAAATTAATTCAAAAGGTTAAAATCTTGATTCAAATATAAATTATTATAAAAGAAAAATTATTTTAAAAAATATTTGTTTGATTTTATTGAATTAAGAAGCTTGAGATTGAATTGTTTGTTAGTTTATTTCAAATGTTATTTTAAATTAGTCAATTCATTAAATTAGACCTTAATTGAAATCAATTCGACCATAAATGCAATACGATTGGTTGACTGAATTTTAATTAGGCTAAGATTTAAATAGAATTGTCTAAATTTTTATTTGTGGGCTATTTAATAAATATCCTTTCCCTAATTAAAACCTATACCCTTTTGAATTAATTAAACCTCCACCAGCCCAACAACCTGACTCGTCCAACGAATAATACAACAGCAACAGTGGCCCAACACCACACAACAGACCAAGCTCAAAACACCCCCTGTAACACCCCGCATTTTCGAGCTAAAAATCGAACCATCATTCCTACATGTGTAAGCTCTAATTACATAGTTTATATTTAAATTCATGTGTCATGATTTCTTTCCTAGTATATGTAGTGATTATGAGGTGAAAAATATTCATAGAAATCGTTTAAAGCAAAGTTGAGCTAAGAACGTTTCATTCGTCCAAAGGTTAATATTTGATTCTACAAGGGTCCACTTTGAAAGTGTAAAACTTTGGATAACATAGAAATTTTCCTCTCAAGGCCCACCAAATTGTAGATAATTGAATTATCTTTCCAACGATACCAATTTTGCCTAAATCCGATACTCGAGCGAAAAGTTATGGCATTTTCCGTGTGAGAAAGTAAGCCGATACGATAGCGATGCAACGTGTTGGCCAGTGCGTTATGGAACTTTTTCACATGCTAAATTAGTTTCTAAAGGGTCTAGGGACATTTTGGTCACTTCCCCTCACCCAAATTCTGCCCATAACATAAAATTTCAGCCCCCAAGAAGTATCAATTGCCTTTTTATCCAATTTTCTCTCAAAAAGATAACTCTATACACCTCCAAGAACAAGATTCAATTTCTCTTCTCAAAGATCAAGAATTCAAGCCTTTCAATTCAAAACTCTCAATAAAACTATCAAGATTCGGGCTCCATCTTTCAAACTAAATAATCTAAGGTACCTGGGGTTGTTCTAATCTCATGGGCATGATTTGGCTACAAATTTAAACAAGTTTTTAAAAGTTACTTAAGTATGTATACAATTATAAATGTGGGTATTTTGTTTTAACAAAGAGCATGCATTGTGATAGGGATTTGAGAAGAATATTGAAAGATCATGGGGTTGCTTTTCTTATAAATCTTGATTGTTGAATTTGTGGATATGTGCTTTGGATTTTGAAAGGTGGTTTCGAATATGAGTTGTGAATATTTTAATCCCCATGATGATGTTTATGTACCCCATATGATATGGAATTTAAACTATTGAGAGCATGAGTTTTAAGAGCCCTTTTGGTCATGAAAAATTATGTTTTTGCTAATGTTGTGCTAGTTTATAAATAATGACAATTTCTTGTATATTAAAGTGTTATGAATCAATATGAATCTATTGAATGAATGGAAATCTTACTAGCATTCATATAAGTAATTTGCATAAAAAGTGGTGAGAATCAATGTCATACAACTGACTTGTAAGTCGAGGTATGGCGATACTCCATTGAGGATTGTCCTCAAATAAAAGAGAAAAGAATGTTGCATGTATGGTGCATGTTTTCTTATAATTAACTTTAAAATTGGACCAATATGGGCTAGATGGTTACCCAAAGAAAGCACGAGTCAGAAGACTCTATGCTGAAAACTATGATTTGCCGATACGGGACCCTGCTATGTGATCTTGCATACCTAGTATATGTCATCCCAATTCGGGACTATGGTTAGGATCCCTTCTTGGTGATCTTGTGCCCAAACACAACATATTGACTTGATTGGGTGTTTTGAAACCCTTCTTTGTGATCTTGCGTGCCCTCCCCTCACTAGTACTCCAATCTTGGCGACAAACTGAGATCTGGCGGTCGGTGAAAATGTGAACTTGTAGGGTGCACCATCTAGCTCAATAATGTTGAAGTAAATTGAATCATGTAGGAAAGAAATATTGTTGACACTCCTCATACTATTTCCATGTATTTCCAAATGATTTTTGTGATAACATGTTTTATAAAAGCTCCCACCTATGTTGAATAAAAGTTGTATTTTGTTTTTTGATTAGGCTGTGTACCAGTACAACTGTATTGACCCCCTATATTTCAGGATTTTGAGACATAGTTTGGGGGTCCCATTAAGCAGTAGATTGACTTGTCAAAAGTTTGTAGCTGGTGAGCCTCCCATACTTAGGAAGGCCTGGATTAGAACTTGTTACTGTTATATTTTTGTGATTCATGGTCTGACTGGGGGCCTTGTCCCAGATTTCAGACAAATGTCATTTTCAGTTGTTAGAGATTTTGCAGAATAGTGTCAGGTGTTTTTAATATTTCAAGAACTCCTTTTTTTTATTTTTCAGTTAAAGAAAAAGATAGTGACCATGTTTCTGTCTTGGTTTGTTTTTCCATTAATTTACTATATTGTATGAATGTTGTGCATGATTTCCAAGTAGAAAAGGGGAGCCCGAGCCTTCATGGTTAGGGGTGCTCGTTATGGAAAGGGCCCCAGCTTGGGTCATTACAAACTTGGTATCAGAGCATGGTTCATGTTCCCAGGGTGTCTGCAAAATCATGTCTGGTAGAGTCTTGCTTATGGGTGTGTTGTGCACCATACTTATAATTTGGAGGCTACCAGGAATTTAGGAGTTGTTTCTTGTTCTTTCATACTTAAGTTCGTGCTATAGCATCGTCCATAATAAAGTTATCCAAATTCTATCCTTGTTCAAATTGGATGGGCTATGCCTCATAATCGAGGCGATACAAGCCTACGAGTCTATCTTCCCCAACGGTTTTCTCTGATTGAGTTGTCTATAAAGTTATGAATATGCACAAGGACTTGAGATAAGTCCATGAGTGTTTTAAAGTGTGTTGATTTAAGCATACACCCCTATCTGCATCGGTTATGTAGTTGATCCTAAGGTATGGAGTGTTTTCAGTCTCCCTTAATAAAATTCTTCTTGCAGAATTTATATTTAAGGATAATGATGTCTAGCAGAATGTTAGAGTTGTATTTCTACCTGAGTAGTAGTATATGTTAAAGTGTCACGACCTACTAATAGTGAGATGGCCCAGAAGTTTATGACATGAAGTCATAAGGTTAGCAGTCAGAGTTAGGGTGACATTTGCATAAATAATTAGTTTTAGTTGTATAATCATAGATTGAGAAGTGGGTTACCATTGTATAGTGATAGACTAATGCGGTAGCAATATTTGTAGATTGTGTGGTAGACTGTTAAGGAAGTGACTGGATATGATTTTTATCTATTCAAATTAGGGAAGGAGCCTAGAGTGGATAGTTATGGTGGTTCTAGAAATCAGTTATAGGTTGTGAATTGAAAGGGGTTGATTAGTTAATAAGTTGTAAGTTATGTGATTAGAGGTGTAATGCTAGTATCCTAAGAAGCTGAAGATAAGATGATAAGTGTTTAGAAGCATAGATGTCTATGCCCATTCATTTAAAATTAGTATGGTTTTATGTCTATGTCCATGCATTCAAAATTCGGATATCTATGCCCATGCATTATGATTTGTGTCCCTGAAAGGGGATGTCCTAGAAACAAATTAGTATGTTTTTATTTAAAATTATTGTGAAGAGTTGCGGTTATCGATTTCATAAGGGGATATGTCTGTAAGTGTAGGATTGTGACTTTGATCTAAGGGGCTGATGATGAATGAAGGTAGTTCCCGAATGTTCTTAGTATGGAAAGTTGCCAGAAAGAACCATGATAAACCTAATTCTACTCAAGCATAATCCTTCTACTTTAATTTAGGACAGTAACCTGCTAATGTCTTACGTCATCTGTTCAAGTCATGCCTATACCTATGGCTCGAGTTCTATACGGACTTATGTTCATGATCTGACCTCCAGACTAGAAGCAATAATCTCTCTCAGTAATCCAGTCTTTCAGCTATTCAAGCCATGTGTTATGTTGCTCATTATCCATGAAAATCTATGTCTCCCAGCATGCTTGGTCCTAAGGAAACATGTTTCTATATGTCACCGATTCATTCTATGTTGGGTTTAGACACAGTCATAAAGTTTATGCAAATTCATGGCAAATCCTAGTTCCTTAAATGAGAAGAATCGCTTCAAGTGGAAATCTTTGTCTTAGGTGGTAATGTAACTCCCCGTAGTATCCTCGACTCAATACCACTCTTAGTTGCATGTATGAAGAGCTTGCAACCTAAAAAATTTTCAAATTTTTAAAAGACTTAGTCATATTTATGAGCTCTCAACTTTCATGATTTTTAAATTGATCTTCCCGACCCCGAGACATAGATTTTTGAGTTGATTCATGATCAGGGGTGAAAATGGGGGTGTCTCAAGGAAGTTTTAAATTTTCCAAACGATGTTTGAGGCATGTTTGGATGATCAAAATAGTGGGTCAATGCGATATCGATGCGTCGCGCTTGGAATCACGACGGTAGGGGCCGATGCGGCGCGACGCTTAACACATCAGGTGCCCAGTTCGTCTTACTAATTTTTGGGTCCAGAAAGGTAATTTAGACTTTTTCCCTCATTTTATCTTGATATGTGCACCAATGCTTTCTCACAATACTCTATCCTAAGAATTCATGGTGTATTGTGTTTCTTCCGAATGACTCTTTACTTATGATCCAGGCCCTTGATATAGGAAGCACTTCGTGATGGTATTGGATCTTCACCTCATGTCCCACCTTGAGTACATTAACAGATATGGGTTATAATTGAGTAGTGTTTCTCCCATTCATAATGCTTGTGCTCGGGTCCCTTAATGACCCTCCACATGTTAGTATGATGGTGATTGTGGAAGCATAGTAATGTATTAGGTAGGTGAGTAGATGTTCCTGAAGGTTAAAACTTGTATGTGATTTCTTGAGCCAAGGCTATAGAAGATGGGGAAAGAAGGGGATGGACTTTTATTATGAGAAATAGTTAGGACTGAGATATATGGCAAAAATCTTTGTGAATGTGATTGAATTAGTTGGTCTTTGTGGGGAGATCCATGAAGTGGGTGTAGTAATGATAGGCTTGAATATTGTGATTAATGAAAACACAACCCATGTACTATTTGGTTATTATTCTTTGAATTAAAACTTGAGGGTGTTTAACAATAGTGATAAAGTAAGGCAATATTCTTAATAGGATGTAAGGTATAGGGTCCTATGGCTTAAGTTATCACCTTGTTACTCTGAGTTAGGCTTCAACATAAAAGCACTTTGCAGTAAAACTCAAACTCTTATGGTTAGATATGTGATGGGAGAATTGAATTGTAAGATGGAAAGGACGAAGTATGTTATTTAATATTGGGGTATAGTCGAGCAGTGCTTTTAAGCTAAGTCTATTCGTTGTATCATGAGAGGTGGAGAATGCTTCTATCCCTATCTTCCGCGAGATCTGATTCAATGATTAGTATAAATATAAATCGGGCCTATGATCATCAAATAAATCGTTGCCTTGTGTTATGATGATTATGATTCATAAAACTAAAGTGCAAGATCATCCCTATGTAAAGTCTCATTATCCCATGTTTCATGCTTTCACGTTTCACTGGGGGTTATCATGAAGCTAATTTGATGTCTTTACGCATTTTGTTAAGGAAAAATATTCAATAGGAGGTTTCGTTCTTTATTCTACACTCTTAGAGCTTCAAAAAGTCCCTACCCATCATTCAGGGACGAATGTTCCCAAGGGTGAGATAATGTAACACCCCGTATTTTTGAGCTAGAAATCAAACCGTTGTTCCTACATATGTAAGCTCTAATTCCATGGTTTATATTTAAATTCATGAGTCATGATTTTTCTCGTAGTATATGAAGTGATTATGAGGTGAAAAATGTTCATAGAAATAGCTTAAAGCAAAGTTGAGCTAAGAATCCTTCATTCGTCCAAAGTTTGATATTTGATTCTACAAGGGTCCACTTTGAACGTGTACAACTTTAGATACACGTAGAATTTTCCAGCTCAAGGCCCACCAAATTGTAGATAGTTGAATTAGCTTTCCAACGATTTCAATTTCGCCTAAATTCGATACCCGAGCCAATGTGATAGCTACGCGACGCGTTGACCAGAGTGTTACGAAACTATTTCACAAGCTAAATAAGTTTCTAAAGGGTCTAGGGGCATTTTGGTCACTTTCCCTCACCCAAATTCCGCTCATAACATAAAATTTCAGCCCCCAAGAAGCATCAATTGCCTCTTTATCCAATTTTCTCCCAAAATGATAACCCTAGCCACCTCCAAGAACAAGATTCATTTTTTCTTCTCAAAGATCAAGAATTCAAGCCTTTCAATTCAAAACTCTCAAGAAAAGTATCAAGATTCGGGCTCCATCTTTCAAACTAAATAATCTAAGGTATGTGGAGTTGTCCTAATCTCATGGGCATGATTTTTCTATGAATTTAAACATGTTTTTAAAAGTTACTTAAGTATGTATATGATTATAAGTGTGGGTATTTTATTTTTAACAAAGAGCATGCATTGTGATAGGGATTTGAGAAGAATATTGAAAGATCATGGGGTTGCTTTTCTTATAAATCTTGATTGTTGAATATGTGGATATGTGCTTTGGATTTTGAAAGGTGTTTTCGAATATGAGTTGTGAATCTTTTAATCCCCATGATGATGTTTATGTACCCCATATGATACAAATATTAAACTATTGAGAGCATGAGTTTTAAGAGCCCTTTTGATCATGAAAAATTGTTCTTTTGCTAATGTTGTGCAAGTTTATAAATGATGACAATTTCTTGTCTATTAAAGTGTTGGGAATAAATATGCATGTATTGAATAAATGGAAATATTACTAGCATTAATATAAATGATTTGCAAAAGAAGTGGTGAGAATCGATGTGATTCAACTGACTTGTAAGTCGGGGTATGACGAAACCTTGTTGAGGATTTTCCTCGAACTAAAGAGAAAAGAATGTTTCATGCATGATGCATGTTTCTTATAATGAACTTTAAAATTGGGCCATTGTGGGCTTGATGGTTACCCGAAGAAAGCACGAGTCAGAAGACTCTATGCTGGAAACCGTGATTTGCCGACACGGGACCTTGGTACCCTTCTATGTGATCTTGTATACCTAGTATTATGTCATCCCAATTCGGGACTATATTTAGGAGTCCTTCTTGGTGTTCTTGTTCCCAACCATGACATATTGACTTGATTAGGGCTTTTGGCACCCTTCTTTGTGATTTTGCGTGCCCTCCCCACACTAGTACTCCAATCTTGGAGACAAACCGAGATTTGGCGGTCGGTGAAAAGGTGAACTTGTAGAGTGCACCATCTAGCTCAATAGTGTTGAAGTAAATTGAATCATATAGGAAAGAAATGTTGTTGAAACTCCTCATACTATGCCCATGTATTTCCAAATGATTTTTGCGATAACATGTTTAATAAAAGCTCTCACCTATGCTGTATAAAAGTTGTATTTTATTTTTGGATTACTCTACGTAGTAGTACATCTGTATTGACCCACTATATTTCAATATTCTGAGACATAGTCCTGGGTTCCGTTAAGCAGTAGATTGACTTGTCAGAAGTTAGCAGCTGGTGAGCCTCCCTTACTTCAAAATTCCTGGATTAGAACTTGTTATTGTTATTTTATTGTGATTCATGGTCTGACTGGGGGCCTTGTCCCAGATTTCAAGAAGATGTCATTTTCAGTTGTTAGAGATTTCGCAGACTAGTGTCAGGTGTTTTGAATGTTTCTTGAACTCATTTTTTTTGTATTGTTCAGTTAAAGAAAAAGATAGTGATCATGTTTCCGTCTTGGTTTGTTTTTCCGATAATTTAATATATTGTATGAATATTGTGCATGAATGCGTCGCGCTTGGAATCGCGTAGGTAGGGGCTGACGCGGCGCGTCACTTAACGCGTCAGGTGCCCAGTTTGTCTTACTAATTTTTGGGTCCAGGAAGGTAATTTAGTTTTTTCCCTGTTTTATCTTGATATGTGCACCAATGCTTTCTCACTGTGTTCTATCCTAAGAATTCATGCTGTATTGTGTTTATTCCAAATGACTCTCTACTTATGATCTAGGCCCTTGATATAGGAAGCACTTCGTGATGGTATTGGATCTTTACCTCATGTCCCACCTTGAGTACATTAACGGATATGGGTTATAATTGAGTAGTGTTTCTCCCATTCATAATGCTTGTGCTCGGGTCCCTTAATGTCTCTCCACATGTTTGTATGATAGTGATTGTGGAGGCATAGTAATGTGTTAGGTAGGTGAGTAGATGCTCCTGAAGGAGAAAAATTTTATTTGATTTCTTGAGCCAAGGCTATATAATATGGGGGAAAGAAGGGGATGAACTTTTATTATGAGAAATAGTTAGGAATAAGATATATGGAAAAAATCTTTGTGAATGTGATTAAATTAGTTGGTCTTAGTGAGGAGATCCATGAAGTGGGTGTAGTAATGATAGACTTGAATGTTGTGATTGATGAAAACACAACCCATGTACTGTGTGGTTATTATTCTTTGAATTAAAACCCGAGGGTGTTTAACGATAGTGATAAGGTGAGGCAATATTCTTAATGGGATGTAAGGTACAGGGTCCTATGGCTTAAGTTATCACCTTGTTACTCCGAGTTAGGCTTCAACATAAATGCACTTTGTAGTGAAACTCAAACTCTTGTGGTTAGATATGTAATGGAAGAATTGTAAGATGGAAAGGACGAAGTATGTTATTTAATATTGGGGCATAGCCGAGCAGTGCATTTAAGCTAAGTCTATTCATTGTATCATGAGATGTGGAGAATGCTTATATCCCTATCTTCCACGAGATCTTATTTCATAATTAGTATCAATATAAATCGGGTCTATGATCATCAAATAAACCCCTGCCATGTGTTGTGATGATTATGATTCAGTGTTGTGATGATTATGATTCAGTAAACTCAAGTGTAAGATCCCCTAGGTAAAGTCTTATTATCCTATGTTTCATGCTTTCACATTTCACTAGGGGTTATCATGAAGCTAGTTTGATGTCTTTATGCATTTTGTTAAGGAAAAATTTTCAATGGGAGGTTTCGTTCTTTATTCAACACTCTTAGAGCTTCAACAAGTCCCTACCCATCATTCGGGGACGAATAATCCCAAGGGAGAGATAATGTATCACCTCGAATTTTCAAGCAATAATTCAAATTGTCGTTCCTACGTGTGTAAGCTCTAATTCCATAGTTTATATTTAAATTCATGTTTCATGATTTTTCTCCTAGTATATGAAGTGATTACGAGGTAAAATTGTATCACTTAAAGCAAAGTTGAGCTAAGAATCCTTCATTCGTCCAAAGTTTGATATTTGGTTCTATAAAACCCATCTCTGAATCCATTCCCAAATCCCCAGAACACATTTTCAAATCAAGGAATTTTTTTCCCAAATCCACAAGATTCGCTCCCAAACCCGCACAATCTATCAAATCTATCCTCAAATCCACTAAATTCACTTCCAAATTTGCAGAATTCTTCTCAGATTCCACCAAACTACTCGCAAATTCAACAGAACCTTTCCAATTTCCAAAACGTCCGCCCCACCTACCAACCAACTTCCTTTCATCCTTAAAATCAAGCCTCTCTTCCAAATATTCCTCATGCCATCATATCCCCTGACATCTATAATCCCCTTCCTAATCCTGAGATGGACCATTATGAGGAGAAGGAGAAAGAGTAAAGGATTGAACATGAAATAAAGTTGCTAGCTATGAATGAAGAGATCATGAAAATCAAAGAATCTCATAGATGAGGGACCACGACGGTTTAGGGTATGATAATTTATGTGTTCACCCTTGAATAGATCTACCAGAAGGGTATAAGGTCCCTAAATTTGAAGTGTTTGATTGCACCAAAAATCCAATGTCCCATCTGAGAAGGTATTGTGATCAAATGGTGGGGGTAGGGAAAAATAAAGCATTATTGATGCGTTTGTTCAGCAAGAGTTTAAGTGGCAAAGCCTTAGAATGGCTCATGTCTCAGGAACTGAAAAGATGGACTGGTTGGAAAGCATTGGCTAAGGGTTTTCTTGATAGGTTCGCATTTAACATTGAGATAGTCCCTGAACGATACTCACTAGATAGGATCAAACAGAAGAATTCGAGACTACGCCTTCTGTTGGAGAAAAGAGACTGCTAAAATACAACCTCCCATGTCTGAGGAAGAAATGGTATCGATTTTCTCTCACGCACAGGAGGTAGAATTTTATACCAGGATGGTATCCGCGGTTCGAGCAACTTTCACAGATTTAGTAAAGATTGGGGAATCATTAGAGAAAGTCATC
>NC_061119.1:208540482-208560751 GCF_002878395.1 Capsicum annuum | reverse complement strand
AGAATATACGCAAACCGTACCTCTACTTGAGTTAGAGAGATTATTTTCAAATTTCAATAGAACCTTGGAATCAACAAAATTGTCCAAAACAAGAGATAACATATAGTAACAAAATAGCAAGATAGTAACAAGACAGTAACTACAGCAAAATAAGATGATATTTGAAATACAAACATTAGCAAATAATATTTCCTTCGTCCTAATTCATGTGATGCCTTTCGAATTTCGAGAACTTATTTTTCATATGTCTTTAAATATTTTGAATTATCGTGTCTTATATATACTACTTTTTCTATAGTTTCCAAATATATCAATTTTAGATATAATGCACAAGTACCTCCAACTATACCCTATAAAATGCATAAACTTTACAAAAATTCTATTATCCATAAATTGGTGTGTCTCAATAAAATTAGTGACATAAAATTAAAATTTAATAAGAGGCCTTAAATATATGCACATACGTACAAAAATATTTATGTAATAATTTAGAGTGATTTTTTTAATTCTTGTGCATTAATTGTTTTAAGTATAGTAATTTTAGAAGACACAACTTTAAAATTCACATATTGATGATATTAATAATAAAATTATTGTTATAAATGTATTTACATTATAGTGAATGTCTATCAAGATCTATCAAGATCTACTTTGATATTTATTCGGATTTGAGCATCCGTCTTTTACTCAGACTAGGAGTAAATTTCCCCTATAAATAGAGGGGTTTTGTTCATTGTATTTACAATCTTATGATCTCTCATTCCTCAAGAGAAGAAATAAGAATCACTCTCTCTATTCTCTCTACTCTTGTTCTTTATTCTTTCTTGTTTCATAACACGTTATCAGCACGAAGTCTCCTACCAATTGAGATCTGTACGAAGTCTCTTACCAATTGAGATCTGTTCGTACGTGGCTACACAAGTTTTTGAGTCTCTAACTAATTTAGATTATCAACATGAGATTCTGCCAAATAAGGTGAGATTATAAATCTAAAGGTAATTTCAAGGTTAGTAATTCCTTATGTTATCTGTCTTTTGCTACTAATAATATAATTATTATCGGATTTGAGGAAAAATAATTGGTTTGGAACCATTTATATTTTGAATTTATTTCTCAAGAACAATATTATCAAAAGAGATGATAATATATTGGGTTCAAGTCCCATCGATTTATGCCTAAGACGCCTTTATATGGATAAGACGTTGAGTTTGAATCTCAATGCACCATATTGATATATTATGATGGCTAAGAAAAAATAATGGGTATTTGATGAAAAGTCATGAAATTCGACCCATTGAATATGCTCCATTCCATGAAGTGAATGTGGTAGTAATATATGATAAGTCTGAAATATGACAACTTACTTCATTCTTAAGGTATGTATGGTAGCAGTGCATAATATGTCTAAAAGAAGACAAGTGATTAAATGCACGAATATACGCGTGGAGGGACAATATGATAATGATCATCAAAAGTGATGATATTTTCACACGCTTATATGATTATAAGATATGCTAGAGAAAAATTCTCTACATTATATGTATGCCTCAATTTGCTTTTGAAGTAGAAAAATCTTGAAAGAGGTTATAAACTATCATAATTTGATAGACTTAAAGCATGATTATATTCCATTCCTGGGGAATGAGAAACTTATTCATGCAAACGTGCACTTGATCACAACTCACCTCCAAAAGAGGTTGAATAATTTTGAAATCTACTTCTGAAATAGTAAATCTAAAATTTATTCATGTAATAGTAAATCTAAAATTTACTAAAGAAAAAGTACATGTCATGGTAAACTTGGAGTTTACTAGAATAAAAGTTCATAAATTGATATTAACGATTGTGACATCTCGAAGATGTGCATGTATTGAAGAACTAGAAGATTCTTCAAGAATTGTTTATGTCGTTTGTTCTCATGACAAGTTGGTTGGACCAACTAATAGTGGGATTAGATCCCTTCAAATCTGAAAATTATAAAAGGTGAATAAGGGCCCGTTCATCTATCATGTGATATGCTTAAAAGATGCATCAATAAGATGATCACATGTATATTCATGGTCAACCTACGTTTGACATTCATAAAGTTACTTGTTCAATATAAATTGAGTATAATTTTCAGATTGTGTAATCAAGATAATTCATCTTGATGATGATGGATTAGCATTGAATGTCTTTGATAAATATTTAAACCATTGTTAGTGAGAACAAAACTTAATGTATTGGTCTGAAATATGATATATTGCAATAGCATTTGTATGCATTAGACCAATAAATTATGATTAATTCTTTCCTCTCAATTAGTTCAAGGTCGGGAACCAATTATTCCATCTAATAATTGTGATATGCGGTATACGATTAATGAATATATCATAATGCACAATGATGGATTCCTCTAAGAAGTAGAGGATGTATGTTAGTTTTCCTAACATAAGGGGGAGATTATAAGAGCTATAAAATATGTTAGGAATTATGACCATATCCTCATCCAAAAGATAATTCAAGTCAAATGTTGAAAGCATCTCATATTAAGCGCAAGTGCTCTTATTTTGTGTTCCTAAAGGACAAAGTCTATGCATGCGTGAAGTGTCGTAGAATGATCAGTTCCAAATGAAATAGTCCTTGAAAAATAAGGAGCAAATAATCATAATAAGAAGGCAATGAGCTATTGAAGAGCCTACGACATACCACTGCATGAAACCTTATGAGAGGTTCATGTACCTTAAAATAATGAAGTGATGAGATCTCAAATGTTATGTCGCATTGTGAACCGATACAAAATGATATATCATCAATATCTTTGACATAATATTGGCACAATATTGTGAAAGATTACAAGGATCTGAATTCTACGTTTATTTAAGCATGCTGACGTAGAAACATTTATCAAGTGACATAAAAGGATGCATTTTGGTAAGCGTAAAACTTATTTGATTTGCAGTCCAAACACTTGAAGATGTCCTCATGAAATGTTGAATATTGTCACTTGACAAAACTTATGTGAAAACTTTTAAGGATTCAAACTGCTTGGAGCATATACAAGTTTCTGGGAAACTTATTTATAATCATTATATTGTATAAGCTTATTGCTTGAACATCATTGGAACTCTTAGAGAGTTTTCAAACCAATAGATTATTTGCTGAAATTCAAAATATATCGAATTGGATTGGTTATGAAGTATCATATCATAGTGAAATTGATGCACTTATGTACCTTGCAAATGCTACAAGGCCTATAGCCTTTTCAGTCAATTTGGTAGCAAGGTATATTTCGGCTCCTACTATGAGTCATCAAAATGGGATAAAACACATGAGCTTATTTTATTCTAAAGATTGCAGTCCCGATCTTATTGATCATGCTAATATTGGGTACTTATCTGACCCGCATAAAGATCGGTCTCAAATAGGTTATGTGTTCATATGTGGTGGTACTATCATATCTTGGAGATATACAAAAAAGTCTATCATAGCCACTTCATCGAATCATGCTGAGATAATAGCTATTCATGAAGCAAGCCGAGAATGTGTATGGTTGAGGTCCATGATGCATCTCATTCGAGAAAAATATGGTATGAAATATGACAATCTACCCACAATTTTATACAGAGATAATTCAGCATACATAACACATCTTAATGAAGGATTCATAAATGGAGATAGAACGAAGCACATTTTGCCAAAGCTTTTCTACATACATGAGCTACAAAAGAATGATGATATTAACGTGCAACAGATTCGTTCAACTGACAATATGACTGATTTATTCACCAAATCTTCTCCAATTGCAACTTTCAAGAAGATGTTGCACAAGATCGAGATGCAAAGGTTAAGGATGTTCTCATTAGATTGAGTTAATACGCGTTGTACTCTTTTTTCCTTACGAGGTTTTGTCCCACTGGATTTTCCTTGTAAGGTTTTTAATGAGGTAGCCGAAATGCGTATTATTAGAGATTGTACTCTTTTTCCTTCACTAGATTTTTTTTCCTACTGGATTTTTTCTTATAAGGTTTTAACGAGACACATTATCTACCAATTAGACATTCAAGGGGGAGTGTTATAAATATATTTACATTATAGTGAATGTCTACCAAGATCTATCAAGATCTACTTTGATATCTATTAGGATTTGAAACATCCGTCTTTTACTTAGACTAGGAGTAAATTTTTCCTATAAATAGAGGATTTTTATTCATTGTATTTACAATCTTATGATCTCTCATCCCTCAAGAGAAGAAATAAGAATCACTCTCTCTATTCTCTCTACTCTTGTTCTTTATTCTTTCTTGTTTTATAACAATTATGAATTAATTCTAGGTAATAAGATGTTAGTTGTTTGTTTGTAGTACATTAACATAAATATTGTTGTTAAAATTTTATTTATTAATATGAATCTTGAGTTGTTTAATTCAAAGTTCTAAAATATTTTTGGTAAACATTAGATAGCTTTTTCTTTCTTCATTTCTTGTTTTAGATAATTTTTTTAAACGTGTTTCACAATCTTCATTATTTTTTTAAGTGAAGTTAAAATCATTGAATTTACTATTAAAAATTTGACGTCTTAAAAGTTTGGGGGCGTAAAGTAAATGTTTTACTAGCCTTACCTTATGTCACCCCTGCCCCTAAACTCATTTTTTTGTTGATGTAGCTATCAACTAGCAGAATATTTTGTGCTGACTTGGCAGCCATGTCAATACAAAAGGAGCACAAAAATATAGAAAAATGAGTTTAGGAAAAAATATAGAAAGATGAGTTTAGGGTTAATAAGACCCCCTAAAGTTTAAGTGTGTTCGTAGTATTTGTGGTATAGTTTGAGGTACTTGTGTCTTATCTCTAAATTTTATTTCAAAAAAACTTGGAATGTTTCATGTCCAAATCCATGCTCAAACTTAAGCTGTTTGACTATCGAGAAGCAAAAAGAGCCAACATAAAATGAAATAGAGGAAATCATACTAGAAATGCAATCACAAAAAATTATGGGGGCAATACTACAACTATTAATAGTACGAATGATATCCAAAACTTACGAGAGGTGGAAGAAAGAAGAGAGGACCAGTAATTTCACCAGGCCAATGTCCATCACTAGCTTGCAAGGCTGAGAAGAAATGAACGGCTCTACGCAGTGCAGTTGTTGCCACTTCATGGCTAATTTCTTCACCTTCTTCTATTTTTACTGATGGAATTCTCTGTTTGAAATTCTTCTCTCTGAGAAACTGCACACATATTATTTTGGGAAAAAGTGAAAAAAAATTCTCACTAAAAGGTGTCTAAGTGATGCACTCAAAACAGGAAAAATGAAATCTATGCACTTCAGGCTTGTTTGGTACGATATGTAAGGAATAAGTCATCACAGAATAAATTATGCAGAACTGTAGTGTTATTTTTATATATATTGAGGGTGAAATAACAATATCGAAATAACTTATTGCTCAAACAAACAAGCCCTTCAAATCTAGTTTTTGCTCCTTTTTTTTTTTTAATCATGTTATTAAGTTTTTTTTTTTTTTTTTGCTCCCTATACCTCACTCGAACGTTAAAAGCTACTAAAATTTGCTAACATAAAATTTTTGTTTAAAATTAAAATGTTAAGAAATAAAAAACTATTCATTAAATTATTTAATGACTTGCCCCACTTGACTCCACCTGTTAAAAATATAATATTGACCTTTTTTAATCTTCAAAAGTATAAAATAGAAAAAAGAGGATAGTTAGAGACCTGCATTCGCCAAAGAAGATCGCTACTAGGCTTGACTTTACTACGATTGTTCCAAAATTGTTGACGGATCTGTTCGATCTCAGCCCGTTCTTCTGCAGTTCCAGCATTTGGATCAAACTCCCATGTTTGTCGTCCGACATAGTTGTTTGTGCTGTACAAATATGGTCCATCTGCTCCTTTTGCAATGTTTAACTTCCACATTCTTAAATTCCTATTTTACCTACAAGGCCCACAAATTGGAACATAGGGTATATCGTATATGTAGACAAGATCCATAATTTTCAGTTTATATGTTTTTTATCACTTTTTTTCAGCTTACTATGTTCTTCATAGATTATTTATACATATTTTGAACCTGTAACTACAATGGTTGCTCTACCCTAGAACAAAAAAACTTTTTAAAAAAAAATGATTGCACCACCATTGTTCATCAAACAATTAAGGGGTCGTTTGGTAGAATGCACTAGAAAAATTAATGCATGTATAAATTAGCTTTTTGATTGGTACACTTTTTCAATCTATGTATAACTAATGCGATAACAAATTACAGAACTCTATTTGGTATTAAATTGTGTGTTATCTAATACATATAAATTCATGGTAGTAGTAATGCAATGAGTTTTAAGGCATGCATCAACAAATATTTATTTTAAAGAATATTATGCAATGCATTTATTTGGAATACATCAAATCAAGCATAAGAAAAGTCTTAATATAACTAATGTAAGCATTACTAATACAAAAATTTCTAATACATTATATTTTATACTATTCTTATACATCTTACCAAACGAGCTAAAAGGATGACATAATAAAGCTTTAAAAGTTCAGTAATGCTTCATGCAAAATACTAAAGATAAAGTTATCAAAAAAATGAATTTTTAAAAAGAAAGAAGAGAGAGAGCGCAAAGTCTCACCAATTGTTTGGCTGAAAGAGAAGAAATTATTGTGTGGAAAAAGTGAGTGAATGTATGCAACTATTTATACAAAAATAAAATAAAATTAAGGATTTTTTTTTATTTTTTTTTCTTTTGGTTTTTATGATGATGAATTGACATGTCATCCAGTGTCCTTTTCTTTTCCTTTTGGTCTTTAAGATGATAAATTGACATGCCAACCACTGTCCTTTTCTTTTCCTTTTGGTAATAATATCTCCTTCTGTTGCAGAATTTTCCATTTTGTAATTTCTACCATGCATAAAACGAATTCATCATAATTAAGGGTAATTAACTCATACCAAATAAAGTGGGAATGCATATATGATTAAGTGATATATTAATGTTTTGAAATTATTATTATTATTATTGTTGTTGTTATGTGATAACCCCATCCAAATGATTTCTCTTCTTCTCTTAAGATACTTTTTTGGGAGCGATTCATCCTTCCTGAACGTAGCATCCAACTCTCCGTTGTACTACGCTCTCTAAGTATGCTTGTTCTCACCTTCTTCTTGACCCTGAAAAGTCTTTGTGAAATAACTCCGATGCAAACTAACTATGACCTAACTATATCAGTCGAAATGCCGATTGACTGCGTCTACCTATCTTCAAACACCCAGGAATGTTCACTTGGTCACCTACCAATAATGCCCTTCAATCTTTTTATCTCTTCATTACTTTTCACCATTATGGTTCACCACACCCACGACCTCAAATTCTTATAGTGTCATGTTTATGATATCCTCTTTGTCTATCTTTATATAATGTGCCATGTTTATGATATCCTTTGTCTATCTCTGTATAATGGCTAAATACATATACGGGCTCCTTAACTATTTCACTTTTTTCGTATAGGCACTTCAATTAAACCATCTACTTATTGGACCCTTGGCTCCTTCACAAAATGTGTCAATTGAGCCCAATTACTAACGTAGCGCTGACATGGCGTGATATGTTTAATGCACTCTCCTAAAGGAGAGTGAGAAACCATTTTTAATTAAAAAAATTAAACATAAGCAATTCCAACCAATTAAAAAAACCACATTAAAGAATTTTTTTTTTTAAAAAAGAAAATAACCATCTTCTTCTTCTCCATATCTTCTCTCCATCAATGGCTTCTTCAAAAATCATTCACATATAAGTTGAGTGACAAAGCCTAATTAATCAACAAAATTAAACATAAAAACCCCCAACCAATTAAAAAACACATTATTGAAGAAATAAAAAAAAAATAACCATCAGTTTTTCTTAATAAGATACAATTTTTTTTTTTTTACTTTCTTGTTCAATCCGCGAAGGGGGCTTGGGGGGGGGTTCAACCGTTGAAGAGGTAGGGGTGTTTGGAAGAGAAGGGCTGGAGGGGGGATTAATTAGTTTATTTATTTTTAATTTAGATTTAATTTTATTAAAAAATTATTTTTATAATTATTTTAAATTAAAATACCACATGTCGTTATTTAATTCGCCACTTTGCCACATCATCAACGTGCGTATTACACGCAGTTCATATTTTTTGCCATGTTAGCAAATTGGGCTCAATTGAAACCATTTGTGAAGGAGTAAATGGTTCAATATGTACCTGACTTAATTGAGGTACCTATACGGGAAAAATGAAATAGTTCAGGGCCTGTATATGTATTCCATCCTATTTAATCCTATATAGAGGATGAAAGTTATATTGTATGAACACTTTAAAAAAAAAAGTCTTCTCTTGATTGTCTAATTTCTTATCTATATTTTTCATTTTATACTATTACTTTTAGCTTTATTTAATAGCACGTAATCAGTACAGAATCTCTAATATTATTTCATGATTACTACAGTTTATAGCAGTGAAATTTACATACAACCAACAAGCTCTGAACTAAAATAATATTGACATAATTAAGTTTGTTTTTGTTACAAACAATTTGTCTTTTAAGTTTGGAGTGCCAATACAAAATATTATGCAAGTTATTAAATGGAATCTAAATAGGATGTTAATAAATATAATGGAAAAGAGCCTAAAATGCCCTTTAACTACCTAAAATGGTGCAAAAATGTCTTTCATCCACCTATTGGACCTAAAATGCTCTTTCGATCCACCTATAGGGTCAATTTTGCCCTTCCATTTAACAACTACCTATTGACCCCACCTGATTTATGACATGACATATTCCTATTGGACCTTAAAATTCCAACCCGCCCAGCCAAATACCCCGACCCAACTAAGACCTTTTCAAGTAAGAACTTTATTTTTTAGTGTAATTTTACTCCTTTGCAAAATTATACACCAGGAGATGCTGGTGCAAAACTGATCCAACAGATACATTCCATGACATTTACTAAGTTGGTATACCAAGAGATCAGTTGGTTCGATGACCCTGCGAACTCAAAGTAAATTTCATAATGTTCGTGAATGTATTAACGATTTACTTAACTCGCTAAATTTCTTGATGCTGAAGTTTATCAAATATAGTGGTGCTATAGGTGCAAGACTATCTAGCGATGCTTCAACTATCCGGAATATGGTGGGAGATGCATTTTCGCAGGGCATGTACTTAGTACACCAAGAGCTACTGCCCAGCATGGACTAAAAAATCACTTTATGCGAAATAGACTTCCAACTGTAAATCTTCACATCTCTCAACAGGGTTTCTTGCATCTGTGCATAACCTGAGTAGTAGATATAAGTGCAAAAGGTGCATATATTTGGTTAAAATAACATGTATATAGTACTGTCTTTTCTCAATTGCAATTGTGAAGTTTTTGAAGCAATGCTACTTATAGTGACCACAGTTAAATAGCCCTTTCAAGTTCTCGCTTTTGTTAAATTCAATTAAATTGCATGCAATCCCATTACGTCTTGAGACCATATTGTTTAAGCAACACCATTTCCCTGACTTGTAGAACTAATTAACTGGAATTAAGTTTTAATCGTGTTAGCATGCGTTCCTTAGGGTCTTTATGCGAGTGGTAGATATTCCCTTGCATATGACTTGGGCATTACTGGTGTCATTGATTTCCACGAGAGTATCAGAAGGGGTGATGGAGCTGAATGCAGTGAGATTTTGGATCGATGGAGATTTTTTTTTGATTAAAAGGAATTGGAGCGAGTCTTAGTTGGGTCTCGTTATTTAGCTGGGGCGGGTTGGGTTTTGGGGATAAAATTAATTAGTTTAATTCAATATTAATTGTCCAATAGGAATATGTCATGTCATAAATAAGGTGGGGCTAATAGGAGCTGTTAAATGGAAGGGCAAAATTGATCCAATAGGTGGACAGAAAGGATATTTTAGGCCCAATAGATAGATGAAGGACATTTTTACACCATTTTAGATAATTGAAGGACATTTAGGCCGTTTCCGTAAATATAAACCATAAATTATCTTAAAGACTTTTCAATCAATTCTTTTTGAAAGAACTATTCAACCATATTGAATTGGATTTTGTATTTTGAATATTACTAAGGAAACAAAGGCATGATGATGAATTTTATGTTTTCCTCAATCAATCTCACATTGACAATTACAAGTGAGGAGCTACATAACTTTAATTAATGCAACCTTTTAGAGAAATTAGTTGTAAATCATTATTGGTAATGAACACACCTTAATGCAACATTATTTTTCTTATGCACATGTATGGACCAGAGGGAGAATTTAATACTCTCTCTATTTTAAAATAGTTGGTTCTTATTGACTTGATACTCTTCACAAGTAAAAATTTATCAGGGATTTATTTTACAAAATTAGCGCTATTAATTATATTTTGAAAATATAAATTTGAATATATACTTTACTTAGTCATTTAATGTAAAGGTAGTATCGGAAGAATACAATAATACTCTCTTGATCTCATAAAAGGAACAATAAAATTGAAATAAATATTTTTAGAAGAAATAACTATTTTAAAACAGAGAGAGTAACATTGTATATGGACAAGAGGGTAACTTTTTTGTAAACAGATAACCTTATTTTAAAAATAAATATAGCAATGCATATTATTTTAATGCATCAAACCAATTGTGGAATAAAAATAATTTCACCATAACTAATTTTAAAATTATTAATCTCAATATTACTAATCTTAGCACTACTAATAATAATACATCATACTATTTCTATATACTCTATCAAACGACCCTGATTGGATTAGTAGTTTTTGTCCAAACTTTGTAATTTGTATATGTAGTAGAAGTTCTACTAAAATACCAATATTTCCAAAGCATTTTTGCCTGAAAAAAAACAAAAACAAAAATACAAAACCTCTTTGCTCCATGTAGGATAAGCGGTAAAAATTTACACGCACCCGGTGTATACACCAAACACATATTGATTAATCAGGGTTAAGTAACATGAACTTTAAATTCAAATACATAACATGCATGTATTGACTTGATATATACACCGAATGCGTGTAAATTTTACCCATATATAAGATATGCGTACGTCCATTCTTTCTAGGCTTTATTTATAAAATAACACTGATATGTTATGGTTGTATGTATTAACTCTTATTGGGGCATAAGCTCGATACTCTGTGGAATATAAGCTCATATTTTTACCTAACTCACAATATAAATACACAGTTTTATTCACAGTACGTAGATGGTAAGGTTTGAATTAATAACATGCACCTAATTGGGAATAATTGGCAAAAGAGGCACTTTTCAAAATTAATTTGTCAAATGCCCACTTAATTTTTTTTATTTTTTTTTTAGGTTTAGGGTATAAAAAGTATGAAAAAGTGGGGCTCACACAGTGGGCCAAGGGACCAATTCATCATTTTTAAAACTTTACAACTTTAATACAATACACCTAACAACCTCCACTTATTTCAATATAAAAAGAAAACCTCACTCTCTCTCCTTTTCAATTCTCAACACTTAAAACTTCTTCTCCCAAAATCGTCATTTTCGTTTCATCTTCTTCTCCAGTTGCTAAGGGGTCGTTGTTGCTTCGCAAGGTTAGTTAAAATCAAATTTCGATCATTTCTAAATTCATTTAAACGATTTTCTTTGCTAATCGATTCATAGTGATGTAGGAAACTTTTTTAATTTTTAATTTGGTTGATTAAGTAGTTAAAAAATGAGAATTTTATAGGTAATGAGTTTGATTTTGAAGCAATGGTTGAGGTTTTATGCAGCCTTTTTGACAGATCTTTTTGTCGATCACGGTGTTGAATTTTGAAACTTTTGTTTAGGTGTTTTGGTTTAGCCGTGGTTTTTTTTAGCAACAAAGTGTTGAATGGTGGGATAATTGCTATTTGAAGAGTTATTTTGGCATTTTAATCTGAACAGTGACCTGTTTCTGTCCGTAGACCCGCGGTCTATCCATAGACCCGTGGTCTATGAAATGAGAATGCCCTAGATTGAAATCAATTTTCATACGTATGAAATTCTTTTAAAACATGATTGCTGAAATAGTGAAAATTGAAATATTAATAGCTAGTTTGATTAGGTGCACTAGTTTGATTTCTAGCTATTGTTGTGTTTTGATACTGTATGTTGGATTTTGGTTCAGTTATTGTATGTTTGTGTAGTGAATTGTTTAATGATGGGGTGTTTCTTAATTTTTTTGCGGGGGTTTTCATTTGAGAATTAAGTTATTTCTGTTTATAGACTTGTGATCTATGAATTGAAAATGAGAGATTTGTTCTGCAGCTGTAGATTGTGTTGAAAATGGCTAAAAAAATCATCTTTCCTAAACGCAAAAACGGTACCGCTTCTGATTCTACTGGTAGCAGTAGAAAAAAGAAAAGCTAAGACAATTGAAAATGTCTCAAAAAGGAAGAAAATTCAAGAGGTAGTTTCCGAATCAAATTTGGAGTTAAAGGAGATAAGCGACTACGTCGAGTCTAGTGAAGATGTTGCCAAGCGCAGCGTCAGTGGTGACAGTGAAGAGAGCGAGGAAAGTGGGAGAAATAGTGATCATGGGGATAATAATACCTTGTTGTTGTTATTATTATGTGATGCCCCCATCCAAATGATTTCTCTTCTTCTCTTAAGATACTTTTTCAGGAGCGATTCATTCTTCCCGAATGCAACATACAACTCTCCAATATATTGCACTCTCCAAATGTGCTTGTTCCCCCTTGTTCCTTATCCTGACAAGTTTTTGTGAAATAACTCCGATACGACTTAACTATGACCTATCTATATCGGTTGAAATGCCGATTGACTGCGTCTACCTATCTTCAATCACCTAGGAATGTTCACTTGGTCGCCTACCAATAATGCCCTTCAATCTTTTTATCTCTTCATTACTTTTCACCATTATGATTCACCACACCCATGACCTCAAATTCATATAGTGTCATGTTTATGATATCCTCTTTGTCTATCTTTATATAATGTGTCATGTTTATGATATTCTCTTTGTCTATTTCTATATGATCCTATATAGAGGATGAGAAGTTATATTGTGTGAACACTTAAAAAAAAAAAAAAATCTTCTTTTGATTGTTTAATTTCTTATCTGTGTTTTTCATTTTATATTATTACTTTTAACTTTATTTGATAGCACGTAATCAGTACAGAATCTGTAATATTATTTCATGATTACTACAGTTTATAGCAATGAAATTTACATACAACCTACAAGGTCTGAACTAAAATAATATTGACATAATTAAGTTTGTTTTTGTTACAAACGATTTGTCTTTTAAGTTTGGAGTGCCAATACAAAATATTATGCAAGTTATTCATGGAATCTAAAAAGGATGTTAATAAATATAAACCATAAATTATCTTAAAGACTTTTCAATCAATTCTTTTTGAAAGAACTATTCTACCATATTGAATTGGATTTTGTATTTTGAATATCACTAAGGAAACAACGGCATGATGATGAATTTTTTGTTTTCCTCGTTCAATCTCACATTGGCAATTACAAGTGAGGAGCTACATAACTTTAATTAATGCAACCTTTTAGAGAAATTAGTTATAAATCATTATTGGCAATGAACACACCTTAATGCAACATTATTTTTCTTATGCACATGTGTGGACCAGAGGGAGTATTTAACGCTCTCTCTATTTTAAAATAGTTGGTCTTTATTGACTTGATACTCTTCACAAGTAAAAATTTATCAGGGGTTTATTTTACAAAATTAACGTTGTTAATTATATTTTGAAAATATAAATTTGAGTAATATATACTTTACTTAGTCATTTAATGATAAAGGTAGTATTGAAAGAACACAATAATATTTTCTTGATCGCATAAAAGGAACAATTAAATTGAAACAAATATTTTTAGAAGAAATAACTATTTTAAAACGGAGGAAGTAACATTGTATATGGACAAGAGGGAGTATTTAATAGCTTTTTTTAAACAAATAACCTTATTTTAAAAATAAATGTAGCAATGCATGTTATTTTAATGTATCAAACCAAATGTGGGATAAAAATAATCTCAGTATAATTAATTTCAAAATTATTAATCTCAATATTACTAATCTCAGCACTACTAATACAGTAATACATCATACTATTCTTATATATTGTAACAAACGGCGCTAACTGGATTAGTAGTTTTTGTCCAAACTTTATATATGTAGTAGAAGTTCTACTAAAATACCAATATTTCCAAAGCATAACCCTTTGCCTAAAAAGACAAAAACAAAAATATAAAACCTCTTTGCTCCATGAAGTATATATAAGGTATGCGTACGCCCATTCTTTCTATCTTATGGCAGTATGTATTAACTCTTATTGGGGCATAAGCTGGAAACTCTATGGAATGGATCCGGTTCCTCTCCATTTCTATTGTCTCCATTTTTTCCAAGTTCTTACTTGGATAAGAGACACATGACATGAATTAAAATGAATGGTTAAGATTTAAAAATTAAACTAAGTTGTGTCTGACAGGTTCAACATTGTCAATTACCTAACCCATTCTCATGATATAGATAATGTATAGTAAACTAGGATAAGACTTACGGTGAAAAATCTTTTAATGATTATCTAAATTTGGCAGATTTGATCAAATGGTTTAATCTACAGGATTGAACGTTTAGAAATCACCTATGCGAGGGTGAAGTGGAAGCCGCTTCGAAGAGAATGTTAGTAAAGGCCTATTCTCTAAGCTCTCATGAAACCAGGACGTGTTCATGGCTGAAAAGAACAAAACCATGAGAACCATAAACGTTAAAAGGCTGGTTGTGTGACATGTATTGTCTAGGTGTACATTAAAGCTCGACGGTTCAAAGATATCAAATCTACCGATTGACCGAGTGCATCCGATGCATATTCGCTACGAAAATTTCAAAGGGAAACCCACTTATCCAGATGCAATCAGTCTTTGCTTGATGATCACATACTTGTCCGTAAAAATTTTACGAAAAATAACCATTCCTCATTCATGTGGGGGATTGTTGGGTTCATAGTATATGAAAGAAGTGTGAATGGAAAAATGTAGAATAAAATGGTGGACGGGAAGGAGACACTAAAATGGAAAGTCTACTCCCAAATTAGAAAGTTTACTCTTTCTCGCACATTGGTGGAAGAAGAGAACTTGAAAGTGTTTATAATTAAGAACACTTACTCCACATGGCAAGTGAGGAAAGAAATAATAGATGTCTTGCCCCGTCGTCGTCGTCGCTCGCTCGGCTTCGGATTTGGATTTGGATTTGGCAAATGATCGATCGATGAGATCTATCTTTTGGGACAAACTTTATTTGAATTTCGAAGAATGCCAAGAAAAAATGCAATAAAAAATTTTCTGCAGTTTCGAACCTCCATTTATATATATATGCAGTAACAGTTGCACTGTTTCAAGTGAACTGATGCATTGTTTTCGAACTAGTCTTCAGAAATGATACATTGTTCTGAACTGAGGCTACAGAAGGTTGCAATGGTTCGAAATGATGCTTCAGAAGGATGTAATCCTTCAATGAAGTGACACACTGATTCATGAAATGAGATGACTATTAAGGAAAAGATGCAATCTCTGATGAACAGACATGAACTTATAGTAAAGGTATAACCTTTGGAGTGAACCATTGCCTCTTTTCAGAAGAGGCATGTTGTGGCTATATAAACCTGGTTTCTTCCACAGATTTAGTATGAAATTTTCAGATTAAAAACTCTCTTCTTGTCTCAAAAATATTCTGTGTGATCACTCAAAACGTCCTGTGAGTTCGAAGATATTTCAACCGTTTGAGGTACCGCTATTGTTAGTCTGTTAGCCATTTTATTCTGGGAGGAAAAATTTCACAACCTCGGGTACAGTGAGGGAGATTATTTCCTTAAGAAAAATTCGTGAATTCGAACGACTTAGCTATTTTCTGTTTCATCTTAATTTCTGCAAAATAAAATACACCTCTTGGAAAGGTCATTTCGATTTTGTGTTGAGGGTATTTGATATACTTCATTGTGTTCTTGTTTATACTTGAACTCAAGTTGAAGTTGGTGTTGTAATATACAGATTCTGTGTATCCGAAGTACAAACGAAGAAATAACAGTAGTAACTTCATAGCTAATTTCTTCACCTTCTTCTATTTTTACTGATGGAATTCTCTGTTTGAAATTCTTCTCTTCGAGAAACTGCACACATATTATTTGGGGAAAAAGTGAAAAAAATTTCTCACTAAAAGGTGTCTTAAGTGATGCACTCAAAACAGGAAAAATGAAATCTATGCACTTCAGGCTTGTTTGGTACGATATGTAAGGAATAAGTTATCACATAATAAATTATGCAGAATTGTAGTGTTATTTTATATATATTGAGAGTGAAATAACAATATCGAAATAACTTATTGCTCAAACAAACAAGCCCTTCAAATCTAGTTTTTGCTCCTTTTTTTTTTTTAATCATGTTATTAAGTTTTTTTTTTTTTTGCTCCTTATACCTTACTCGAACTTTAAAAGTTACTAAAATTTGCTAACATAAATTTTTTTGTTTAAAATTAAAATGTTAAGAAATAAAAAACTATTCATTAAATTATTTAATGACTTGCCCCACTTGACTCCACCCGTTAAAAATATAATATTGACCTTTTTTAATCTTCAAAAATATAAAATAGAAAAAAGAGGATAGTTAGAGACCTACATTCGCCAAAGAAGATTGCTACTATGCTTGACTTTACTACGATTGTTCCAAAAATTGTTGACGGGCCTGTTCGATCTCAGCCCGCTCTTCTGCAGTTCCAGTATTTGGATCGAACTCTCATGTTTGTCGTCCGACATAGTTCTTTGTGTTGTACAAATATGGTCCATCTTCTCCTTTTGCAATGTTTAACTTCCACATTCTTAAATTCTTATTTTACCTACAAGTAAAATAAATGGATTCGATGCTTATTTATTTTATTTGATATGTAAGAAAATAAATATTATCCTAAAAATATTTATATATAATTTGGACAGATAGTATGGAAGTGGGAAGTGAGGATTTAGGGTGGTGGGGACAAGGGCTTATGGGAACGGGTGAAGATGAGATATGTTGAAGAGTGGGAATTGAGGACACAATCAATGTAAAATGTCACTTGTAAAATTAACTTGATTTTCCTATTTTCGTTAAGGAAGTTGTTTTTCTCATTTTGAAGCAATTTATTTTTTTTAGAGAAAATATTTATAAAAAAATTGACCAATCGAACAAGAAAAAATGAGAAAAAGTTTTTAAAAAATGTCCATCATACCAAACACACCATAAGTATAAGGGTTACTTTAACTAGATTATCCCGTAACATGTGATAATATATTAGTTACTGTTATAAAACAATAAAGAACAAAGAAGAAGAACAGAGAGAATAGAGAGAGTAATTGTTATTTTTCTAGAGGGATGAGAGATCATCAGATTTCAGAATATTTATAGAAAAAATACTCCTAGTTTTTTTACTAAAAGACATATACATCAAATCCTGATAGATGTCAACTAGATCTTGATAGATCTTATCTACTCCCTCCGTCCCATTTTACTCCTGCCAAATTTCCTAATTTGTGTCCCATTTTACTTGTCCTTTTTTACTTATCAAGACAAGATAATTTTTTTTTCTCATTATACCCTTAGTTTAAGTGATTATTCTTTGTTATTAGCATTCTTGAAAAATGTTGCAAAGAGGAGTACCATTAAGAGTACACCATTAAGAATATAAATGGTGTTTTGGTATTAGTCATGCATCAATATTAGAACTAACAACAAGACACAATTAAGAGGGCAAAATGGTAAAGTCATTACCAATCATTGTTTTGTTAATAGTTGTGCCATCCCAATTTGGGATAGGTAAAATAGGACGGAAGGAGCATATTCTTAATAGACATTTACTATAATGTAAATACATTTATAACAGGTACATATATCTTTTATTACTTTGCTCATTAATGCTTATCATGTTTTTAACACCTTTAATACATATAGAGTTTAGGTGATGCAAGTTCCTCAAGATGCAATGTTTTTGCTGGTTTAAACTCAACCTATATACTTAGTTGAATCTTCTCTTCTTCTTTTCAATAGAATTAATTGTAAGTGTTACTTAAGTCAAATATTTAAGTTAATCGTCCTACCTAGTACCAATGGGCCTAATTAATGTTAGGTAGCACCTCACTATTTGCAATTGTCAATGAGATATTGAGGATAATAGACAATCCCTCAATTCTTTGTTTCCTTAGTGACGTACAAAGTACAAATGCTACTATTCAATATATTGACATTTAAGTACTTTTACAATAACATTAATTCAAACCTTACCATCTACGGTGAATAAAACTCTGTATTTATATTGGAAGTTAGGTAAAAAGATAGAGCTTATGAATGGTTAAGATTCAATTAATAAATATTTTATATATTTGCTTTCAAACTTTTTAGTAATTCTATAAGATAACTATAAAATTATTTTATTCATAAATATATTTTTAAAATTTTCCGAATTTCTTAACTCTTATCATTTTTCCTCTTCGTCCAAAAAAAAATAAGCTATAAGAAAAATTGGCAAAGTCAAAACCATGACAACAATAAAAAAAATTCATTTTTCCTCGCTCTCTTCACTGTCACCACTGACGCTGCGCTTGGCAATATCTTCACTTGACTCGACGTAGTCGCTTATCTCCTTTAACTTCAAATTTGATTCGGACACTGCTTCTTGAATTTTCTTCCTTTTTGAGACATTTTCAATTGTCTTAGCTTTTTTTTTTTCTACTGCTACCAGCAGAATCAGAAGCGGTACTGTCTTTGCGTTTAGGAAGGACGGTTTTTTTAGCCATACCTTATATATGGGTAAAATTTACACGGATTCGGTGTATACTTCAAGTCAATACATGCATGTCATGTGTTTGAATTTAAAGTTCATGTTACTTAACCCTGATTAATCAATATGTGTTTGATGTATACACCGAATGCGTGTAAATTTTTACTGCTTATCCTTCATGGAGCAAATAGGTTTTGTATTTTTGTTTTTGTTTTTTTTCAGGCAAAAATGCTTTGGAAATATTGGTATTTTAGTAGAACTTCTACTACATATACAAATTACAAAGTTTGAACAAAAACTACTAATCCAATCAGGGTCGTTTGATAGAGTATATAAGAATAGTATGATGTATTACTATTAGTAGTGCTGAGATTAATAATATTGAGATTAATAATTTTAAAATTAGTTATGCTGAAATTATTTTTATTCCACAATTGGTTTGATGCATTAAAATAACATGCATTGCTATATTTATTTTTAAAATAAGGTTATCTGTTTACAAAAAAGTTACCCTCTTGTCCATATACAATGTTACTCTCTCCGTTTTAAAATAGTTATTTCTTCTAAAAAATTTTATTTCAATTTAATTGTTCCTTTTATGAGATCAAGAGAATATTATTGTATTCTTCTAATAATACCTTTATCATTAAATGACTAAATAGCATATATATACTCAAATTTATATTTTTAAAATATAATTAATAGCGCTAATTTTGTAAAATAAATTCCTGATAAATTTTTACTTGTGAAGAGTATCAAGTCAATAAGGACCAATTATTTTAAAATAGAGAGTATTAAATTCTCCCTCTGGTCCATACATGTGCATAAGAAAAATAATGTTGCATTAAGGTGTGTTCATTACCAATAATGATTTATAACTAATTTCTCTAAAAGGTTGCATTAATTAAAGTTATGTAGCTCCTGACTTGTAATTGTCTGTGAGATTGATTGAGGAAAACATAAAATTCATCATCATGCCTTTGTTTCATTAATAATATTCAAAATACAAAATCCAATTCAATATGGTTGAATAGTTCTTTCAAAAAGAATTGATTGAAAAGTCTTTAAGATAATTTATGGTTTATATTTATGGAAAAGAGCCTAAAATGTCCTTCAACTATCTAAAATGGTGCAAAAATGTTTCATCCACCTATTGGGCCTAAAATGTCCTTCCCGTCCACCTATTGGGTCAATTTTGCCCTTCCATTTAACAGCTCTTATTGGCCCACCTTATTTATGACATGGCATATTCCTATTGGACAATTAATATTGAATTAAACTAATTAATTTTATCCTCAAAACCCAATCCGCCCCATGCTGAGCAGTAGCTTTTGGTGTACTCACATTACCTGCAAAAATGCATCTCCCATCATATTCCGGATAGTTGAAGCATCGCTAGATAGTCTTGCACCTATAGCACCACTATATTTGATAAACTTCAGCATCAAGAAAT
>NC_061119.1:208491188-208540382 GCF_002878395.1 Capsicum annuum | reverse complement strand
TTTCACGTGAACTCGGTGACCCCACCTTGATACGTCCCTGGCCAGAGCTACAATACATGAATGATGATCAATTATTCTCTAAAAATTTATATGCATCTCTTTTGTTTCAATTTATGTCATATTCTTCTAAGTCTTCTTTACTACCCAGTTTTAAAAATGACGATAGATTTCAACATTTAGTAACAATTTAAGTTCAACTCTCAATTTTACCCATAATGAGATTGTTTATAGTGACACAAATATATATGACTTATTTTAGATCATATATTTTAAAAGTTTCATTTTTTTTTAATTCCACACATAGTCAAACACCTTTAAATAAATTGGGAGAGGAAAAGTACTATACATATGTAGACAAAAAGCCATATTTTTTAGTTTATATGTTTTCTATCACTTTTTTTCCCACTCACAGCATTCTTATAGAGTATTCATACATATTAACTGATTTTTAAACAGAAATACAAGTAACAAGTTTAAGCAATAATTATTAAATTTTGTTGAACCTAAAACTATAATTGATGCTACACCGCCTTTGCATGTAGTTTAAGATTACTTTTCATATAGTTATGTACTCTCTCTATTTAAAAAGGAATGATCTATTTTAATTTGATATAGAATTTAAGAAAAAAAAATAAATCTTGCAGGCCTAAATGAAAGTTATGTCAAACGTACAGAAAATTTCTTTAATCTTCTGGTCTTAAACATGTCAAGTGAAAAATTAAAATTAAAGTGTTGCTAAAAAAAGAATTATTTTTCTTTAAACAAACTAAAAAAAAGTCATTCTTTATTGTACAAAGGGAAGGAGTATATTTGTAATCATTTGACCATATAAATTATTCCCTTTTTTACAAAAAATTATTTCACTTTAGTGAAAAAAGTGAAAATAAGATGCGTTTGGTCATGAAAATTTCACATACAATTCCGGAATTGTATTTAAAAAAAAAAGTTTTACTTATTTTCACATTTTTCACTCATACTTCTCTTATAAAATTTCAAAAACAACGATGGCCAACTCCAACTTCAACGTCAACTCCTACTCCTACTCCTATTCCAACTTTGAAAAATTATACTCCCTCCGTCCCATTTTATGTGTCGTCATTTGACCGGGCACGGAGTTTAAGAAATAAGGGAAGACTTGGTAAAGTTTACCAAATTATCCTTTATAAAAAAATGTGTCGATATTTTTTTTTTTTAATTAAGTGGGACCAATAAGGATAAAAGGATAATTGTACCTTTAAAAAGTTGTCAAATAAGAAAAGACGACACTTATTTTGAAACGAATTAGAAAAAAAATGATGATACATAATTTGAGACGGAGAAAGTAATTTTTATGGCGATACGGGTTGCACCAAACCTTTTCATCAAACCCAAAAGAAACCATCATGCAAGTACTAAAGATGAAGTGACCTCAAAAGTGTTTTTTTTTTGTAAAAGAAAGGACAGAGAGAGAGAGCAATGACTGACCAAGACCAAGTTTGGTAGGCTGAAAGAGAGAAATTATGATTGTGTGCAAAAAGTGAGTGATCTATGCCACTATTCCTACAAAAAAGTGAATGAGTTTCTAGTTTTTCTTCTTTTGTCATTATGATGATGAATTAATTTTCCGTCCACTGCCCTAGTAATTAACACCGAAAAAATAGTGAGAATGTTCAGTGTTAATGAATACTATATGATTAAGTAATAAATGGTACGAAATATATTACTTCCACCGTTACTAAATAAGTCATGATGATTTTGTGTTTTGATTTTATTCTTAAACAAATATATGTTAAGTTTTCGAGAATAAATTGATTATGTTTTTTTAAATTTGTCCTTGTTTAAATGAAATATAATTTGTCAACTAAAAAAGAGATGAAATTAATCAGACGTAAGTTGGAAAAATTATCTTTTATTTTATAAGAGATACGAAAAATAGATGTTTAAGAATATTTGTTCACTTTGAAAAATCAATGGATAATTTACCCCTTTTTGCCCATTTCAATCTTGCTACTAAATATTATTCATCACTCAAGATATTTTTCAATGTATCATATTTATTATATTCACAAAGTGATTAGTAAAATGGACGAAAAGAGTAGTAATTTATTAAAGGGTGTGTACAATAAAAAAAATACTTCTATAAAATAAAGGGAGTATTATACTGATGTCCACTCAACGTAATTTCCTCACTTTTCTCCTACTTTTCTCTAGTATATGTCCCATCTCTCTGATGATCACTTTATCTATCTCTATGTAATTTTCTATAAATAGAAGACTAGAAATCACATTGTGCAGACACTTGGAAAAAATAACTAAAGATCTCTTCTCTGAAATTTTTTGTCTATTTTCTAATTTTATGTTATTTTTAATTCTATTTAATAACACATTATCAGCACGAGTATCTAATATTATTCATATGATTACTTTTATCTTTGTATTTTAAGTTGTCACAAAAGAAGAGAATATGGTCGGCTGTACCTGAAAAGTAAAGGAGTTGTGATTGTCAACAAATTTATAGCAGTGAAAGTTACGTACAACCTACAACCTCCAACGATTAAATAAAGGTATATTTGGATCTAAGATTTAGAGATTGGGTTGTCTTGAAGGTTTAAACACATATATTGATGTTCCAAATCTTGAAGGTTTTGCCTAAAAATTAAAACATTCAGATATCTTCTTAATTTAGTGGGTGCTTTTGTAAATCTAATCTCAATGTTTATCCATTTTTATATAGTTGTACCTAGATAACTTGAATTTAACGAGTGTCGAAACACCAAAAAATAGATCATAGGTCCGTCCCTCGGTATATTACATACAATTATTAGAAAAGGATACACAAAGAAGAAAAATAGTAGACCGACTCTATCCATGAATTATTTTTGGGGAAAATTAAACTTGTGGTTCCATGGCGATTGCTTCATGGGATGGACGATCGCAGTCCTACTCCATTTAAAAGTATACTATATACAATTATTAGAACATACACGAACAAGAAAAATAGTAGGCCTACTCTATTCTTGAATTATTTTGGGAGAAAATTTAAATTTGTGGCTGGCACTTCACTAGATGGACGCTTACAGTCCTTTTTCATCTCATCTAACTCTACCTCATTCATCTAGGTCTTCTGGCATAATAAAAAAAATGAGAAAGCTAATATACTTGCTGTTATTTTCAATGTTTTCGGGTACACAAATCTGTATTTAGGCACACAACAACTTCAACCCAAGTTGTAGTCTTAAAACAAGAACACCAAAGAAGTTTCACAACACCTTCAACACAAAATTAAAGATAATCTTTCCAAGAAGTGTGTTGTAGTTTTAGAAATAAGATGAAACAGAAATTTAAAGTCAAGTCCCCCGACTTCACGGAGTGTCCTTAAAGAATAATTCCCCTCCCTGTACCCGAGGTTATGGAATTTTCCTCCCATGATAAAATGACTTTCAATCCAACAATAGCGGTACCTCAAATTATTGAATTCGTTGAACTCACTCAACAGCTAATGATTACAATGAGTTTTTCTGAAGATATGAAGAGTGTTTTTACTGTCAAAAAACATGTTAATACCTGAGGAATATGTCAGATATTTATAGCCTTAATGTGTCCCTTCGGAAAGGATGCATTGGTTCTGGAAAAAGACATTTTTTCAGTACAGTCATGTCACCTGCATCTATTATGTGCTGGACTTGCGCCTGATCTGCGGCTGCAGGTGACACTGTCGAATTCCAGTGGCTACCTGCGTTGCACCTGCGTCGCACCTGCGTCCACAGGTTGCCTAGGTACGCGTGCAGATCACGCTATTGTGCGAACCAATGTGTCTTTTTACCTCGAAGGGTCACATCTCTTCGAGGTGCGTCGTGTATACGTTTGCATGGCGTCCGAAATGCGCCCGCACAAGGGGTAAAACATTCTATCATATTCTTTTGGATCAAATTTCACTTGTTCTTCAAGTTTCAAATAAAATTTTTCTGAAAAATTAGATCTCATCCGAAGCCGAAGCCGAGCGACGACAACGGCAGCGCGAGGCACCACATTGTTCTTTCCTCACCATCCAAGTGGAGATGTGTTTCTCAATATAAACACATAAAAGCTTCTTTGTCCCACCAATGTGGGAGAATTTAATAATCTTTTCTATTTGAGCACACTTTCCATTTTAGTGTGGACTCAAATTTCCTCCACTGTTTCCCTTCATTTTCATTCACACACACACATACACCTTGAACCCAATAATCCCCCACATGAATGGGGAATGACTATCGTATGAAGAATTTAACGGACTAGCATATGATCATTTAGCAAAGACTGAATGCATTTGGATAAGTGGATTTTCCTTTGAACTTTTCATAGTGAACATGCATTAGATTACACTCGATCAATCGGTAGATTTGATATCTTTGAACCATCGAGCTTTAATGTATACCTAGACAACACATGTCACACAATCAACCTTTTACTGTTTATGATTTTCACGATTTTGTTCTTTTTAGCCATGAACACGTCCCGATTTCATGAGAGCTTAGAGAATAAGCCTTTACTAACATTCTCCTTGAAGCGGCTTCCACTTCGCCCTTACATAGGTGATTTCTAAACGTTCAATCCTATAGAGATTAAATTGTTTGGTCAAATCTGCTAAATTTAGATAATCATTAAAAGACTTTACACCATAAGTCTTATCCTTATTTACTAAACATTGTCTGCATCATGAGAATGAGTTGGGTATATTGACAATGTTGAACCTGTTAGACATAACTTTGTTTGATCTCTGTGAACCTAGCTCTTGGGATCTCCAGTATGATAGGTAGATTTACCACCATGCTGACTTGTCCTAGGCCTTAAACCCATTTTCTTTGATGTCCTTTCAACTCCTTCTCTAGATAGGCCTTTTGTAAGTGGATCCGACACATTATCCTTTGACTTTACATAGTCAATAGTGATAATTTCACCAGAGAGAAGTTATCTAACGGTATTATGTCTCCATCTTATGTGACGAGATTTATCGTTGTACATCATGCTCCCTTCTCTACCTATTGCCTCTTGGTTGTCACTGTGTATACATACTGGTGCCATTGGTTTGGGCCAACAATGAATATCTTCCAAGAAATTCTGGAGCCATTCTGCTTCTTCACTGGTTTTATCCAATGTGATAAATTCAGATTCCATTGTAGAGCGAGCAATACATGTCTATTTGGATGATTTCCAAGAGACCGCTCCTCCATTGATAGTAAATACATGTCCACTTATGGATTTTACTTTGTTCAATTCGATGATCCAATTTGCATCACTATATCCTTCAAGTACCACAAGATATTTATTATAATGCAAAACATAGTCTTGAGTGTATTTAAAATACCCCAAAACTCTTTTCAATGCCATCCAGTGAGTTCTGTTGGGATTACTCGTGTACCGACTCAACTTACTAAGAGCGCATGCTATGTCTGGCCGTGTACAATTCATTATATACATTAAACATCCCAATACTCTTGCATAATCCAATTGTGAGTCACTTTCACTTTCATTATTTCGAAGTGCGAAGCTCACATCTAATGGAGTCTTGGCAATACCCAACTCCATATACTTGAATTTGTCAAGTACTTTTTTGATGTAGTGAGACTCTAACAATGCCAATCCTTGGGTAGTTCTATTGATTCTTATTTCTAAGATCACATGTGCAACTGCAAGGTCTTTCATATCAAACTTACTCTCAAGCATTCATTTTGTAGAATTTATGTTTGAAATGTCTTTATTGATGATCAACATATCATCCACATACAAATAAACAATGACTTGGTGATTTGGAGTGTCTTTAATATAAACATATTTATCAAATTCATTAATCTTGAACCCGTTTACCAACATGGTTTGGTCAATGTAATGATCCGAGACTACCCCTAGTCGTTACACGGTGCTTACGATCCCGAGGGACCACAAGCTAACCCATGAGTTGGTACCTGCTGTGAGCACTGAAAAATATAATCATTAATGTGGAAGAATGTAAAACTATCTGAATATACATGTAAAGAATGGAGTACTGAGTATAGGACATGACATCTGTGGATACTGGAGATATGTAAAACACGTAATTACTGTAGATGCATACGAGTCCGTAAATATTGAAAATACATGAAAAGATGTAGGCACTAAGGATGCATGACCAAGCATATAACATGGACTAGCTAAATCTGTAAATTAAAATAGTGAAATCACTAGTATCTGTATGCTTTAGTCAAACAACACTAAAACTGAATGACTGACTAGAGCTATAACTGAGACTGTGGGAGGTATCATCTAACCGACATGCTCCAATCTGAGCTAATCAGAGTCCAACCTATAACCCCAATTGGATAAGTGTTAATACCATGCCACGGGTACTAACATTGGTTGTGTGGATCCACTAAACTGATATAATGTCCAAAGGACTAAGGGTGTATAGCCTGAACTGACGGGTGACCCCTGCGAGATAGTCAAGCCTAATATGACGGGTGACTTCTCATATCCTACGCTGGCTACGTAGTTCTATAGTATAGGGACAGCTACTAACAACTCTGCCTATCTGACGAGGAAGCCGCCATCCCTACACTTGCTCAGTGCTAAATCCTACTCCCAACTGAAAGACACTGAGATACTAGACTATTCAGAGTTTAATGACTGATATTTGACTATTCTGATAATGCTCATAGTATAATCTGGAGACTGTTCTGTAATGTACTGAGACTAGAATAAATAAATAACTATCGTTTTTTTCGGGTATTCAATACCCCAGGACTCAAAACAACAATACTAAAAAGACACTAAAGCTTAGGGGACAAAGCGTGAAGGTTTTTATTAAATCAATCACTCTTGTAGGAATTTTATCAAACACTTGTGGTTCATGGTTCAAAACAATCATAGGAATGTCCTAAAACATATAGAAATAGCATGAATCCAACATAATAGAGTTAGATCATGGTTTTTTTTTCAATAATTAATAACATTAAAACATGGAGGATTGAATAATAACAATTATTTCATGGTATAAAATCATAGTTTATGGATATTCATGGGTGAAATCACAATTTAAAATATATAACTTGAAAAGATGATAGATTTGTAATTAAAATGGATACTTGGACTCTATGGATGAAAGGGATCCATGGATGAACATCTAACATACTTGGGATAATGAATTTCTTGAAGTTCTTGTGAGTTCTTGAGGATTGGTCTTGAATTTGAGAGCTAGGGTTTCTTGTTCTCAAAAAAGTGATTTTTGATTTGAAAGGAAATTGAATAATGGTGACTACTTAGGGTGTTTAGGGGTTAAATTTTGTGTTTTAGGTTAATTAGGGCCGTGAAAAAAAGACCCAAATACCCCTGAATAAGTTTAAAAATAGAAGCTGGGAATTGATCGTCTCGATTTTTGGCCTTGGCGCGATGTGCCATTATCACGCCAATCCACTAGAAAAAGGACAATTGTGAAACTGGTTTGTGGCACGACACAGGGAAATTGCGGTCCTTCACTTATTGGGACTTGGAAGTTCATCGTGATGTGGTGGAATCACGAAGAGATACTGGAAACTGCCAAATGCCAATTTAGCCAATGATGCGACGCACCAGGATCGCGGACCCTCACTGGAATTTGCCAAATAGGAATTTGGCCTACTCCGCAATGTGCTAAGGGTTAAAATGATGGTGTTTAATGACTGAAACTTTAAATCGCCATAACTTTTTACCCGTTACCGAATTTAGGCAAATTTTATATCGTTGGAAAGCTAGTTCAATTTTCTACGTAATGGCTGGCTCTAAAATGAAAAATAATGAGTGTTTCAAAAATTTTATATATGAATACTCATGTATTAGGACTTAGATTATGCTAGGGAAATACGGGGTGTTATATCTCCCCCTTGGGATCAGTCGTCCCTGAATGAAACTGGTTAAGCTAAGAAAATTGATGGACTGAGCTTACATACTAAATATGCATGTCTGATACATGGAATGCATGACTGAAATGATTCATGAATGCATGATGGACATGAACATGATATGCATAATATAGAAAAATCTTAAGAAGATTGTTACCTTATACTGAGTCTGAATTCGCAGAGAAAAGATGACGGTACTTGGTCCGCATACCTGCCTCTGCTTCCCAAGTGGCTCCCTCAACGGATTGACTCCACCAAAGAACTTTGACCAATGGAACTTATTTTTTCCTTAGTCTACGAACTTGATGATCAAGAATTTTGATAGGAACTTCCTCATAGGAAAGACTGTTCTGAATATCTACACTTTCTAAGGGAACAATTGCAGCTAGATCACCAATACACTTTTTCAACAATGAGACATGGAACACTGGGTGTACTGAGGCTAAATCTGAAGGCAACTCAAGCTTATAAGCTACCTTTCCGAAATGACTAAGGATTCTGAAGGGACCGACATATCAGGGACTAAGTTTCCCCTTCTTGCCGAATCTCTTCACTCTCTTCTTGGGAGAGATTTTAAAGTACACAAAATATCCAAACTCAAACTCGAGATCCTTTCTCCTCACATCTGCATATGATTTTTGTCGGCTTTGGGAAACCCTAAGCCTTTCAACGATCAACTAAACCTTCTCTAGCACATCAAATACTAAGTCAGGCCCTACTACTGCGGCTCACCTACTTCAAACCAACTAATTAGAGATCTACATCTACTACTATAGAGAGCCTCAAATGAAGCCATACGGATACTGGAATGATATCTGTTATTGTATGCGAATTCAATCAAAGACAAATGGTCATCCCAACTACTCTTGAAATCAACAACGCATGCTCTCAGTATATCCTCAAGAATCTGAATTGTCCTTTTTGCTTGACCGTCTGTCTGAGGGTGGAAAGCTGTACTAAGATGGACTTAGGTACCAAGGCCCTTTTAGAACGCTTTCCAAAAGTGAGAGGTAAACTAAGTACCTCTATCAGAGATGATAGATAAGGGAATGCCGTGCAACCTAACAAACTTTTGAGATATAGATTGGCATAGTCCTCGGCTGAATAAGAGGTATGGACTAGTAAGAAATGAGCTGATTTGGTCACCCTGTCTATGATAACCCAAATAGTATTATGCTGACAACGCATACAAGGCAAACCTATCACAAAATCCATATGCACTTTCTCCCATTTCCACATGGGAATACTAAACTCCTACGTAGACCCACTAGGCTTCTGGTGCTCACCTTAACTTGCTGACATGTAGAGCACTTAGATACAAACTCTGCAATATCTCTCTTCATCCCACTCTACTAATAGATCTCCCACAAATCGTGGTATATCTTAGTGGCCCCTGGATGAATCGAGTAACGCGCACTATGCGCCTCTGCAACAATTTGCTGCCTCAAGTCATCTACACCAGGCACATATAATCTACCCTGAAAATGCAACACACCATCTCCCTCTTGGCAGAAAACCTCTATTTTTTTTTATCTCCAACTGATTCTTTTAACTTAACTAGATTGGGATCTCTATCTTGTTTTTTCTTTACCTTGAAAACTAGAGATAATTCTGAGCTACTCTGCACCTACACACTACCCTCTGCTGAGTCGATTAAGCAGACACCTATTTGGGCAAGCTGATGAACTTCCTAAGCTAACTTCTTCTTACAATCCTTAACATGAGCAACACTGCCCATAGACAATCTACTGAGAGCATCAGCCACTACATTGTCCTTGCCCAGATGATACAGAACACTCATTTTATAATTTTTTAATAACTCTAACCACCTTCTCTGATGAAAATTAAAATCTTTCTAAGAGAACACATACTAGAGGCTTTTGTGATCTGTGAACACATCTACATGCACCCCATATAAGTAATGTCTCCAAATCCTTAAGGAGAATACTACTACTGCTAGCTTAAGATTATGAGTCAGATAATTCTTCTCACGAGGCTTAAGCTGTCAGGAGGTGTAGGCTATGACCTTACCTTTCTGTATGAAGACACAACCCAAACCTACTTTGGATGCATCACAGTACACCATAAACCTATCGGAACCATTTGGTAAAGTAAGAACTGGGGTTGAGGTAAGTCGAGTCTTTAACTCCTGAAAACTTTTCTCGCAGGAATCTGACCACTGAAACTTAGCTTTCTTCTGAGTCAATCTGGAAATGGGGGATGTAATAAAAAAAAACCCTTTAATAAACCGATGGTAATAGCTTGCCAAACCCAAGAAAATCCTGATGTCTGATGGAGAGATGTATCTAGGCTAGTTTCTCACCATCTCTGTCTTTTAAAGATCAATCCTAATGTCATTACCAAAAATTATGTAGCCAAGGAAAGCTAATGATCTTAGCCAGAACTCATACTTATTGAATTTAGCGAACAACTGATGGGCTCTAAGAGTTTGTAACACTATCCTGAGATGGTCTGTATGATCATTTTTATTACGGGAGTAAACAAGAATGTCATTGATGAAGACTATAAGGAACATGTCCAAGTACTGCTTGAACACTCGGTTCATCAAGTCCATGAAGGCTGCTCGGGCATTTGTGAGATCAAAGGACATGAGTAGAAATTTGAAGTGACCATATCGGGTTCGGAAAACTATTTTTGGAATGTCACATTCTCTGACTCTAAGCTGATGATAGCCTGATATAAGGTCCATCTTGGAAAAGTAACTGGCACCCTGTAGTTGGTCAAACAACTCATCAATTCTAGGAAATGGGTATTTATTCTTGACTGTGACCTTGTTCAACTGATGGTAGTCAATACACATTCTGAGAGAACCGGCCTTCTTACGTATGAATAGAACAAGTGTGCCCCACGAAGAGACGCTGGGTCTAATGAATCATTTATCTAGGAGATTCTTTAACTATTCTTTTAACTCTTTGAGTTTAGCTGGAGCCATTCTACATGATGAAATAGATATGGGTTGAGTATCTGGAAGAAGGTCTATTCCAAACTCTATTTCCCTTTTAGGAAAAACTCCAGGAAGATCTTCAGGATATATATCTGAGAATTCATTTACTACTGGAACAGACTCAAGAGTAAGAGTTTTAAGCTAAAGTCTTTCACTAGCACAAGATTATAGACACACCTCTTGGATATCATCTTTCTGGCTCTAAGGTATGAAATCAACTGACCCCTAAGAGCTGTAGTACTATCCCTCCATTCAAGGACTAGTTCATTTGGAAACTGAAAATGAACTATTCTGTTTCTATAATCAATTAAGGAATAGCATGAGTGGAGCCAATCCATGCTGAGAATGACGTCAAAATCCATCATCTTTAACTTCATGAGATCAAATGAGGTAACTTTTTAAGATATTATGACTAGAAAGTTTCTATATATCTTCCTGGATACAATGGAAACACCTACTGGGGTAGGCTCTACTAGAGTTTCGGGACTGACTCCAAAATTGACAGCTCTATATGGAGTTATAACTATGTCAGGAGAATTTTCCTAATCTTGGCGGAACTGAAGAGCATATAATCTATTCGGACACTAACCACTGGTAGCACTGGAAGCGGCACCCTACTGAGTTAGGCGATCAGATGGAACTGATGACTGATGGGACTAGCCCTGTTGGTGTGTATCCTTACCTTTCTGAGAAACTACCCGACACTCTCGAATCTGATGGCTTGGCTTACCACACTCAAAGTACACATCACTACCTGCTCAATACTCAATCTGATGATATCTACCATACTTCTGACATAAAGGATTGGTACAAGCACTGCTAACACTGACTTGGGACTTAGATCCTGGTACCTTATCCCTATTGTCGTTACTAAATTTGGGTACTGGGGCACTGGCTGAAGAGGGAGCTGGGGATGAAGACCTCTAGTGAAATGGAGGACGGTTACCACCCTCTGACTTTGGCTGACTAAAATTAAAACTACCCATTCTATCTCTCTTATTTCCTCTCTTCTACTCCTTAATCTTCTGCTCCTCTATCTGTTGAGCATGGACTATTAGTCTAGACAAGTCCATCTCACTAATCAGCATTGTGGTCCTACACTCCTTGACCATACTATCAGACATGCCAGACACAAACTTACTCATCTTGAACCAATTGTCCGTCACCACATAAGGAGCATATCTAGCTAAATGAGTGAACTTAAGATAATGCTCCCTCACACTCATACTACCTTTCCTTAAATTAATAAATTCTAACACGTTGGCCTTCCTTAACTCTAATGGAAAGAATTTGTCCAAGAAAGCCATGGAAAACTCTTCCCATTCTATAGGCCCGACATCAACACCTCTATCAACTTTCTACTGCTTGAACCAAGTATGGTCTATATCCTGTAATTGATATGCAGCCAACTCGGCATTCTGACTAGACATCACACCCATAGCATCCATTATCTTTTGAACCATATCTAAGAATTCCTGTGGATCCTCTTCAGACTTGGACCCCTTGAAGGAAGGAGGATTCATCAGGGTGAAGTCTCAAATTCTAGTTGCATCTGTATCAGCCACTGGGTTGGTCAAAACAACAGCTGGACGTTCATTTTGTGCTGCTATAGAGTCTGCTAGAGTAGTAGACGCAGCCTTGAATTCTAATACCCCAAAAAATTCAAACTAATACTAGCGCCATATAAAAATATTATGCATAGTACCTCATGGTTATTTTATAGTTTTATGAGTAATTTGGATGTATATTAAGGCCTCAAATAACTCCCATCTATCAGACGAATCAAAGCATCTCTTACCGATTGAATTATTGATAAGGTATTTCCATAGTCAACTTTAAATAAGCATAGCTTTCATTATACAAATAATTTTTGAGCTAATCACCCACTAAAACATGTATAATTGAATTATCTTTACAATGATACCAACTTCACCCAAATCCGATATCGGAGCAAAAAGTTATACCTATTTTACTTCAGCATGTCACCCTGACAACTAAGTGACGACCTGAGCTGATGGGCCATCACATATCTGATGACTTCTCAGCCCCAGTCATCACACTTAGGCAGAAACCCATCAATTCCAGCTTCCAAGTAATGACCTGAGCTGATGGGCCACCACATATCTGGCAGCTTATCAACCTTGGTCATCAACTGAGTACTTCAGCAACTGGAAAGTGATTTTGTAGGGGTATTTTAATATTATTCCTCACCCTAAACCATACCCACATGATATAAAACACCATCAACATGAAATTCAGCCCCAATTCACCAAAATATACTCAGTTTCTCTCAAAATCTCTCAAGAACATGACTTAGGGTTTTAATAGAAGATTCAAATCTGAAGAATTTCACCGTCAATCTTCTTAAAGTCAAGCATAAAGGTATGTTAGATGTTTATTCATGGGTCCCTTCCACCCATGAAGCCCAAGAATCTCCTTTCAAATATAAAGATTGTGTATTTATGAGTCTTTATGATTTATTTGAATTGAAGTTCAGGTTCATGTAGTTGTTGGGTTTTAATTCATAATTTAGATTACAAGTTCCAAAATTTGATCCTAGTATGTAATGACTTACAAAATATTCATGATAAACCCTTAAATTTGCAAGTGGATTGATATAGCCATGACAATTTAGATGTATTGATTATTGTATGACCAAAGCATGCTCCCCATATGTTTGATAAAATGTCTATGTGAATGAGAAAGAGTCATCATAATATGTTGACAAGAAATCCTCATTTATGTATAAGTTAATGCATGCCAAGTGTTTGATGAAAGACCTTGTTGAATGAATCATGAGACATTAGTATGCATCCCTATACATTTACAAGTTTATAACTTTTAAGTGCTTGATGAAATGCCTCATTGATTGTATTGCGAGTGATTGACTATTGTCATGTTATTCAAGAATTTGCCATATCTTATTAATTTTTGCTATCGAGTCCTGGGGGTATTCAATACCCAACAATTTAGCTGTTTGCCTAGAGCTAGTGTCAATTTCAAGATAGTCTCAGTCATGCCATGATCAGTAGAATTTCATCAGCTACAGAAATTAGGAAAACTCATAATCTCAGTATCAGTCCAATCCAGTTTCCATAATTAGTTCAGAACTCAGTAGCATTCAGTCAGCTAACAGAATTCAGTAGTATTCTGTCAGTCAATGAAACCTAGTGATCTCAGTTAGATATGTCAGGAAACATGATCAGTAACATATTCATCCCAGTCTAGTACAGCCTAAGAATCAGTTTAGTGTTTATTTAATTGGGAGTAAAATTCAGCACCGAGCAAGAGCAGGGATGACAACTTCCCCGTCAGTTAGGCTAAGTCATTAGTAGCAGTCCCTATACTCTAGAACTATGTAGCCAGTGGAGGGTGAGGATTCACCTATTCGATTAAGGCTTGGCTATCTCCCAGGGGTCACCCGTTAGATTAGGCTTGACTTCCTATTCAGGGTCACCCGTCAGATAGGCTTGACCATAGTAGTGTCTTTACCCATAGCACAGTACTGACACCCTTACAGCTGGGGTTATATTTTGGACCCCACTAGTTCAGATAAGGGGCATGTCGGTTAGATGATTACCTCCCACAGTTTCAGTTTCAGTCTCAGTATTTAGAATAGAACTTAGGTTAGCATTATAGAAATTAGGACTGTCAGATACAGTCACTCTACTCAGTGAAAAACTTAGATAGTTCTACAGATTTAGAACTATTAGATATAATTAATCAGTATTAGTAGATTCAGGGATTACTCGCTAGATAGGCCTGATCTCAGGGGTCACCCATTAGATAGGATTGAACCCACAGAAGTCATCAGTAATCCAGTACTAGTAGACCTAGTTATCAGTATCACAGTGTCCATAAACTCAGATAAAAGTTATACAGTATTCATAACATAGTATTCAGTGTTATTACGACTTCAGTTATAGTTTTGTACTTATGCATGTACTCTCACTCAGTCATGTTCACGTTAGTCAGTTATAGTTCATGCATATTAACCCTTGTATTCAACCTTACCTTAGCTAGCAAACCAGTACATTCCCACGTACTGACGCATACTTTCTTGCACTATGGTATTTTATACCATAGGTTCAGATGCACGGGATCCCGAGCACCCTTAGCAGTTCTGACTCACAGTGAGTCTTCATCATTCTAGGATATTCCTTATTCATTATTGCACTAGATTCAGTACTTTAGTGGATGAGGTTAGTTGGGGATTGTCCCATCAACTCCACAGTTCAGACAGTTTAGAGGATTTTCAGACTAGAGTATTTTGAACAGTTGTCTTCAGTTTTGGTATTGTTATACTTGTTCAGGCATTGTTTTATTTAATTTTAAACCTTATGGAAAGTTTTTCATTAGTTTTTTTTGTATATTTCAGTATTATTATAAAGTTATTGCAGTAGGTACCAATTATGGGTTAGCTTGTGGTCCTTCGAGATTATGAGATCTTTGTAGCATCTGGGGTTTAGTATCTAGGGAGTTACATAAATTCTACATGAGAGACATGCTCATCTAGAGAATCTGCCTGGATAGGCTGAGGGGCGGGCTGAGTTCCTGTTCTTCTTCTATTCTTCTTAGGAGGAATGTTCTATAAATAGAAAGAGGAAATGGATTAGCTAGAGAGTTTAACTTGAGAACATGCTTAATCGCATGACATAAATACTGAAAGAAGGGAAATTTTCCTAAATGCCTTGTAGCCTCTAGTCCATAAGTGTGGTGCGCTGCACACCCATGCACAAGACTTTATTCGACGCGGCTTTCATACTTCCTAGGACACTTTAAAATCATAGGCTCTGATACCAAGTTTGTAATAACCCGAGACTACCCCCTAGTTGTTACACAATGCTTATGGTCCCAAGGGACCACAAACTAACCCTTGAGCTAGTACCTTCTGTGAGTACTGAATAATATAATCATGAATGCATAAGAATAACTAAAATGCCATAAGGTTTAAATAATTAAATGACTACTGAATTATGAATCTAGCATAATAGTGAAATCTGAATAGCTAACTGTAGTATCCAAAAAGCCTCAAAACTGAATACTATGAGTTGATGGGATAGGCCCCCAACTAACTCTACTAACTACTGAGATAAAGACATAAAGTAGTATAATCTGTCCTCAAATGATGATGACTCACCACTGCTACTATACTGCTGATAATTTGAGAATCTAGGTGTGATTCAGGAATTGAGCATCAGCACCTATGATATGAGATATCATAGCACAAAAAAAAAGGTATATGATCAGTACTTTGAATGAATATACTGGTATGCTAAATGATGTAGGCTAACATGTAAGGTTTCATGAATAGAGGTAATAAATTATCTGAATATCTATGTAAAGCATGGAGTACTGAGTATAGGACATAAAATCTGTGGATACTGGAGATACATAAAACACGTAAATACTGTAGATGTATGTGAGTCTGTAAATACTGAAAATACATGAAAATCTATAGGTACTAAGAATGCATGACCAGTTATATAACATGGACTGAGTAAATTTGCAAATTAAACTACTAAAATAACTGGTATCTATATGATTTAGTCAAATAACACTAAAATTGAATGACTGACTGGAGCTATAACTGAGACTGGATTTGAGATTATGGGAGGTATCATCTAACCGACATGCCCCAATCTTAGCCAATCGGGGTCCAACCTATAACCCCAGTTGGATGGGTGTTAATACCATGCCACGGGTACTAACATCGGCTGTGTAGATCTACTAAACTGATACAATGTCCAAAATACTAAGGGTGTCAATCCCAAACTAAACTATGTAGTTCTGGAGTATAGGGAAAGCTACTAATAACCCTGTCTATCTGATGGGGAAGCCGTCATCCCTACACTCTCTCGGTGTTAAATCCTACTCCCAACTGAAAGAAGCTGAGATGCTAGACTTTTCTGAGTTTAATGACTGATATTTGACTATTCTGATAATACTCATAGTATAATCTGGAAACTATTCTGTAATGTACTGAGATTAGACTAAATAAACAACTATGGTTTTTTTTTCTAGTATTCAATACCCCCAGGACTCAAAACAACAATACTGAAAAGACACTAAAGCTTAGGGGATAAAGCATGAAGGCTTTTATTAAGTCAATCACTCTTGTAGGCATTTTATCAAAAACTTGTGGTTGACGGTTCAAAAAAATCATAGAAATATCCTAAAACATATAGAAATAGCATGAATCCGACATAATAGAGTTAAATCATGGTTTTTTTCAATAATTAATAATATTAAAACATGGAGGATTGAATAATAATAATTATTTCATGGTAACATAGTATAAAATCATAGTCCATGGAGATTCATGGGTGAAATCACAATTTAAAACATAATAACTTGAAAAAATGATAGATTTGTAATTAAAATAGATACTTGGACTCCATGGATGAAAGGATCTATGGATAAAAATCTAACATGCTTGGGATAATGAATTTCTTAACGTTCTTGTGAGTTCTTGAGGATTGATCTTGAATTTGAGAGTTAGGGTTTCTTGTTCTTGAAAAGGGGATTTTTGATTTGAGAGGAAATTGAATAATGGTGACTACTTAGGGTATTTAAAGGATTAAATTTCATGTTTTAGGTTAATTGTGGACGTGGAAAAATGTAAGACCCCACAAAATTCTTAGCTTACATCAGTCCTTTAGGCTTGTAAAAGGTTCTAGACTTAGAATATTTTAGCTAAGTTTTCAGACTTAGTGCCATTTTAGCCTTCAAAAGTTGGCAATCTTATTTCAAGACTTTACATCCATTAAATGTTGATATTTAAGTTAATTTATGATCAGGAATGTTAATATAGGTTCCCGGACAAGTTTTAAATTTTTTGGACATCGTTTAGACCATGTTTGAGTACCCAAAATAGTGGGTCAATGAAATATCGATGTGTCACATCGACCATAGCATCGATAAGATAGTTTTTCCCATCTTTAATGCAAATTCTAGTAAACCGACGCTGACTCGATGCGGTGCATTGGCTATAGCATTGATGCCAATGATGCGGCACATCGGCCTATGCATCGATAACGCAGTGTTGCAGTCATTAAAAGACCACATCCTTGGGGGTATTTGGTTATTTTTCCCATGACCTTTTGCCCCCAAAGCACAAAATTAAACCCTTTGGAGAGCAATTATACTCATTATTTCTCAAAATTTCTCAAGAACAAAACCCTAGGTGTTCAAATTTCAAATCAAGAACTCAAGAACTCACCATCAATCTCTTAAAATTCAGGCACTAAGGTATGTGAAGTGTTCATTCAAGGGTCCCTTCCACCCTTGGAGTCCAAGATACTATTTTTAAACATCAAGTATATGAATTTCATGAATTCCATGTCGAGTTTGATAATATTCATGTTTATAATGATTAATTGAGTTTCAAATCCATGTTTCATGATAACTTTCATGTGGGGTTAATTTCTTTATATGTGTTATCATGTGAGATCATGCTAAAGCCTTCAAATTGTGAATTTGATATTTGGAATTGTATGCTCACATATTGATTAGTATTATGTGCCTATTTTATGCTTTTCAAGTGATTGATGAATTAAGTATGTGAGTTGAATAATGGAATTATATCATGTTAGCATGTATTCAAGTTCATGCCATACAAGTTTTTGTTAAAATGTGCCAACGAATGAATGATGATCAAGTACTTAGTTTACATGTTTCAAGTTTGTGCCGTGTCCCTTAATTTATACTATCGAGTCCTGAGGGTACTTGTACCTAACCATTTAGCTGTTTACCTAGAGCCATGGTCAGTCATAGAACAATATTAGTCACGTCACGATCAATAGTATTCTTAGTTAGTCACAAAGCTCAGGAAAAACTCAGTAGACTTAGTACTAGTTTGGTCTAGTTCAGTACTCAACCCAGACCCCAGTAAACTCAGTCAGCTAACAGAATTCAGTAGTATTCCATCAGTCAATGGAACTTAGTGAATCCAGTTTGGTTCAGTTAAACAGTAATATCAATAATAGTTCAGTCTAGCCTAGTACAGATTAAAAATCAGTTCAGTGTCTATTCAGTTTGGAGTAGGATTCAATACTGAGCAAACACAGGGATGGGGGCATTCCTGCCAGTAGAGAGTTTGACCCTTAGTAACAATCCCTGCATTATAGAACTACATAGTCAGTGTAGGTATCTTCCTTCCAGACTAGAGGGTTGATATATCTCGTACGAGTTTTCCTTCCAGCAAAGGTTGACGAAAGAGCTTCCTGTTAGAGAGGGTTAATTCACAACTTTTCTTTACTCGTGGCACGATACTGACACTCTTATAATTGGGGTTACAGGTTAGACCCCAATTAGATTAGAGAGGGGCATGTCAGTTAGATGATTACCTCCGACAGTCTAAGTTTCAGTCTAAGTCTCAGAATAGAACTCAATTTAGTTTTACAGATTCAGGATTATCAGATATAGTCACTTAAATTAGTACAAAACTCAGTATAGTTCCACAGAATTTAGGACTATCAGATGCAGTCAATCAAATAGTCAGTAATACAGTATCGGTAAGCTCAGATATTAGTTATCAATATTCAGATTTAGTATCCAATATTATCACGGTATCTGTCATAGTATACATATTCATGCATGTTCTCTTACTTAGTCATACTCATGTTATTCAATTATTATTGTACATACATATAAACCCATACATTTTAGCCTACCCCACTGAGCATACCAGTAAATTCAAAATACTGACGCATGCTTTTTGTGCTATGATGTATTATATCATAGGTTCAGATGCACAGGCTCCAGAGTACCCTTAGTAGTTCAGATCTTCAGCTATCAGAGTAATGGCGAGTCCTTATAGTTCGAGGACATGCTTGTTACTTTTAGTATTTCATTATTATTTATAGTAGTCAGAGTTAGTTGGGGACTTATCCCATCAAATCCATAATTCAGATAGTTTAGAGGTTTTTTAGACGAGTAATTTTTGATAATTATTCAGTATTTTTCAGTACTTATATTTAGTTTTTGGTATTTTGATACCCATTCAAATTTATTTATAAATTTGAACCTTATAGCATATGTTTTCGTTTATTTCCGCAATCATTTCAGTTTTTATTACACAGTTATTGTAGCAAGTACTAGTCATGTATTAGCTTGTGGTCCTTTGGGATCATGAGCACCGTGTAATGTCTGGGGTATAGACTTGGAGCATTACAAACTTGGTATCAGAGCCTAAGGTTTAACAGTGTCCTAGGAAGTCTGAAAGCCACATCTGGTAGAGTCTTTGTCATGGGTGTGTTGCGCGCCACACTTATGGATAGGAGGCTACGAGGAGTTTTAGAAATAGTTTCCCTTCGTTTAGTATTCATGTCGTGCAAGTGATCATGAGCTCCAGTTACACTCTCTTTCTAATCCTAGTTCTCTTCCGTTTATAGAGTATGCCTCCAAAGCGGACTCAGGATAGAGAAATGGGAGACCAGTTAGCTCCTCAGCCCGTTCATCCAGATCCTTTGGGCGAGCACGTCTCTCACGTAGATTTTAGAGCAGCCTTCATCACCCTAGCTCATTTTGTGGTAGCCCAGAATGAACGTCCAGCTATATTTTTGACCAATCCAGTAGCCAATACTACTGCTGCCAAGATTCGGGACTTTAACCAAATAAACCCTCTATTTTTTACTAAGTCTAAGTCAGATGAGGACCCTCAGGAATTTCTTGATCAAGTGTAGAAGGTTACTGATATCATGGGGGTGACTGCTATTGAGAGTGCAGAGTTGGCCACATATCAATTACAAGATATGGCTCTTTTGTGGTTCAAACAATGAAAAGTAGAGAGGGCCATAGATAAAGGGCCCATAGAATTGGAGGAGTTCGCAGTTGCTTTTCTAGATAGGTTATTTTCGCTAGAGTTGAGGGAAGCAAAGATTTTGGAATTTATTAATTTAAAGTAGGGAAATATGATAGTATAGGAGTATTCTCTCAAGTATACTTAGTTAGCCAGATAAACCTCGCATGTTGTAGCAGATAGCAGATCTAAGATGAGTAAGTTTATGTTAGAGGTATCTAGCAGCATGGTCAAAGAGTGTAGGACTGCAATGCTAATAAAGAAGATGGGCATATCTAGGCTCATGGTCCATGCCCAACAGATAGAGGAGGCCAAGAATAAAGAGAAGAAGAGGGAGAACAAGAGAGCGGGAACAGGTAGTTTCAGTTTTGCTTAGCCTAAATCAAAGGGTAGGAATTGTTCTCAGTTCTGGCTGAAATCCTTAGTTCTATCTTCGTCCTCAGCCAGTGCCAAAATTTAGAGATGGAAAAAGAGATAGGGAATTAGGCCCTAAGTCCCAGGGTAGTATTAACAGTGCCCAAATCAATCCTGTTTGCCAGAAGTGTGGCAGAAACCACCAGGGTATTTGCAGAGCTGGCAGTGATGTGTGTTTAAAATATAGAAAGATAGGACACAGAGTCAGATAGTGTCCTCAAGTGGGTTCGCAGAGTCAGCATACCCATCCCCCAGCTCAGTCTGATCGTATAAATCAGCAGGGTGCCTCTTCCAATGCCACAAGTAGGAAATGACCAAACAGACTCTATGCTCTTCACTCCTAATAGGATTAGGAAAGTTCTCCTTATGTGGTCACTAGTATGTTACAAGTTTATTATTTGCATGTTTACGCTTTGCTATATCAAGGAGCTTCCTTGTCCTTTGTTACTCCATATATAGCAGTAGATTTTGAAGTCAGTCCCAAAATTCTAGCTGAGACTTTCTCAGTATCTACCTTAGTGGGTAAATCCATTATATCCAATGATATCTCAGAAAGTCAGTTCAGCAGACTTAGTTGAATTAGAGATAACTGATTTTGATGTCATTCTCAGCATAGATTGGCTTCATTACTTCTATGACTTAGTCAACTACATAAATAGAATTTTCCATTTTTAGTTTTTGAATAAACTCACCCTAGAGTGAAGAGGTAGTATTTCAGCACTTAAGGGTCAACTTGTTTCTTACCTTCAGGCTAGAAAATGATTTCTAAGGGATGTGTCTACCATTTCGTTTGAGTCCAGTACTCTAGTTCAAAAACCACTACTCTTGAATTGGTGTCAGTAGTATGTGAATTCCTGGATGTATTTCTCAAAGACCTTCCTGGAGTTTTTCCCAAAAGGGAAATTGATTTCAGAAATGATCTTCTCCTAGATACTCAGGCCATATCTATCTCTCCATACAAAATGGATCCAGTGGAACTCAGAGAATTGAAAGAGCAGTTAAAGGATCTCCTAGATAAGGGATTCATCAGACCCAATATGTTCTCGTGGGGCACACCAGTCTTATTCATATATAAGAAAGAATAAAGTCACGGTCAAGAATAAGTATCCACTTCCCTGAATCGATGAATTAATTGACCAACTTCTGGGTGCCAGTTATTTCTCCAAGATAGACCTCAGATCAGGCTATCATCAGCTCAGAGTCAGGGAATGTGACATCCTAAAGACAGCCTTCAGAACTAGGTATAGTCACTTCAAATTCTTAGTCATGTCCTTTGGTATTGCTAATGTCCCAGTAGCTTTCATGGACTTGATGAACCGCGTGTTCAAGCAGTACTTGGACATGTTCGTGATAGTCTTCATAAATGACATTCTTGTTTACTCACCTAGTGAACATGATCATGTAGACCATCTCAGAATAGTACTCTAGCTATCAAAAACCATCATTTATTCGCCAAATTTAGTAAGTGCAAATTTTGGATAAGGTTAGTAGCTTTCTTCGGCCATATTTTTTCCAATGATGGCATTAGAGTTGATCTTCAAAAGATCAAAATAGTGAGAAACTTGCCTAGACCCTTATCTCCATTAGATATCGCTTGGCCAACTATTATCGATGATTTGTTGAGAGATTTTCATCTATTGCATCCCCTATGTCCAGATTGACTTCGAAAAAAGTCAAATTCCAGTGGTCAGATTCTTGTGATAAGAATTTCCAGGAGTTGAAGACTCGACTCACTGCAGCTCTAGTTTTGACCCTACCAGATGGTTCAGACAGCTTTGTTGTGTATTATGATACCTCCAGAGTTAGTTTGGGGTGTGTTTTGCTGCAGAGAGGTAAGGTCATAGCCCCATAAGAAGAACTATCCTACTTATGATCTTGAGTTAGCAACAGTAGTGTTTGACCTGAAAATTTAGAGACACTATTTTTATGGTGTGCACATTGATGTGTTCACTAATCATAAGAGCCTGTAGTATGTATTCTCTCAGAAAGACCTCAACCTCCATCATAAAAGATGGTTGGAGTTGTTGAAAAACTATGACATAAGTGTTCTATATCATCTGGGCAAGGCCAACATAGTGGCTGACACTCTCAGTAGAATGCCTATGGGTAGTGTTGCTCATGTTGAGGACAATAAGAAGAAGTTAGCTAAGGAAGTCCATTACCTAGCCCGACTAGGTGTCCGCTTAGTCAATTTAGCAGAAGGTAGTATATGAGTGCAGAGTAGTTTTGAATCATCCTTAGTTTCTGAAGTGAAGGAAAAATAGGATAGGGATCCCAGTCAGGCCCAGTTGAAGAAATCAGTTAGAGATTAAAAAGTAGAGGTGTTCTCCAAAGGAGGAAATGGTGTGCTGTGTTGTGAGGGTCAACTATGTGTTCCAGGAATCGATGATTTGAGGCAGAAAATTCTTATAGAAGTGGATGATGTGTGCTACTTAATTCATCTAGGGTCCACTAAGATGTACCGCGATATGCGGGAGATCTATTGGTGGAGTGGGATAAAAAGAGATGTTACAGAGTTTGTGGCTAAGTTCTCAACATATCAGTAGGTTAATATTGAGCATCAAAAACCTAGTAGGTCCATGCATGAGTTCTGTATTCTCATATAGAAGTGGGAAGAAGTGAACATGGACTTTGTGACGGGTTTGCCTCGAACTCGTCGTCATCATAATTCAGTTTGGGTCATCATAGATAGGATGACCAAATCTGATTATTTTCTTCCAGTCCATACCTCATATTGAGCCAAGGATTATGCCAAACTCTATATCAGGGAGTTGGTTAGATTGCACGATGTTTCATTGTCTATTATCTAAGATAGAGGTACCCAGTTTACCTCTCATTTCTGAAAGACGTTCCAAAAGAGTCTTGGTACCTAAGTTTACCTCAGTACAACCTTTCACCCTCAGTCAGATGGTCAAGCAGAAAGGACCATTCAAACTTTAGAAGATATGCTATGAGCATGTGCGATAGACTTTAAAGGTAGTTGGGATGACCACTTGATTTTGATTGAGTTTGCATATAACAACAACTATCATTCCATCATTCAGATGGCTCCATTTGAGGCTCTTTATGGGAGAAGGTGTAGATCTTCTATTAGTTCGTTTTAAGTGGGAGAGACCGTAGTGATAGGGCCTGACTTGGTATTTAATACCTTAGAGAAAGTTTAGTTGATCAGGGAAAGGCTTAAGACAACTCAGAGCCAACAGAAATCATACGTAGACGTGCGCAGAAAGGATCTCAAGTTTGAGATTAGAGATTTTATGTACCTAAAAATATCTCCTATGAAAAGAGTGAAATAGTTTGGCAAGAAGTGGAAGCTTAGTCCCTGATATATTGGTCCTTACCAAATTATTAGCCATTTCAGAAAGGTAGCTTACGTATTGAGTTACCTTCAAATCTATCTTCAGTTCATCCAGTGTTCCATGTCTTCTGGATAAAGAAATACATAGGTGACCCAGCAGTAGTAGTCCCTATAGAGGGCATAGATTTTCATAATAGTCTCTTTTTTGAAGAGATTCCAGTTAAAATCCTTGACTATCAGACTCGTAGACTGAGGAACAAAGAAGTCCCTCTAGTCAAATTTCTTTGGTGAAATCAGTCCATTGAGGGAGCTACTTGGGAGGCAGAAGTAGACGTGTGAACTTAGTATCCTTACCTCTTCTCCGCTAATACAGAATCAGCTCAAGGTAATAGTTTTTCTTAAACTTATTCAGTTTCATGTTCAGATTTTGGTTACAAACTTGGTATCAGTTACCATTGCAAGTTCAGTCATATGTTCATGAGTCAGTTCAGTCATGCATTCATGCATCAGATAAGCATGTCCAGTATGAGAAACTCAGTTTATTAGTATTCCCAGTCATGCATTCATAAATCATGTTAAACTATATACTCATGCATCAGATATTCATGTTCAGTATGATAATCCAGTGTATCAGTGATCTTAGACATGAAACCATGCTTCATTTGTGCATGCACAGTGTCTAAGTCCACTTTCTTAGTATTCTCAGTATCAGCAGTCTCATTCGAGGATGAATGTTCCCAAGGGGGAGATAATGTAAAACCCCACAAAATTCTTAGCTTACATCAATCATTTAGGCTTGTCAAGGGTTCTGAGACTTAGAATAGTTTAGCTAAGTATTCAGACTTAGTGCCATTTTAGCCTTAAAAAGTTGGAAATCTTAACGTCCATTAAATGTTGATATTTATGTTAATTCATGATCAGGAATGTCAATAGATGTTTCCAGACAAGTTTCAGAGTTTTTGGACCTCGCTTAGATCATGTTTGAGTACCCAAACAGTGGTTTGACGCGATCTCGATACGTTGCGTCGACCATCGCGTCAATAAGATAGTTTTTCCCTAGCTTCAGTGCAAATTCTAGTGAATCGACGTAGACTCAATGCAGTGCATTAGCTATCACATTGATGCCAATGATGCGGCACGTCGGCCTGTGCGTCGGTAACACAGTTTTGTATTCATTAAAAGAACGCGTCCTTGGGGCTATTTCGGTCTTTGTACCATGACCTTCAGCCCCCAAAACACAAAATTAATCCCTTTGGAGAGCAATTATACTTATTATTCCTCAAAATTTCTCAAGAACAAAACCTAGGTGTTCAAATTTCAAATCAAGAACTTAAGAACTCACCATCAATCTCTCAGAATTCAGGCACTAAGGTATGTGAAGTGTTCATATTTATAATGATTAATTGAGTTTCAAATCCATGTTTCATGATAAATTTCATTGGGGTTAATTGATTTATATATGTTATCATATGAGTCATACTAAAGACTTCAAATTGTGAATTTGATATTCGGACTTGTGTGCTTACGTGTTGATTAGTATTATATGCCTATGTTTTGCTTAAGTGATTGATGAATTAAGAATGTGAGTTGAATAGTGGAATTATATCATATTAGCATGTATTCAAGTTCGTACTAGACAAATGTTTGTTAAAATTCCCCACCGAATGAATGATGATCAAGTACTTAGTTTACATGTTTCAAGTTTGTGCCATTTAGCTATTTACCTAGATCCATGGTCAGTCATAGAAAAGTATCAGTCACGTCATGTTCAGTAGTACTCTCAGTCAGTCACAAAACTCAGGAAAAACTCAGTAGACTGAGTATTAGTCTGGTCTAGTTCAATACTCAACCCAGACCTCAGTAGACTCAGTCTGCTAACAGAATTCAGTAGTAATTTATTAGTCAATGAAACTTAGTGAATCCAGTTCAATTCAGTTAAATAGTACTATCAATAACAGTTCAATCTAGCCTAGTACAGACTTGAAATCAGTTTAGTGTCTATTTAGTTGGGATTAGGATTCAACACCGAGCGAACACAGGGACGGGGGCATTCCTACCAGAAGAAGGTTTGAACCTTACTATCAATCCATGCATTACAGAACTATGTAGCCAACGTAGGTTGATATATGTAGCCAACGTAGGTTGATATATCTTCCTACCAGACTAGAGGGTTGATATATCTCGTACGAGTTTTCCTTCCAACAAAGGTTGACGAAAGAGACTCCTGTCAGAGAGGGTTAATTCATAACTTTTCTTTACACGTGGCACGATACTGACACTCTTCCAACTGAGGTTATAGGTTGGACCCCAATTAGATTAGAGATGGGTATGTCGGTTAGATGATTACCTCCGACAGTCTAAGTTTCAGTCTAAGTCTCAGAATAGAACTCAATTCAGTTTTACAGATTCAGGATTATCAAATATAGTCACTTAAATCAGTACAAAACTCAGTATAGTTTCACAAAATTTAGCACTATCAGATACAATCAATCAGATAATCAGTAATATAATATCGGTAAGCTCAGATATTAGTTATTAGTATTCAGATTCAGTATCCAGTATTATCACGGTCTCTATCACAGTATACGTATTCATGCATGTACTCTTACTCAGTTATATGTATTCATGAATACTCATGTATTGGGACTTAGATTATGCTTTGGAAATACGTGGTGTTACAGTCAAACTTCACATACTTGTATACCCAAACATTCTTTTAGCCTATTTTTGTCTTTAGAAGATTTAGAAGTGATTTCCTAAGTGAGTAATATTTAGAGCATATAGAATTTCCCTAATTTTGAATTTTTTTATCATGTGGGAAATTGAACGATCTTTACGTTGATATATGGCTCATCCAAAATGGACACTTGGAGAAGAAGTTAGATCATTTTATTACTTAGGATTCCAGTTGGGAAATCCATCGCGTCGCGATGGAGATCAATTTTGCAATCGTCAATTTCCAGAGACTCATCGCAATTTCATCGTGTCGCAGTGAGTATAGCAATAAAAGAGTTAAAGAATCGCGGTAGAGGTTAAATCCACGTTCATCACTTTTTAGTAGGTCATCGCAATTTCCCCGTGTCACGATGAACCCTAAATCTATAGTTGTCCAAAACCAGTGACTCATCGCGATTAGTCCACGTCACGATGGGTATAGCAATGGACCTATTGTCGTGATGCGGTGAAGGCTAAAACGGCGTACCTATTACAAATTTTAAAATCCAGGGGCAATCTAGTCTTTTTGCCCGTATCCCAAGTCATGGAAACAGTGGATTAAGGACATTTTTGGATAAAAGTATGCTTATTTTTCATTATCTTCTTCAAGAGAAAAACCCTAAGCACCCAAATCCTCTCCCAAACATCTCTAAAGTTCATCACTCTTTTCCCAAATTGGGTTAAGATTAAAGTTTCCCAAGTCAAAGGCTTCCAAAATCCTTCCTCGAAAGGACAAAAGAAGTCCCCAAAGCAATCCATCCATCAATTTCATTGTTTAAAGGTATGTGGGTTATGAACAAGATCACCCTTTCGTTCTTGTGCCCAAAAGTTGTATTTTTCTTAAAGAATTCCTTAAATCCTTGATGAATTCATATTATTTTACTATATTTTGAACTCATGAAATTATAACTTGCCCAAGTCTTGAATTGTGTTATTATTTTGCATATTTTTGATTTAAATTGGTGAGTCATGCTTTAAGTTGAAATTTTCCTATCGTCATGTCATATTTTTGAGAATTCCCAAGAGTATTGTCAAGAAGTGAATTTTGTTGTGAAACAATGACTCTTTGAAGATGGGTTAGTGATATTCTTTATAGTATTTCAAGAAGTGTACTTGAATTTCCATGTATTGAGCTTTAAATGCTATTCATGATAAACCTCCTAAGATTTCCAAGAAGAAAGTGAGTTTTGATCCTAAGTCAAGAAAGAAATCTACATCCTTGATTTTAAGATACAGGGGATGCATTTTGGCTCCCATTACAAATTATTGAAATATTTTAAGGTGGATTTTCTTAAAGTTCTGAGCTAAGAAAGGGAGTAGTATTTAGCACCGAGTTGGGCTTGATTTCGAGGTCTCATTCCCCAGAACTACGTGCCCCCGTAGGTTTTTGATACACCCCAAGTGGGTTAAGATAGTGATCACTAAAGTTAAGGTTCTACTCTGATGGCAAGGATAGAACAACTTTCCCCAACGTGGGTAAGACGTTGGACTCCATGTAGCTCACATGGTTTATGTTGGTTAAAAGAAACTCCCTACATTTTACAACCCCTAAGTGTCCTAAATCCCAATCTTAAAGTTATGAAGTCCCAAGTCCTAGTCTCTCATTTAATGATAAAAGCCTAAGTTTTGAAAGTATAAGGGTTATGAAAGTTATGTTCTATAGATTTGCAAGTATCATGAAGTTTGATATTTTAAGTAAAGTATGATGACTCACGAGATTTACACCACATGTCTTTCCTTTTGTTTATCTATGAGCATTTTATTCAAGCTGCGTGAGTTATCTGTTATAGCATGCATGTTTTCTATAATGATTTATTATATTGATTATTAAATTGCATACACTCCCCCATATGCTCAGTACATTCCCAAAGTACTGACCCACATATTTGTCTGTGTGCTATATCTTCTCGTAATGTAGGTTTAGGTGCACAGTCTTAGCCTTGTCAGTGAAATTCCAAGCACTTCTATTTATATATCAGCACTGGTGAGTCCTCATGATTCGAGGGTTGTTTACTTTCAGACATTCAACTTATTTTGTGGTTGTTTATTTATTATCAGTTGAGTATAAGTCAGTTGGGGACCTATCCCAATGGCTCTCTAGTTTGGAATAATAGAGGCTTGTCAGACTAGTCATCATATTATCAGTATTTTGAGATTTTTCTTTGAGTTTCTATCTGTTCAGACCAAGTATTTCATTCATACTTCCTATTATTCGATATGACAGTGTTAGAGTCATGCATTCCACCACTAAGTAAGCTAATACATGAAGTAGTAGGCTCAAAGAGTTAGCTTGGGCTACTTGTAGCCTTAAGCACCATGTAACGTCTCGGGACTCGGTTTTCGTAGAATTACAATACCATTATTTGGGTTCTTATTTTAGTCCATAAAGTGACTTAACAATTTTACACACCTTATTTTCTTTTCCTGGAACCACAAAACCCTCAAGTTGTTCCATATAAATTTCTTCCTCCAATTCTCGATTTAGGAATGTAGTTGTCACATCCATTTGAATGATTTCAAGACCATATACTGTCGCCAAGGCAATTAACATCCGAATTGACGTTACCCTTGTTACTGGCGAGTATGCATCCAAGTAACCAAGACTTTTCTTTTGTTTAAAGCCTTTTACAACAAGTCTTGTCTTATATTTGTCAATAGTACCATTAGCTTTCATTTTTATTTTGAAGATCCATTTAGAACCTAAAGGTTTATTACCTGGAAAAAGATCAACAAAATCTCAGATATGGTTGTTTAAGATTGAATCAATCTCACTATTGACTGCCTCTTTCTAAAAGGATGAGTTTGACGACGACATCGATTCTTTAAAAATTTGAGGCTCATTTTCTAAGAGAAATGTTTCAAAATATGATCCAAATGAAGTTGACGTTCTTTGACGTATATTACGTCTTGGATTCTCATCATTATGTACATTCTCACTTGGTTCATCTCGAGATCGCTTAGATCCCTCACTAGACCATTCATGTCTAGTTTTATATGGGTAAATGTTTTCAAATAATTCAATATTATCTAATTCAATTCCCATATTTTCATTGATATCCAAATGTTCGGATTTATAAACCAAAAAGCGACATGCTTTACTACTTTTAGAATATCCTATGAATACGAAGTCCACCATCTTAGGTCCTATCCTTGCTCTTTTAGGCATAGGAATGTGGACCTTTGCTAGACACCCCCACACTTTGAAGTATTTCAAGTTGGGTTTTTTTCCTTTCCATTTTTCATAAGGAATTGATTGTCTCTTACTATAGGGAACTCTATTGAGTATTCAGTTGGTTGTAAGGATAGCCTCTCCCACAAGTTTTGTGGTAAACCTGAACTTATAAGTAAGGCCTTTATCATTTCATTAAAAGTTTGGTTTCTACTTTTCACAATTCCATTATATTGAGGCCAATACGGGGCCGTAGTTTGATGGACAATTCCATTCTCTCTGCACATATTTCCACAAAGCGAGATTCATATTCTCCGCCCCTATCACTTCTTATAGTTTTGATCTTTTTCTCTAACTGATTTTCAACTTTAGTTTTGTACTTCCTAAATGCATCTATTGCTTCATCCTTACTATTTAGCAAATAGACATAACAATATCTAGTGCAATCTTCAAAAAAAGTTATAAAATACTTTTTCCCACCACGTGATGGTGTTGACTTTATATCACAAATGTCAATGTGTATTAAGTCTAAGGGATTGGAATTCCCTTCAATGGACTTATACAGAGGCTTAGCATACTTTGATTCCATACACATTTGACACATTGATTTATTGTACTCAAAGTTTGGCAAAACTTCTAAGTAAATTAGTTTTCGCAATGTTTTGTAATTGACATGTCCTAAACGTTCATGCCATAATTCATTAGACTCAAGCAAGTAAGAAGAAATTTTATTAATTTTAATAGTCATTACATTCATCTTATATAGGCCCTCAGTGAGATATCCTTTTCCTACATACACTTCTCCTTTGCTAATTATAACTTTTTTGGAAATAGTTACACATTTAAATTCATTTTTATCTAGAAGTGATACAGAAATCAAGTTCTTTCTTAACTCCAGTACATACATGACATTGTTGAGTGTCAACACTTTGCTTGAAGTCATTTTCAAGCATACTTTTCCTATTCCTTCTGCTTTTATTAGCCATGAAGATCTTTTCTTCTCCTTGAGCCAAAGAGAACGTAGTAAACAATGCCTTATTAGCACAAACATGGCGGCTGGCACCAGAATCCATGCACTATTCGTCAGGATTTTTCACTAACTTGCATTCAGACAGCATGACACACAGATCGTCCACTTCTTTCTTTTACTCAACCATATTTGCTTGGTTCTTTTTCTTCCCTTTCTTAGAGGCCCGACAATCTATTGATTTATGGCCAATCTTGCCAAAATTAAAGAACTTTTCCTAGAATTTTCTTCTTGGGTTGATTGTTTTCATGTCCAGCTTTCTTTCGCTTTTTAAAGTTGTTTTGTCATCTGTTATAATATTTTCTCCATTCATTATAGAATTTCCTCTCGACCTTCTTTCAACAGCTTTATTGTCTTCTTCAATGCGCAATCTCACTATTAGATCTTCGACTGACATCTCCTTACGTTTGTGTTTCAAGTAGTTCTTGAACTCCTTTCAAATAGGTGGTAAATTCTCTATTATATATAGCTGCAACTTGAAACACTTCATTCACTATCAAACCTACAATAAAGTTTATGTGAATATTAAGAACATTTCTAAATTGTTAAAAAAAGGTATATGCCAAAATCATACCTTCCGCAAGGAGATCATGGATGATCACTTGCAATTCTTGCTCTTGGGATACAACAGACTTGCTGTCGATCATTTTATATTCCAAGAATCTTGCGACGAAGAACTTTTTAGTTCCCGCATCCTTAGTCTTATACTTTCTTTCTAGCGCTCCCCACAACTCTTTTGTTATCTTTGTTCCACAATAAACACAATAAAATTTATATAAGTCATCTTAGAGACTACTCAATATGTAATTTCTGCAAAGGAAATCAGAGTGTTTCCAAGCCTCCACAATAACAAATCATTCTTAGTCAGAGGTTCCCTCGGGCATCTCTGAAGCTCATCTATGAAGCTTCTTCAAATGTGAACATTTGAAGACAAAGAGTTGTGAGGTAGAAAAATATTTTCTGCTGCCACCTTTTGAAGTCAATACCCGTGAATTTTTTGGGTTTCTCTGCTGGTGTCATTGCTTGCGGAGCATTACTATGACTCGTCATGGCAATACCAGTTACTGCCACAGTCATTGCAATATCATGCATTTGACTTTCATTATTCATTTTCCTGCCACAGCAAGACATTAACTTTAGTATATAGAAATACTACTTATAAAGTTGTAGCAACTTTAAATACCCCCTGGTTTTTGTTTAACGATGAAATTTTTATGACTTCCAATCATCAGCTGAGTGATCTTTAACCTATATTGAAGATTTTATTTATTCAAACCACTAGTTAAGTTCAAACAGAGTAGAAAGCTTACAGTTTTAATCTCCAGAAACCAAAAGAATAAAGAGTCTCCAAAGTAATTATTCCTTAAGATTGTTATTTTCAATGTTTTTGGGTACACAAATCTGTATTTAGGCACACAACAACTTCAACCCAAGTTCTAGTCTAAAAACAAAAACGCCTATGAAGCTCCACAACACCTTCAACACAAGATTTAAAATAATTTTTTCAAGATATGTGTTATAGTTTCAGAAATAAAATGAAACAGAAATTTAAAGCCAAGTCCCCCGACTTCATGGAGTGTCCTTAAGGAATAATTCCCCTCCCTATACCCTAGGTTATGGAATTTACCTTCCAGGATAAAATGAATTTCAATCCAACAATAGCGGTACCTCAAATTATTGGATTCGTCGAACTCACTCAACAGCTAATGATCACAATGAGTTTTTCTAAAGATATGAAGAGTGTTTTTGTTGTAAAAAAATATGTTTATACCTGAGCAATATGTCAGATATTTATATCCTTAATGTGTCCCTTCGGAAAGGATGCATTGGTTCTGGAAAAAGACACCTTTTTAGTACAGTCATGTCACCTACGCCCAGTATGTGCTGGACCTGCGCCTGATCTGCGGCCGTAGGTGACATTGTCAAATTCCAGTGGCTACCTACGTTGTAGCTGCACCCGCAGGTTGCCTAGGTACGTTTGTAGATCACGCTATTGGGCGAACTAGTATGCCTTTTACCTCGAAGGGTCGCATCCCTTCGAGGTGCGTCGTGTATGCGTTTGCATGGCATCCAAAATGAGCCCGCACATGGAGTAAAACATTCTATCAGATTCTTTTGGATCAAATTTTACTTGTTCTTCAAGTTTCAAATAAAATTTGTCCAAAAAATTAGATCTCATCAATTTGACAAATCCAAATTAGAAGTCGAGCAAGCAACAATGACAACAACGCGATGCACCACCTCGTTCTTGACTCACTATTCAAGTGGAGATGTGTTTCTCAATATAAACACATAAAAGATTCTTTCTCCAACCAATGTGGGAGAATTTAGTAAGATTTCCTATTTGAGCACACTTTTCATTTTAGTGTGGACTCAAATTTTCTCCACTATTTCCCTCCAATTTCCATTCACACACACACCTTGAACCGAACACTTGCTTGTGCAAGCGAGGATCGTGCTGCTAGGGTACATCAAAGGTGGTCCTTGGGCCACTTAACTGATTGGAGAAGAGCGAAAAGACTGGACATTTCCACCTTCACGTGGAACTGTAAGGAGAGGGCAGCAAATAATTTATGTGATAGGTGGTCATTTTAGTACGTCTTAATAAATGCCATGCCTTGACTTTACATTAGTGATATTAATGTTCCCAAGCATTTCTCTGTTTATATATATGCATATCTTTAGACATTACAGTGGCCTTGTCGGCTTGCACAAAGATTTACTTACTTTTGTTATGAATTGTTTGATTAATTTTCATATTGTTTGCCCATGTACATTCACATAGTGCATATGAATGGTAGATCATACCTTTCGAGGCTAGGATCGGGGATGCATGCTTACACTACATGCATTTCATGTCTTTAAGGCTAGGATTGAGGTGTATACCATCACATACATTTCATGACCTTGAGGCTAGGATCAGGATGTTTTCGTACACCACATGCATTGGATCGAAGTGTATGCCTTCAACATGTGCATTGGATCTGGGTGTACATTTACACTCTGTGAATTGGATCAGAGTAGCACACTTTCCAATATTATTACATTGCATTCATTATCCTTTGATTTTGTTTGGCACCTGTCAAGCTTATGGGCGCTCTGGTAGGTTGTCGTTTAATTGTGACGATCCAAATCTGTCGTGAGTGGCACCCACACTACTCCCTCGATGGGTGAACCATCTACCCAAAATAACACCTCATAATCAACACTTAGAAGATCAGATAACTAATCCATCAATAAATAAATTCAAATCAAAATCAAAACATAAGCACACTAAATAAGGAACAATGTACTTAACCATAATCATCCCTAGGAATCGAAAGTCCTCCATGCCAAAACTACTAAAGATTTTCAAGAAGGGAATACAACCCCAAAACTAAAAGGATAGCATAAGTCTAGAAAGAAGAATTATGTCACAAAGGAAAGATCTCATGGTAGCTCATATATGCCGCTCACCCTAAAATCTGAAATCATCTGTTGGAATCACAAGTACGGTCTTGTAAGAGACCCTGAAATATGCGTTGCACTCATAAAAGTAAGACCACTTGTAGTACTAACACTAAAGGGTCCCTAGACGGCTTATTAAATAGACCGTGTTGCTTTGGCGGAGACAATAGAGCCATTTCCAACTCAAACGGGCAAAATGTCAGGAATTGTGGGGGAGTTTTTGCAAATTTCAGTAGGTGTTAGTCCATACATCGTGGGTCGGTACGAACTAGAGAAAATTTGTAGGAAAAACTTCTCGAACGTTCCTCTGATGGCCTATTAAATGGATCAATTGGCTTTTGCGGGGTCGGGAGAGCATTTCCAAGTCAAATGGATAAAACTACTGGAATTGCAAATTTTTATGACTTTCAGTGGGTGTTAACCCCAAATTTTTATGACTTTCAGTGGGTCTTAACCCACGAATAAGGAGAGGGGGGGGGGGGGGCTGGATGCAGTCTTCGAAAAAAAATTTGTGTGAAACTTCTCAGGCAGTCCTTTGACGGCTTATTAAATGATCGATTTAGATTGGAGGGGTAGCTGGGATTGTGATTTTGTAAGACTTTCAATGGGTTTTAGATCATGGATCTAGGGGTGAGTGTGGGCTTCAAAAAAATTTTGTGTAAATTTCTTGGGCGGTCCTCTAACGTCCAATTAAATGGATCAATTTGCTTTGGCGGGGCTGGGGGGCCACTTTCTAGGTCAACGAGTGAAACGAAAGAAATTGTAATTTTTTTGTGACTTTCAATTAGTGTTACCATGGATAGGGGGTGCAGAGTCTGACAATATTTTTGGACGAAATTTTTCGAGCGATCTCTGAACGACCTATTAAATGGTGTTACTTTAGCGGGGTCGGGGGAGCCATTTTCCAAGTCAAATAACCAAAATGGTTAGAATTATGGGGGTTTTGTGACTTTTGGTGAGTGTTAGGCCACAAATCGTGGGTGGGTATGGCTCCGGAAAGAATTTTAGGCGAAACTTCTCGGACGGTCCCCCGATGGCCTATTAAATTGATCAGATTTCTTTGGTGGGGCTCATGGTGCTCTTTTTTAATCAAATGGTAAGACGACAAGAATTGCAGGTTTTTTGTAATTTTTGGTGGGGATTCTCCCACGAATCGGATACTGGGTACGGGCTTAAAAAAAATTAAAGGTAAAACTTCTCAGGGAATCCCCCGATGGCCTATTAAATAGATTAGTTTGCTTTGGCATGATCTGGTGAGCCATTTTCTAAGTCAAAAGGGCAAAACAATATAAATTACAGGTTTTTTACGACTTTGGTGGGTGCCAGCCCATAGATGGGGGTGGGGTGGATGCGAGCTCTGTAGAAACTTTGAGGTGAAATTTCTCAACCGGTCCTCCGACGGCCAATTAAAAGGATTAATTTACTTTTTAAATTTGTGTGTGTGTGTGGGGGGGGGGGGGGGATATCCACTTTCCAAGTTAAATAGGCAAAACAATTGAAAGTGTATTTTTTTGTGACTTTCGATAGTCGTTAACCCACAGATTAGGGGTGGGTGTGGGCTTTGTAAAAAATATTAGCGAAACTTCTTAAGTGATGCCCCAACAACTAATTAAATGGGTTGATTTGCTTTTGTGGGGCCGAGGGAGCCATTTTCAAGTAAAAAGGGCAAACCGACAGGAATTGCAGGTTTGCTATGACTTTCAATAGGGGCTAGACCACGGATTGGGAGATGGGTGTCAATTCCAGAAAAACTTTAAGGTGAAACTTCTCAAGTGATCCCTTGACAGCCTACTAATGGACAGATTTGCTTTGTTGAGGCCAATAAAGCTAGTTTTCAAGTCAAATCAGAAAAACAACTAGAATTGCATATTTTTTAAAACTTTTGGTAGGTGTTAGCCCACAGATCGAGGGTGAGTGCGGCCTTCAAAAAAATATTTGGGTAGACCTTCTCATGCTGTCCTCCAATGACCAATTAAAAGGATCGATTTGCTTTGGCAGGCCAGGGGATCCATTTTCCTAGTTAAATGTGCGAAAAAATAAAAATTATAAGTTTTTTGTAATTTTTGGTGGGTGTTTACTGATGGATCAAGGGCTGGGTGCAGGCTCCAAAAAAATTTTGGATAGAACATTTCATGTGGTCACCTGACGATCTATTAAATGGATCAATTTGGTTTGGCGGGGCCGGGAGAGTCATTTTCCAAGTCAAACGGGTGAAACGGCAAGAATTGTAGATTTTTTACGATATTTGGTAAGTGTTAGGCCACAGATCAGGGGGTAGGCTCCGGCTCCGAAAAATTTTTGGGAGAAACTTTTTGGGAGGTGACTCGACGATGTATTTAATGTATCAATTTACTTTGGTGGGGTCGAGCACATGGATCAAGGGGTGGGTATGAGTTTCAAAAAACATTTTGGGAAAAACTTGTTACAAGGTTTATTAAATAGATCAATTTGCTTTGGCGGTGTTGAAAGAGCCATTTTCCAATTCAAACGGTCAAAACATCACGAATTATAGGGGTTTGTGACTTTTGATAGTTGTTAGCCTACGGATCAGGGGTGGGTGCGGGCTACACAAAAAATTTTAGGAAGAATTTTTGGACGTTTACCCAATGTCCTATTAAATGGCTTGGTTTCTTTGGTAGGGTTGGAGGAGCCATTTTTCAAGTCAAAAGGGTAGGAATTGCAGGTTTTTTGTAGGTGAGAGCATTTCATAAAACATTTAACATGAGGAAATGAATACATATGGGCATAACTTAAAGGCTTCCAAACGTTTTCTTGAAATCATGTCTTAGCTCTTCATATTTCTTCTGAGATAGATAGTACACCATACAAACGTACTTATCTACGGGCTATATGGACTCTGCCCTTAAGTTGGTGGCCAAGCCCCCAATCGAAGTTTACCGCAAGGATTCTTCTGAGATAGATAGTATACCCCATAAACGTACTTATCCACGGGCTATATGGACTCCGCCCTTAACTCAGAGGCCAAGCCCCCAATCTAAGTTTGCTGCAAGGATTGGGGTCTTACATTCGTACTACGCCATAATGTCGTCGTAAGCATACAATCCCTAATATAGGACATCATAAGCCCATATCGGCAAAACAAGATTTTGGGCTAAGAGTTATCTGAACTCAAGCCTTCTTTGGGTATCCAACTAGATCTCTTTAAGCCCAGTTTTAGTCCTTTAAGACCATACTTTATGCTTTTAAAACATTCCATACTTAATCTGCTAAGGGCATATCATCACTGGGTATCGTCATGCCCAGACTTGCAAGACATATCTTCAAAGTTAAGAGGTTTGGAATGTGACTAAGTCCCCAACACTTAGAAAAATTTTTAGGAATTAAACTCCTTATGCATGCAACTAAGGAATGAAACTAGTCAAAAATATTATGGGGTGTTACACTACTACATTGCTTTCTTATTTTGTTCGTATTGTCTTGGTGATAGCCCCAATAGCCATGAATTGAGTAGCACTGCACTTTCTGCTTTTGGGGTTGGTTGCTTTTCGATGATGCCAAAAGGGGGAAGTCTTGGGGTGTGCAATTTTTTTATAACTCATATCTAACATGTTTCTTATTAAAAAGTTCATGACTTAGTTCCTATAGGAAAAGTCAGCAGTTGCATGATGGCAGAAATTTTTCATCACCAAAAAGGAGGAATTTGTTGGGATGGTTTTGGTGACTGACATGACAAATGAAACATGTTATAGGAAGAGGTCCACTACACTGAAGTGCAGAGTCAAAGTAACATGAGGTTTTTACTAGAAAATGAAGACAAGATAAGAATGCTTAAGATCAGTACTTGATAAAATCATAATGATGAATCACGTGAGAAAGAATAAGTGATAATTGATTAAGAAGTGGTGATTGAGTAAAACACTAGAAGACAAGCTAAAGGAAGAGTTTCACTCGAGTAAGAGTTTGAGTTGAAAGAGGAATCTGAATAAACAACAAACTCTGATTGAGTTGAAGAGTTAAAGACAAGATAGAAGACTAATAAAGGGCTCTTTGAAGAGTTGTTATATATCGAGGGAGTAACTTATTTCATTGCGCACACACTTAAAAAGATAGCAACACATCAACGAATTATCAGTGAATTTCCAAAGCTTGAAGCATCAAAGTTGAACCTATTCCTAGTACTTAGAGTTAAGGTGTCTTAGACTTTATGTATTAGGTTGGTTCATGAGTTGTATTGTTTTCTAAGTTTCAATGAAGTATAAACTGAGATAGGAGCACTGTTTCCAAGTTTGGTAACTTGAAAACTTGGGAACACTCACCTTGGGAAGATTTGTATTTTTGTAGAAATAGGAGTTAGGGTTTAATTCCTAGATTACAAGTGTTTGTAATTTGTTGATTGTTAAGGCTCAATTATTTTAGTGGAGCTGGGGTTAAATCCTGTAAAGGTATAGGTCGTAGTTTTTAACTCATTGAGCCGAGTGCTTTCCACATAACCATCACTATGTAATTTACTTACTGTTTAGCTAGATAGGAACATGTTAGTCGACCTGTTCCATTGATAGGCAACTGCTAGGCAAAAACAAGTAATCAGTAGGGCACGTACTCTAATAATGGGGAAGAGAATTTTTGCATTCATATTCATAAATCACTTTTCTAACTCAACTCATGTATGCACAAGATTATAAATCAAGCTTATGAAAAAACACCATGATAATTAGGTACTTTCCTCAAAACGGGTTTATGATGCATGTTGTTTAATGATTTCCAAAACCCATTACATATACATATATTTATATCTTTAAAACTTGTTTTAAAATGTAAAATTTACGCCTAAGAGATTTAGGATAGTCCCACATACCTTTTGATGAAGAAAAATAAAAGAAAACGTAGAGAGGTTGGCCCTTAGAGAGTAGAATCCTTATACCCTAGGTAGTTTCTCTTCTCTTGCATATGAAATGATATTTGGGAATTTACAGAGGCAATGTAACATTTATAAGGTCTTAATTTCATCCAAAGAGGGTTAGGAATAGTTATGGGATGATAAATGACCTTTATGCCCTGAAAAGGCTATGCATCGCATGGCCAAAGCATAATTGAGGCAGTGTGCTTAGGTGATTGTTTTGTGAAGCAGGGCCATCCCACACCCTGGACAGTGCCTCATTCAAATACTCATAACTTATGACTCCGGACTCGGATTGATGAACGGGCGGTGGCGTAGGAAAGAAGACTCAAAGAGATTTAATTTGATATAAAGTAGGCCACATGAATCTTTATATTCTAGGAGAACACTCTCTGGAAGTTGACCCAAGAGAAATCGTCAACTAAAAGTCAATCTATAGTAAAGTGCTCAACTTAACTTTTGAGCTAGTAGATTTTTATGGTGTATATTCATCTCCAAGGATGTTTTCACACTAAGGAAGTGTCATTCACACTTATATCTAAGTAGAAACTATTGGATTAAGGTCTAAAAACATAGGAAAGACGGTTCAATTTTAGCTCGAAAGTGTGGGGTGTTACACCTTTTCTTTTCCTTTTCGTAATAATATCTCCTTCTGTTGCAGAATTTTCCATTTTGTATTTTCTACCATGCATAAATTGAATTCATCATAATTAAGGGTAATTAATTCATACCAAATAAAGTGAGAATGCATATATGATTAAGTGATATATTAATGTTATGAAATACCTTATTATTATTATTATTATTATTATTATTATTATTATTATTATTATTATTATTATTATTATTATTATGTGATGCCCATATCCAAATGATTTCTCTTCTTCACTTAAGATATCATTTCGGGAGCGATTCATCCTTCCCGAGCGCAACATACAACTCTCTATTGTGCTGCTCTCTCCAAGTGTGCTTATTCCCCCTTCTTCCTTACCTTGATAAGTCTTTGTGAAATAACTCTGATGCGACCTAACTATATCGGTCGAAATACCGATTCACTGCGCCTACTTATCTTCAATCACCCAGGAATGTTCACTTGGCCACCTACCAATGATGCCTTTTAATCTTTTTATCTCTTCATTACTTTTCACCATTATGGTTCACCACACCCATGACCTCAAATTCTTATAGTGTCATGTTTATGATATCCTCTTTGTCTATCTCTATATAATCCTATATAGAGGATGAGGAGTCATACTGTATGAACACTTAAAAAAAAATTAAAAAATCTTCTCTTGATTGTCTAATTTCTTATATATTTTTTTCATTTTATATTATTACTTTTAGCTTTATTTGATAGCACGTAATCAGTACAGAATCTCTAATATTATTTCATGATTACTACACTAAAAGTACCTGAAGGAGTTGTGCTTATCAATGAAATCTATAGCAGCGAAAGTTACAAACAACCTACAAGCTCCGAACTAAAATAATATTGACATAATTAAGTTTGTGTGTTACAAACGATTTGTCTTTTAAGTTTGGAGTGCCAATACAAAATATTATGCAAGTTATTGAATGGAATCTACAAAAGGATGCCAATAAATATAAACCATAAATTATCTTAAAGACTTTTCAATCAATTCTTTTTGAAAGAACTATTCAACCATATTGAATAGGATTTTGTATGTTGAATATTACTAAGGAAGCAAAGGCATGATGATGAATTGTATATTTTCCTCAATCAATATCACATTGACAATTACAAGTGAGGAGCTACATAACTTTAATTAATGCAACCGTTTAGAGAAATTAGTTATAAGTCATTATTGGTAATGAACACACCTTAATGCAACATTATTTTTCTTATGCACATGTGTGGACCAGAGGGAGTATTTAATACTCCTTCCATTTTAAAATAATTGATCTTTATTGACTTGACACTCTTTATAAATAAAAATTTATGATGGGTTTATTTTACAAAATTAGTCCTATTATAAGCTTTGAAAATATAAATTTGAGTATATACACTTTACTTAGTCATTTAATGATAAAGGTGGTATTGGAAGAACACAATAATATTCTCTTGATTTCATAAAAGGAATAATTAAATTAAAACATATATTTTTAAAAGAACCAACAATTTTGAAACGGAGAGAGTAACATTGTATATGAACAAGAGAGTGTATTTATTAACTTTTTTGTAAACAAATAACTTTTTTTGAAAAAAAAAATATAGCAATGCACGTTAGTTTAATGTATCAAATCAAACGTGGATAAAAATAATTTCAACATAACTAATCTCAAAATTACTAATCTCAGCACTACTATAAAAAAAAAATGGTAAATTGTGGCAAGTTATTTATGGGGTTGTAAAAAACACCCACTACACATTTATTTTGTAGCGCTTATGTTAACTCCCTCAAAATAATTATTTTTGGTGCGGTCTAACTCTGGAGGTTGTAAAAGGTCTCCACTATACTTTCAATTTGTGGTGTATGTTTCAACCTCTCCAAAATTCTTCTTGTTATGGCGATTTTCTTGTGTGGGGTTTTGCACTACAAAAGATCAGAATGATCCCGGCGATTTATTTTGGGTGTAGTGACGATTTATAACCACCATAATGAGCATAAAATGGAGGTTTTCAATGTTGTCACAAATTCGTGTGCTATTAATACTATTTTGACGGTTTTAAGAGAACCGACAATGCTTGCATACTTAATTAATAATGACTTTTATAATTTGTATTATGGCAATTTCAAACAATCATAAAATAAATATTTTATATGATCTATTATAATTGCATAATATTTCGACAGTTTCACCCTACACAATTTATTATTTTATAATACTAATTTTCAAGAATAATTCAATTTTTTGAAAATTTTCAATATTAAAATAAATATATTTCATAATAACGTATTTGGTATATATTATTATATTATAAAAATATTGGGAGAAAAGTTGACGGTTGATGGTGTTTAAGAGAAATTTGTTACTTTGAATAATGGTTTGCCTTAATAAATTACTCACGGTAATGACTCTCTACCCATGTATAGATATTTATGTCGCACACTATACTCAAAGGTTTGTGCGGCCGACATCTTGTGTTTGCAACAAATATTGACCAAGCCATTAGTCATAACTCACGTCTAAGCATATTGAACTATATCGAGTACAAATATCCCAAACACTATTGCAACCAACTAATCACAATATGCATATATGATCATTATCAAAACATACATATAGACTTCACTCTAAATATACCTTTAGCCCAAAACATCCATCTTCATTCGTCTCTCAACCTCAACTCTACCATCTTCATCGATTTCCAATTGTAATATCTGCTCGCAGTGACAACGATATTCGATGGGTTCAGACCATTAGATGAGAAGTCACCAGTGGAGTATATAAAAGCTACTTTAATTTTTTATTTTAATTTTTATATCAAATAAATTGACTGACCAATAACTCGATAACTAATTGATGAATAACCATTAAGACAGAATGAATCAAATGATAACATATTGGGTCGTTAGGGGTTCAACAAATATAAGAATCGATAATAGATAAGTTAAATTGTTTACACAAAATGAACCAAATCTCAACTCAACTAATTGAAAAAAAAGAATCAATTTTTTTTCTCTATTGTGATTTGCATCTGATACATCATGGTTCTCAACCCAATACAACAACTATTTTCCTCATCGTTCTATTAGAGTGGATGACAACGAAGATAAATATAAGTTGAGTGATGACAGAGGCATAAATAAGAGTCACTTTGCAAACAAACATGATAACTAACCGTAGATTATAAGTAATGACATAATAGGATATAAATATAAAAGAGACACCAAAAGTTGCCAACTTCCATAGAAACCTCAGCTCCCTCTCAGGATTGTTCACATATAAGTAACCCTATGGACTCAAATATATACAATCTAAGACTATTAAAAATAGAGAGATTTCAAGCCTCAGTTAATTCATACACTTTTTGTAAGTTGCACAGCTACAATACATCTATAGAGTATTTCATACAAATAAATTATTTCAATTTTTAAAATATGCTTCTATTAAATTAAAATTAAAACTTAATAAAAACAGAGAGGAAAATATAAAAAAACATCTGTGTTGTTTTCCCTCCTTTTCTGTCTCCAAATTCCCCCCCCCCCCTGCCCCACCCATCTTCCCAGCATCCCCTGTTCTCCCCTTTTCTTGGTGAAAAACTTCCCCTTACAGAGCTATAAATTTCCTTATGAATTCTTTTGGAGAAATAAATTCATATATTATCACTAGGTCTGTTTTTTTTTGTTCTCAGATTCTTCTAAATATACATGTTGTTTTCATTAACAAGATTGTTGGATACAAATTTGTGCTTCAAATTTGTGATATAGATGTATATTTTATTTCATTCACTGCTAAGTTTTATTAATATTGTGACATTGTGTAGTTTATCGATTCTCTGTCTATTCGTATGGTACTAAACACATCATTTTTGTCAATTATTTGGTATTAACTTGTTATCTCAGATATTTTCATAGTTGGTTCGCTTATATATCTTTTTCTTCTTAATGTGCAGCGATACCGAAGATTAAACATTTTAAGAATCCACTAAAGTTTGCTAATGGACGTGCTTTATTATCAACTACTCTAGCAGCCAAAATCCTCCCAGATGCTTCAACAAATCACTCACAATTTCATGAAGTCCAACAACAACAACAAGATCATGTTCTTCCCCAAGAAGAACAAGTTTTAATTCCCCCACAACAAGAAGAAGCTCCAGTTCCCCCGTAGCAAGAACATGCTCCAATTCTGCCTTCTAATTCAAGTGCAACATCTATTCGTCAGCGTTCATCTCCAAAATATTGGAGAGTAGAGACCGAAGGTATATAGTCATATGTAATTTTGACTTTAACTTATGAGTATCTTATATTTTTTTGTTTTGATTGAATGATTGGTTTTTTCTTTTTAAAAGACTCAAAAACACTATCAAGCATATTAATGTTAAAGTTAATGAGATTAATTACCTACCTGTTGGAGAGCGCATTATTGTGAATTTTGATGAGTATGATGCAACATATAGTGATGTGCAAGGATTGCTTGCTGGATACCGTGGATCATTGGCAATTGATTGTAATTTATTTCTGATTAGTTTTGAGAAGTGGTCGAGACCATCGGGCATGCCTAAGAAATACATGGAAGACTTCTTTGAAACAATACTAAAGGTACAAGTGTTCTTATATATATATATTTACTGATATCACAAATATTTTAGAAGACATGAGAAAACTAACTTCTTTATTTGAAGTCTCGTTTTCTTTTTCGGTCAAGTGAGTCTATTGCATACAGGTATTGTAATGCTAGTATTTCAAAGAAGTGGGCTACACACAACAGAGGTTATGAAATGAATATTTTGACCCAACCAAAAGGAAAAATGAGATTATTAGTATGTACCAACTGGTATAACTAAAGATCAATGGGCTAATTTTGTTGCATACCGCCTGAAACCATCAACAATCGTAAGCTTCAGCTTATGTTAGTAAGTTTGGTTTCATCATAATTAAATAGAGATGAAAATTTTAAGTTGTATTTATTTTGTTGATAGGAGCTTTGTAGAAGAAATAAGGAAATTCAAAGGAAGCAAACAATGCCATACACTGGTGGTTCAAAAGCTAACTCGAGAAGGTGATATGAACTAGTACAACATTAACTTAAATAATTTTTTTTCTTTATTTAAACCGTTTTAGGATAATATTTGTAAGTCGTAATACATTTCTTTCTTAGTTTCTGGAAACTGGAAAAGCTCCTAGCCGCGGAATAATATTTATTGAAACTCATAAGAGAAAGAACAAATCATTTGTGAATGATAAGGCTCAACCTATAGCGGTAAGTATAGCATCAATACATTTTTTTTTTTTACTTAATTTCATTGTTACTGTAAAATTTTTTTTATGTCAAGTCTCACTATTTTGTTCTTACTATTGATATTATATGCTTTAGGAGTGAATTGAATTAAATATGACTTAGTGTAGTATCAATGAGTTTAATGTTTCCCCTGAAGATATTATTGGCAAGATATTAGGGGCAGAGCACTCCGGAAGAGTAAGATGTATGGGCATGGGAGCAGCTCCATAAACACATTCGTGAATACCAAGCGATGTAGTGAGTTGAGCATGTCTTCATCTAGATATGGTGAATCATCAACAACTTCTACCTATTTGCATCAAAAGTTTACGCGTTTCGAGTCTCAATTGGAAGTAACCCCGAATGTGCTGAAGAATTACATGATATCAAAGGAAGGAGGGATTCCTGAAGAATTTGCTCGTCTGTTTGCTCCTCAACCACAGGTAAGAAGTAAATACAGATTTTACTTCTTCTGCATATTCTGATCAGCTTAATAACATAATACTTCTTTATGATATCAAAATGAAACAACCTATGCATGAGTTACTTTATTAAAAATTACAGTCCATGCTTGAGTTTTTGATTGATCATATTCAAAGTATGAACTTAGTTCTTAATTATATTAAGTTGGGTATAACTGTTTGGCCTCCAGATGTCTACTGACGGTTTCTATATTTCTCTTGATTAGCTATGGAATAGATAGTTCAAACGTATGAGTGTTTTTTATTCTATGCTCTGGCACAAGATAATTTACTGATTTGGTAGTTTTGTACTCACCAATTAACCTTGTTAAATTGTGTACATTTCTGGAGGCTTAGGAGAGGAGCTTTGCAAAAACACTATTATGGTGATTTATATTGAATACCAATTCTTTTAACTATGTCAGCTTGCTAAAGCGGAGGAGAATGAACCTGTTTCACCAGTGGATGTAATGGGCTCGACACTTGATAACAATTCAAATCATCAATCGGATGCTTAATGTTTTCTTTGTGGACTAATTTTAATTAGCTTTATATGGATTTGATTTGTAATGGTTGTCTAGACTTGTGTTTACCGTAATTTAGTTTAATGTTCAGTCCCTACTATAATTTGATGTTCAGTACTTACATTAGTTCGATGTGTGGGGTCCAGCCCCCATCAACTTTTTCAGAAGTATTAAAAAGTTTGTTGAAAATTGCTGGCAAGTTGCCATTATTGAAAATGGCAAATGGGAAATGAAATCATTGCATACGTAATAGGCAAAGTTTTCTGCCTATAAAAGAGCATATCAGCTCTTTGTAAAACACACAAAGCCGGGGGTCTATCGGAAACAACCTTTCTACTTCTTCAGAGGTAGAGGTATGGACTGCGTACATCCTACCCCCCAGACCCCACTAGGTGGGAATACACTGGGTTTGTTGTTGTTGTTGTTGTTGTAAAACACACAAACAAAGAGAGAAATATATATAGAGAGCAGTGAGTGTTTCCTAGACTGTGATAAAAATAGTCTGTGAAGGAAAAATTAGAGTGACCAATATTTTTAGTAAGATGAGAGTCAAAAGAGGGTTATTTTTTTTGAGAGTATGGTAGTCATTTTTGAGTATTATATTTGTGACTATGGTATAAAAATTTCTTATTATAGTAATATTAGTTTGTCCTCTTTGTCCGTGGTTTTTTCCCTTATTTAGGAGGGTTTTCACTTAAAAATCTTGGTGTCATTATCTTTTTTTATATTTTTTCCTATTATTTTGCCATAAATGCTTTTGTTGTTATTCCGGGTTTACCCAACAAACTGGTGTCAGAGACACGATTTGCAATATCTATATTTTGGTAAATAATGGAAGCCAAAACAAGTAGAATGGTTACCTTAAATGGTGTTAATTATGCAATTTGGAAGGAAAAAAAGAAGATCTGCTCTATGTCAAGAATTTTTATCAGCCGGTCTTTTGCGCTGTAAAATTTGAAAATAAAACTGATGAAGAGTGGAACTTTTTGCATAGACAAGTTTGCGGTTTTATCAGATAGTGGGCTGACGATAATGTGTTGAACCATATTTCTGGGGAGATATATGCTCAGTCCCTATGGGAGCATCTTGAATGTTTGTATGCTCGAAAGACCAAAAATAATAAGATGTTCTTGATAAAACAAATGCTGGGGTTAAAATACCATGATGGTTCTCCAATGACAGGTCACCTGAATTTTAAGGGGATTATGAACCAGTTATTTGTTATGGATATTATGTTTGTGAAGAAATTCAAGGCTTGCTTCTACTTGGTTCTCTACTAGACTCGTGGAAAATATTTAGAACTTTATTATCAAATTCTGCTCCCGATGGCGTGACATCTATGGATTTTGCCAAGAGCAGCGTTCTTAATGAAGAAATAAGACGAAAGTCTCTAGGTTCCTCTTTGTCTGATGTCTTGTTGACTGCCGATAAGGGGAGAAGCAAGATTCGTGGTGCTCAAAATGAAGAACACCATAGAATTAAATCCAGAGGCAAATCTAAAAATTTTGAGTGCCATCATTGTGGGTTAAAAGGGCACACAAAGAAATTTTGCTGGAAATTGAAGAAGGAGAAAAGAGACAAGGAGAAAAAGAAAGAAGAAGAGAATAAAAATTGTGTTGCCACCGTTACCACCGAAGATCTTGTTATTGTCCTTGATGTAAACCTAATAAATGTGACTTGTGATGAGTCAAGTTGGGTTGTGGATTCTGGTGCAGCATCTCATGTGACATCAAGAAAGAATTTTTTTCTTATCTTATACTCCAAGTGACTTTGGAACCTTGAGTATGGGCAATGAGATCGTTTCTAAGATGGTTGGTATTGGTACAATTTATTTGAAAACTAGTACTGGATCTACACTAGTTTTAAACAATGTAAAACATGCACCTGATGTTCGCCTACACTTGATTTCTGTTGGCGTGCTAGATAATGAGGGATATGTTAGTACCAATGGTGGTGGAAAATGGAAACTCATTAAGGATTCTTTGGTTGTGGCTCATGGAGACAAATGTTGTGTTCTATACTGGACTACCGCTTCTACTTGTGCTAACATGGTGAATACAGTTGAAAGCGCTATCTCTTCAACATTATGGCATAAGAGGCTTAGCCACATTAGTGAGAAAGGACTTAATGTTCTGGCCAAGAAGAAATTGTTGTCAGATTTTGAAAGTGCTAATTTAGAAAAATGTGAGCACTGCTTGGCTGAAAAATAAAATAGAGTTTCTTTCAAGTCTCATCCTCCTTCAAGGAAGATAAAGTTGCTTGAGCTAGTGCATTCAGATTTATGTGGTCCTATGAAGACAAGGACTTTGGGTGGTGCACTTTACTTTGTCACTTTTATAGATGACTGCTCAAGAAAACTGTGGCTCTATGTATTGAAGACGAAAGACTAAGTGTTGGGTGTCTTTAAGCAGTTTTAAGCTTTTGTTGAAAGAGAAATAGGGAAGAAGCTGAAGTGTATTCGTACTGATAACGGTGGTAAATATTGTGGACCATTTGAGGATTACTGAAGTCATCAAGGTATCAGACACCAAAAGACTCCTCCTAAAACTCCCAAACTTAATGGTTTGGCGGAAAGAATGAACATGACTTGATAGAAAGAGTCAGATATTTACTTTTTTATGCAAAGTTACCGAACTCCTTTTAGGGTAAGGCTTTATTGACCGTTGCGTATGTTATTAATCTATCTCTTGTGGTTTCTTTGTAAAGCGAAGCTCCAAATAAAGTTTGGTATGGGAAGGA